>NC_087222.1:26646735-26659235 GCF_015104395.2 Macrobrachium nipponense
GGGTGGGTATTTCAAGCAATGTTTTTATATTATTATTATTATTATTATTATTATTATTATTATTATTATTATTATTATTATTACCTGGGGACAGGTAAGGGCCTATATATGTACAAATACTCTTCCCACCAGGTGTAACTTAACCTGCCCAGGTAAGGTAGTGGCCAGGTCTTGCTCACCTGTGTCCTATCCCGCCCCCTCCCCCTAACCCCCCTAATCCCCCCTACCCCCCAACCCCCCAATCCGCTTTATGTCCGCTTGATGTCACATTTTACCCGATGTAGATGAGGAGGACCTCTCCGGATGTCATCGCTTCCGGTTAGGGGGGGAGGGGGAGGGGAGGTGGGCGTGAACGGGTGGGAGGGGAGATTTGACGTGGCCCTAAAGGGAATGTTAGATTCTCTCTCTCTCGGCTCTCTCTCTCTCCTCTCATCTCTCTCTCTCTCTCTCTCTCTCTCTCTCTCTCTCTGAGAAATGTTTTCTGTGAAGTATTTGTAAACTTTTGTTTATGTTTATATATTTATTTTGTACATCAACGTTTGGGTTTTTTAAATAGAAAATTGTCATAAGCTTTGGGTATTTTTTCTTGTTGATGAGTTGGTATTTTGAAGAGCAAAGCGTCATAACATTAAGTATCTGAACATCATAGCTTAACAGTAGTTATCTGGACACTATAACTTAACAATAAAGTATCTGAACACCATAATAACTTAGCAATAAGTATCTGAACTCTATAACTTAACAATAAATATCTGAACACCATAATAATTTAGCAATAAGTATCTGAACACCATAACTTAACAATATGTATCTGAATTCTATAACTTTACAATGAGTATCTGAACTCCATATCTTAACACTAACTTAGCAATAGATATCTGAACACCACAACTTAACAATAAGTATATGAACACCATAACTTAACAAAAATTGACAATAAATCCCAGAACACCATAACTTCTCAATGAATATCTGAACACCATAACTTAATAACTTAACAATAAATACCTGAACACCATAGTAACTTAACAATAAGCATCTGAAATCATCCCCCCCCCCACCCCCCCCCAACCCCCCCCCCAAAAAAAAAAAGGCTGCCCACTGACCCAGGTAGTGTGGGTCAGTGGTCCCTTCAATACAAAACATCCTCGATCCATTGGCATGTCATCAATCGTAGGATACACCGTATCCTACGACTGGGCCGAGGAGAGGGAGACATATCCGTCCTCGACGAAAGGGTGTGGCGGACTGAGAGCCAGAAGAGGTAGGTGGAGGCTCCAGGAGAGAGGAGGAGGAGGGAGGGAGGGATGGAGATAGTGTGAGGCAGAGAGATTAAACCAGGTTGATTTTCACTTGTGAATAGGTTTCGATTTTTTATTAAGAGACTTCTGGGCTTCACAGTCTTCAGAAATGATTTGCAACATGTTGTCAATGCAATGACTTGTTTGCAACAAGTTGTCAACAATTTTATGACTTATTTGCAACAAGTTGTCAACAACTTTGACTTATTGCAACAAAATGCCAACACATGTATGACTTGTTTGCAACAACTTTTCAAACATTTTTATGACTTGTGTGCAATGATTTGCCAATGTCAATGACTTGCTTGCAATAGGTTGCCAACATGTCAATGATTTCTTTGTAACAGGTTGCCAACATGTCGACAATTTCTTTGCAACAGGTTGCCAACATGTCAATGATTTCTTTGCAATAGGTTCCCAACATGTCAATGATTTTGCAATAGGTTGCCAATGTCATTGATTTCTTTGCAACAGGTTGCCAACATGTCAATGATTTGTTTGCAACAAGTTGCCAACATGTCTATGACAAGCCTTACCTTCAAATTTATGAGTAAATTGCTCCTTTATTTCATGCGAGTGATGTTTTATACGTTCGACGTCTCCCTCTTCGGTTAGACGCGACAGTCAATGGCTTTTACAGACTCTCCTGGAGATGAGTTGATTTTCTCTCTTCCCCTTCACCCTTCATCCTCCCCCTTCCCCCCTCCTGCGATGAAGTTCATTCAGAAAACTTCACAATTGCCCCTTAACCAAGTGAGACGAGGTCACTCCTAACTCCTCCCTTTTCGCTCTCACAAGTTTGTTGATGAAGGGGGGCCAAATCCCCCTCCCCCCCTCCCCCCTGAATATTTAACCCTCCCCCACCCCTCCCCCCTTGCTTGAGGAAGAAGATTGCAGCGTCCAAGTTCTTCTCCGCTCTGAATGGAGGAGTTGATTGATTCAATCATTTTTGTGTGAATTAAAAAAAAAAATTTTTTTATGTGTGAGTTGGTGACAGATTCTCCAAAGTGGAGATGTCATCTTGTTGAAGACGGGAATATTATTTTTTTTAAATTTAAGGGCAGGATTTTTTGGGTTAAGATATAACCAGTTTATTGTATTGAAAATGCAGTAATATTACGTCTTTTAGGTATTTTGGTTTCATGCATAATATCTCTTGTATCAGGTTTAATTTATATAAATATATATTTTTTTTATCATTCGTATCTTGTAACCTCAGGATTTTGGGTTGGAATGTTGTCTCCTATAACTCATGAATGTTTTGCATAACCCCCTTCTCTCTCTCTCTCTCTCTCTCTCTCTCTCTCTCTCTCTCTCTCTCTCTCTCTCTCTCTTTTGTAGGAATTCTTTCAAAAGATGTCTTAACCATCTTTTTTTCAAAACATGTCGTCTTAACCATTGCTTTAAATATTGCTTGTACGAAGTTTGTACCCTCTCTCTCTCTCTCTCTCTCTCTCTCTCTCTCTCTCTCTCTCTCTCTCTCTCTCTCTCTCTCTCTCTCTCTCTCAGAATTTTTTCAAAAGATGTCATAACCATTTTTTTCAAAATATTTCTCAACCATTGTTGCTTTGAATATTATTTGTACGAAGTTTCTCTCTCTCTCTCTCTCTCTCTCTCTCTCTCTCTCTCTCTCTCTCTCTCTCTCTCTCGTAGTAGTAGTAGTAGCCATCTTGCTTGGTGAGACGTACCCGCGTGAAGTCAGATTAATCACAGATATCACAAGTTTAACATACGACTAGAATTTGAGAAATATCTAGAAGTGTTCGTGAACTATCGGTGATAAGATTAGTGTGAAAATAGTAGGATAAAGCGTCATCTAAGTTAGTTTATCAAATGTAATACTATAAATCAAACAAGATGGCAGTAAGTTCCAACTGCGGGAAGAGGTGGCGTAATTTGGCGTGTTTAGCAGATTCGCAATACGATGAGGTAGCAGGAAGGGAACTGGCATTTCTCATCTATGAAATCAGCAACAGTCCTAACCAAAAAGATACAAAAGCATTCATAGATATATTAGAAGGATAATCCTTCAAACTGGAACAAATCTAATGAAAACATCTTGAAAATAATTGAAGAAGTTCCAAATAAATCCAAGTGGTCAAGAGACTCATAAAGAAAAATATACATAAACCAACATATTCCGACAAAGAAAATGATAAGGTGAATCTTGTGAATATCCTAATTGATGCATTGATAAAAAGAATGCCAAAAGCATGCAAACTGTGTAAGGTTTGGTATAGCATAGTCATCCACAAAACCTAATCAGAAAATGTGCTGCATGCAACATTCCGACCCATCCACAGTGTGCTGAGGTATACAAGATTTGAGAAAAGATACAAGAATTTTTTGTTCAACATGTCTATCATGGATAGACAATGTTATTAAATCAAGATTGAATGTACAAATAGTTGAGGATGAAGAAGAAGAGAAGGAAGGAAGAAGAAGAAGAAAGAAGAAGAGGAAAACGGAAGAGAAGTAAACAAAAATGAAATGACAGAAAAAAAATAAGGAAAACAAAGACAAGATAAAAGTATGGATGCAGAGATACTCATTGATACTACATATGATGGCAATAAAGCAGCATACCTACGAAGAAATAAATTACGATATGACAACAGAAAAGCAATCCCGAAGAGGCTCTACCCAGATCTACACACTGACGGGAAAGAGGAAAAAATATGACAAGAAAGACAAAATCTGCAACCTTTTGAAAGAGGGAATTGCAGATTTGGAGAAAGAGTTTTACTACAAACATCCTAAGATATGTCAAAACTATGAAATATATGGTAAATGTGCATACTTAGATGGATATGGGGATGATTGCAGAGATCTGCATCCAAAAATATGTAAAAAGTAAAACCTAAAAGAAGGAAAGGATGTAAGTTCGACAAAAAATGCAAATATATGCACCCTGTAGCCATGAATCATAATCAAATAAATAACAACCAAGTAATAATCCAAATCCAATGAAAGAAACAAATAAAGAGAGAAATCAAGAATATCAGGTAAAAGAGAAAAGCAAACCACCAATGAGATATGCAGAGGTGTCAGCAAAAAATTTCAAAGCATCAGCTCCGAAATTCTACTCAAGAGATAACACTGTATTTATTATGCAAGAAGATATTGCAGAAACGGAGAAAATTTGCAGATTCAGACACAATGAATAATTATATGAAGGAAGATCAATATTATGGAAAAGTGGTTTATTTTTAATGTCAGAATTTCTGGAAATGAAAAAAAGAACAACATACCAGAACAGGGAAAGAGACATGGGAAAATCCTTATTACTACCAGTATTAAATGAAGGAGAAAACACGCAAACCATCATAGTGATGAATGCGCAGGGTTTAGTTACGAGAACCTCAAAAAGAAAAATAGGGTACTTAGAAGAACTAACAACCCAAAATGAAAGAAAATAGATATAATGAATATAAGTGAAACCTGGTATTCCCAAGAGACTGGGAATGATGATCAAATAAAAGGGTCCAAACTTATAGTCAGATAGAAAAAATAGGAATCAAGGGGAACCGCAATATATGGGAAAGACAAAAAACAAGGAAAAATATATGAGAATATAGTAACTCAGAATGTGAACTAATAGCGGTAGAATTTGAATCAGAAAAATTGATGAACATAGTAATATATAGACCTCCTAATACTAAAGAAAGAGTTTGACTTAATAATTGAAAAATTGGATGATATATGTAGAAATCACAAGACTGGACTATTCTCCTATCTGGTGACTTCAACTTTCCTTTCGTAGAATGGAAAGAACGAATAGGAGATTGTGGTTGTACTTATACATATAAAAAAGAGAGTAATAGTAGTGCAGAAGATAAGATGGCAATTTGAAAAGCTATTAGATATGCTACTAGAATACAACATTCAACAAATAAATCACCTGCCAACAAAAAGAAAGGAAAATACTTTAGACCTAGTATTTGTGAACGAGATGAATTATGTTAAAGAAATAATAGTTTATAATGCGAGTATTTCAGACCATAATGTCATAGAATTTAACAGTTCATTCCAAAGCAAGTGAAAATAGAGATAAGCAAGAAATGAAAAGTGGGAAGGATATGGAAAATACACTTCTACAGTAAAAATATAAAATGGTCAGAAATTAATGAAGAATTAAACAAAGATTGGGATAACATTTTCGTAAGTGATGACATAAGGGTAAATACGGAGATATTATATAAAATATTGGAGAAAATAGTGAAAATATATACCGAAGAAGAAAAGTAAACATCATTCATGCATACCAAGAGACAGAAGGATCTTGTTCCAGAAAATCAGAAAGGAAAAAAAAAAAAAAAAAAAAAAAAAAAAATGAAAAAAGGTCTTGCAAAAGAAAAAAATGCATGGAAAGTTATAGAACTAAAAAGTAAGATAGAAAATGCAGAACAAAAGATTATACAATCAAAGAAAATGAAAAACGGGACTTGGAAGAAAAAACCCTATTAAATATCAAGCAAAACCCCAAACTATTATACTCATATGCGAAGAAGATGAATGAAAAGATAAGAATAGAAATAGGCCCTCTGAGAATTGATGAAGGGAGATTAACGAATAAAAAGAAAAAAAGGAAAGTTTGCAACATACTGGCAGAACGATATAGAGAGAATTCACCCTAGAATAGATAATGAAGATAATGATATAGAAGTAAGGGAAGAAATAGTGAATATTTAGTAATACAAATAAATTAAAATTTAGCTGATGGTTGGCCGGCATTAGAAATTAATGAAGCTGATATTGTCAGGCAATTAATGAAATTAAAAATGGAGCCCTCTGCAGGGCCGGATGGAGTCCCTGCTATTTTGTTAAAGAAAGTAGTTCATTCTATCGCAAAGCCACTTGCAATATTATTAAAGACAAAGTGTAGATACAGGCAAGATTTATGATGAGCACAAATTAGCATATATCACCCCTACTTTCAAAAGTGGATCAAGACTAGAGGCAAGTAATTATAGGCCTGTGAGTCTAACATCACATATTTATGAAAGTGTATGAAAGGGTAATGAAGAAAATATTATGAACATTTAATAAAAAATAATTTGTTTATATAGGACAAACACGTTCGTACCGGAAAAAGTACACAAACCCAACTGTTTAGTCCACCGTGAGAACATATTCAAAAATATGAAAAGCGGAAATGAAACAGATGTGGTTTATCTAGACTTTGCAAAAGCTTTTGACAAAGTAGACCATAATATATTAGCAAAAAATTAGCAAAGAAAATTAGAAAACACAATATCGTAGATAAAGTAGAAGATGGTTAAAAGAATTTTTACACAACAGAAAACAGATAGTTATTGCAAACGATGAGAAAATCGGATGAAACCAAGGTAATATCCGGTGTGCCACAAGGTACGGTGCTAGCAGCAATATTGTTTGTTATTATGATTGAAGACATAGACAGTAATGTTAAGGATTCGGTAGTGAGTAGTTTCGCTGATGACACAAGAATAAGTAGAGAAATTACTTGTGATGAAGATAGGAACGCTCTACAAAACAGACCTTAACAAAGTATATGATTGGGCAGAGGTAAATAGGATGGTATTTAACTCTGATAAATTTGAATCAATAAATTATGGAGACAGAGAAGGAAAAGCTATATGCATATAGGGGACCTAATAATGAGACAATCACAAATAAGGAAGCAGTTAAAGACCTTGGTGTGATGATGAATAGGAACATGTTTTATGCAAGGATCAAATAGCAATTCTGTTGGCAAAATGTAAAGCAAAAATGGGAATGTTGTTACGCGCACTTCAAAACAAGAAAAGCTAACACATGATTATGCTTTATAAAACATATGTTCGTAGTCCACTTGAAATATTGCAATATGATATGGTACCCACACTATCAAAAGGATATTGCACAAATAGAGAGTGTACAAAGGTCCTTTACAGCTAGAATAGAAGAAGTTAAGGACCTAGACTACTGGGAAAGACTACAATCCTTAAAAAATTATATAGTCTAGAAAGGAGAAGAGAACGCTACATGATAATTCAGGCATGGAAACAGATAGAAGGAATAACAGAAAATATCATGGAACTAAAAATATCAGAAAGAGCAAGCAGAGGTAGATTAATAGTGCCCAAAACTATTCCAGGAAAATAAGGAAAGCACACAGGACTAATCCACTACGCACCAGCATCGATAATGCAGCGTCTATTCAATGCGATTGCCAGCTCATCTGAGGAATATATCAGGAGTGAGCGTAGATGTGTTTAAGAACTAAGCTCCACAAATATCTAAACTGCATCCCAGACCATCCAAGATTGGAAGATGCAAAATATACCGGAAGATGTACTAGCACTCTCTGGTAGACATTAGAGGCGCCACACTGAGGGGACCTGGGGCAACCCGAACGAACTGTAAGGTCTGTAAGGTAAGGTCTCTGTAAGAATTTTTTCAAAAGATGTCATAACCATTTTTTTCATATGTCTCAACCTTTGTGGCTTTAGATATTACTTGTACGAAGATTGTACTTTCTCTCTCTCTCTCTCTCTCTCTCTCTCTCTCTCTCTCTCTCTCTCTCTCTCTCTCTCTCAGAATTTTTTCAAAAGATGTCATAACCATTTTTTTTCAAATTATGTCTCAACCTTTGTTGCTTTAGATATTACTTGTACGAAGATTGTTTCTCTCTCTCTCTCTCTCTCTCTCTCTCTCTCTCTCTCTCTCTCTCTCTCTCTAATACATTTTGTATGAAATGTATTTTAGTAATTTCGTACCAAATGTGTAATAATCTTTCACCCGACTCTATAAATAAATAAAAAGCTATTAATTACGTATTACAAAGTTCATTTATTTCTGACCTCAAAATGAGCTCTGTAAAATACCCGTCAATAACATCCAACCCAGAGCAGTTTATAGACTTATATACAATATATTTACCGGCTCATTTGACAACTTGCATTAGCATAACTGCCCATGGGAACTGGCTATACATTACCAACGCAACAAATTCTTTTCAAAAATTGATTCTGAATTGAGTTTGGCATATTTGGTTTTTGACTTTTGTTGCCAAAACCTTCGGAGGAGAAAGTACAATTTTATATTATGTTGGTTTACGGTCTAAATGTTTTATTATTTATCAAAGTTAAATTATATTCCAATTTAAGTTAGTTGACAGTAGGTCAGGGAAATGTATGTGGTATGAACAGATTGTTTTTGGTTTCTTGAATATTAAATTTTAGTGTTAAATTTTTAATTGAATTCATTGTACATTAAAGAAAATTCATATTGAATTGATCTAATCAAACATTAGATTTAAATATATTGATATATGAAATTATTTAAATATTCAATATACTTTAAAATCATACTCTGAAATCTCTACTTGTGCAAAATCTACGAGACATGAAAATGAGAAAAAAATATTTTAGAAAATGAAAATGAATACTAAATTTCAAAATAATATATTCTAATTAATATTTTAAGTTAGAGAATATTCCGAGAGTAAGACATTCCGAAAAACAAAATTCCTCGTCTCTACTTTTTGTGCAAAATCGACGAGAATATATCAAGCACACATAAATATTTTTTAGTTTTTTTATTTATTTATACTTTGCTGGATTTTTTTTTTTTGAATAGCGCGCCTGCAATTTAGAAATATCATATAGATGAATATATCTACTATATATTTTTTCCCAGCCTTGGACCGTGAGACACCTGCCACATCTCGTATCTTTACATCAGTTGCTTCTGTGGGACAAAAAAAAAAACAAAAAAAAGACGGGGGCGGGTTGTTTGGGGGAGGGGATTGGGGGGGGGGGTGTGAAGGGGAATTGTCCACGGGACCAATTCAAGGAGAAGTGCCTACGTAGGAAAGGGGGAAAGTGAGGAGTTTAATTTCTCTCTCTCTCTCTCTCTCCTCTCTCTCTCTCTCTCTCTCTCTCTCTCGGCCGGTTCAGATTTAGCTAAGATTGTGAAGTACTTATAATAATTATTTTGATAAATTTCTCTCACTTTTTAAGTTGGTGAAAAAAGTTCTCTCTCTCTCTCTCTCTCTCTCTCTCTCATCTCTCTCTCTCTCGTCTCTCTCTCTCTCTCTCCTCTCATCGGAAGATTGTGGCGTTTCCACTGCTCGCATTGCCCGATGCTGTTCGCCACCACAATAAGATTAAGTGGGGTTGGGGGGCGGGGGGGGGGGGATTCGTGGTTGTGGTGTGGTTTGTGTGTGTATGTGATGGATTTGAGTCCATTAGTATGTTATACGTTTGTTGTGTTTTTGATACATTGAAGGATTATGTATAATATATGTCTATAATATATATATATATATATATATATATATATATATATATATATATATATATATATATATATATATATATATGCGTATGTATGTATAGTGTGTTTTTATTGTAATTAACAACAAAAACAATAATGATATGGGGTTATGTAACTATTATATATTATTATAAATTAATAATAATAAAAATAATATATTCAGTTTGAGTTCGTACTTAATGCAGAAGACACAAACAAATAAACAAACAGGAACACTCACAAATGCACATAAACACAAACAAACAAAACAACAATATAGACGACAGAAGACAAACAAACAAGCGGAAACAATAACAAACAAACAAACAGTAATACAGACGACAGAAGGCACACTAACAAACACTAACAAACGCACACAAACAAACAATAATACAGAAGACACAAACAAACATAAACACTAACAAATACTAATAAACGCACACAAACAAACAATAATACAGACGACAGAAGACACAAACAATCAAACAAACAAACACTATCAAACACAAACAAACAAACAAACAACACACAAACAAAGGCGACCTGAGGTGCTGCCTTAACACAGGCGTCAAAAAAAAAAACGCAATTGAACTGGATTCGTTTCGTCCGTTTACAAAATAAAATGGCAGGAATTGGTGGGAATTAGTATTGAATTCCCGAATTCCCGGCGTTGTTTGTGCGCTTTAGTGCACGCACACTCGTGTATATATATATACACATATACACTTTGTACATTGTTAACGTGTATATATACATATACATAAGTGGGGTGTCGCTATTATACTTACCTACTGCACCCACCACCCACCCACAGGTTTATGGGGTGGGCGGGGGTGGGGAGGGGGCGCGGCTTCTATGGACGCCTTCGCCCGCCCCTCTAAATGAGGCGAGGGTGTGATCTGATACGCCCTGGGTGGGCGGGAAGGACGGGGAAAGGAATTGTTGATTGCTTGAGTTGACGGGTTGGCGTCGCGTCCGACCGCTGGTGATTTGGCACTGAATTTATTATATATACATATATTTATTTATTCATTTATTTATTTATTTACTTGTTTATCTTTATGTATAAAATACTACACAGTACCAGCTACTTCCCCCCCCCAACCCCCACCCCTGTACCTCTCAGAAACGTAAGAATTCTAAATATACTTTTAAACTCCCGTCCATAGCATAATTGGGTCTCAGCAGACCACCTTGGCTCACGCCCTCCCCTGCTGAGAAAGGGGGAAATCTAACTTAGGTGTGGTAATGTGGGTGTTTTTGGGGAGGTCCGGAGGGCCAGAATGCTTCAGTAGTCGTTCTGTCCCTCCCGTGGCCTGTGCGGGCCTTCGTAGCGTTTGTGTGTGTTTGTGTTTGTGTCTGTCAGTATTTGTTGATTATCCGTGACGTTCTTGTGTCGTTTTTGTGGTGTCTCAGTGCCATCAAGGAGTGTTTTGTCTATGACTCTGTAAATATATGTCTGTTGCTGATATCAGCTGTTCAGTGATTAGCACATAATCTGGAGTACCAGGCTTATGAGTTTTCCCATATCCTATCCTCTGATCCTACTAAGCTAATAACCTCCTGTCACAAATCTGAGTACCAGGCACATGAGTTTTCCCATATCCTATCCTCTGATCCTACTAAGCTAAGGACTCTGAAACACCAGGCAAAGGACTTTCTCCTTGATCCTACTAAGCTAAGGACTGCAACACCAGAGCAGGGGACTTTCTCCTGATCCTAAGCTAAGGACACTGAAAAACCTGTCAAAGGACTTTCTCCTTGATCCTCCAACGCTAAGGACTTGGGTTTTGATTCCTTCTGAAAGAGGTTTTTGCCTTCAGGACCCTCCTAGCATCTTATCCTCAAGGACGCTTGCTGTCCCTGTATACCATTTAGGACTGTGGAAGTCTCTATATAGGAACTTCCTCGTCTATACCTTGTAGGACTTTTTGCCAGGCTTATCCAGCCCTTCTGCCAATTAGGACTTGCTTCCTCAAGTCCTTTTGGATATCCTGAGAAGCAGAGGAGGACTTAGCAGGGGCTCTTTGCCAAATAGGACTGACCACATCCTAAAGTCCTGTTCGTAAGACCACATCTGATTTACCCATCACGAATCCTACTTTGTCCAAGTTCTTTCCTTTTATGAGGTAGGACTCCTATTACGGGAAATAGGACTCTGTAAGTCCAAGAGGACCCTCCCCCCCCTTTTTTAACGAGTCGCATTCCGCACCCAAGAACCCAAGCAAGAGGACCCCAAGAACCCATTTGCTGCGTCGGACCCTGGGAAGACCCGGTTGTCGGACCCAAGCAATCAAAACTTAGCTGTGGGTTCTCTGATCAAAGTGTGGACGGGTCTTGACAATATCTTTGAGACAGCTGATAAAGAGAGAGAGAGAGGAGAGAGAGAGAGAGAGAGAGAGAGAGAGAGAGAGAGAGAGCCAAGACTCAGCACGGGAGAAAAGTTGACCTTTGGAAGAGTCTGGTGTTATCTTCGAGGTGTCCTGCTAATTCCCTCTCTTCCTAGTTCCTCCTACCTCTTCCTCCCCTTTTCCTTCCTTCCTTATTTTCTCCTTCCTCCCTCCTCCTCCTCCTCCTCCTCCTCATCGCCATGGTCTGCTGTCGGTGTCTGTGCTGTTCACTGGGACTTGGAGTAACAGTCCTCACTTACATCTTCTCTTTCTCCTCCTGGTTCACGTCGTGGACACCATTTTCTCTCCTGAGGTTTAAAAGTAAGTTTGGTTTTGAATTTCTTTTGTTTTAGGTGTTATTTTTGGCCCGGGGGTGGGGGTGGTGTTAGGGGAAGTGGGGGATGGGAGGAGTAGGAAGGAAGGGGGTGGGTCGTCTGTGATTTGGAAGTTGTTGCAATTTTTTTGGACACACATACATACATACATACATACTTACCAGACGATGGGGGCAGTCAGTCCTTGAAACCTT
>NC_087222.1:26664235-26670474 GCF_015104395.2 Macrobrachium nipponense
CGTCTTTCCATACTTGGTAGCTACCATACTCACTTGGCCAAACACCAAATGTCTACAATTGAGATTTTTATCCTTTTCTGAGAGACAGACAGAGATAGAGAGGTGCGGGGGAGGGTATGGGAGGGTTGGGGGGGGGGGTATTCCGCGTATGAAGAGCGAGGTCACGCCGTGTAAATATTCCAATTATTCCAAGCATTCCAGCCGGGAATTTGCGAGTAGTGGGGGTATTAACAGTAGTGGCAACTGGAGGAAGTGGATCCGAATCGAAGCCTCCTACTTAAAGCTACTTTGGGGAGAGAGAGAGAGAGAGAGAGAGGGGTAGTGAAAATGTTTTGTTCTCTCTCTCTCTCTGTCTCTTAAATTTCCCATGAAAAAAAAGGGTTTAAAGTTGCCTGTGCATTAGAACTTGGTTTTCCATATCTTTGTGCAAATGATGGTAAATTATTATTATATTATTATTATTATTATTATACATGTTTATTCAAACGCACATACACGCATACATACTTATAATATCATGAGGACAAGCATAATACACACAAACACATAACAACATACACACATATACAGCACAAACCTTTTGAACTGCAAAGTATGTCTTTTAAGTAATCCCTACGTCTGTAGCGGGGTTCGAACCCGCGTCCAGAGCGGTCAGAACGAGGTCACGTCGACCTGACCTGAGCTGACCTGAGGTGACCTGGAGAAGGTAAACAGCTGTAGCTGCTTGTGATGATAATATTCGATTAATTTTGTTTTCAATTTGTCAATTTGTCAAGGTGTTGTCGCGTAGAGTTACGGCCCCAATGAGAGACCTTACCTTACCTTACCTTACATCTTGTTCGGGTTGCCCCAGGTCCCTCAGTGTGAGGCACCTCTAATGTCTACCAGAGAGTTGCTAGTACATCTTCCGGTATATTTTGCATCTTCCAATCTTGGATGGTCTGGGATGCAGTTTAGATATTTGTCGAGCTTATTCTTAAACACATCTACGCTCACTCCTGATATATTCCTCAGATGAGCTGGCAACGCATTGAATAGACGCTGGCATTATCGATGTCTGTGCGTAGTGGATTAATGTCCTGTGCGCTTTCCTTATTTTCCTGGTATAGTTTTGGGCACTATTAATCTACCTCTGCTTGCTCTTTCTGATATTTTTAGTTCCATGATATTTTCTGCTATTCCTTCTATCTGTTTCCATGCCTGAATTATCATGTAGCGTTCTCTTCTCCTTTCTAGACTATATAATTTTAAGGATTGTAGTCTTTCCCAGTAGTCAAGGTCTTTAACTTCTTCTATTCTAGCTGTAAAGGACCTTTGTACACTCTCTATTTGTGCAACATCCTTTTGATAGTGGGGGTACCATATCATATTGCAATATTCAAGTGGACTACGAACATATGTTTTATAAAGCATATCATGTGTTCAGCTTTTCTTGTTTGAAGTGCCGTAACAACATTCCCATTTTTTGCTTTACATTTGCCAACAGAATTGCTATTTGATCATTGCATAACATGTTCCTATTCATCATCACACCAAGGTCTTTAACTGCTTCCTTATTTGTGATTGTCTCATTATTAGGTCCCTATATGCATATAGCTTTCTTCTCTGTCTCCATAATTTATTGATTCAAATTTATCAGAGTTAATACCATCCTATTTTACCTCTGCCATCATATACTTTGTTAAGGTCTCTTTGTAGAGCGTTCCTATCTTCATCACAAGTAATTTCTCTACTTATTCTTGTGTCATCTGCGAAACTACTCACTACCAAATCCTTAACATTACTGTCTATGTCTTCAATCATAATAACAAACAGTATTGCAGCTAACACCGTACCTTGCGGCACACCGGATATTACCTTGACTTCATTCCGATTTCTCGTCGTTTGCAATAACTAATCTGTTTTCTGTTGTGTAAAATTCTTTTAACCATCTTCCTACTTTATCCACGATATTGTGTTTTCTAATTTCTTCGCTAATATATTATGGTCTACTTTGTCAAAAGCTTTTGCAAAGTCTAAATAAACCACATCTGTTTCATTTCCGCTTTTCATATTTTTGAATATGTTCTCACGGTGGACTAACAGTTGGGTTTGTGTACTTTTTCCGGGTACGAAACCATGTTGTCCTTTATTAAACAAATTATTTTTTATTAAATGTTTCATAATATTTTTCTTCATTACCCTTTCATACACTTTCATAATATGTGATGTTAGACTCACAGGCCTATAATTTATTGCCTCTAGTCTTGATCCACTTTTGAAAGTAGGGTAATATAATGCTAATTTGGTGCTCATCATAAACTCTTGCCTGTATCTACACTTTGTCTTAATAATATTGCAAGTGCTTTGCGATAGAATGAACTACTTTCTTTAACAAAATAGCAGGCACTCCATCAGGCCCTGCAGCAGCTCCATTTTTTAATTTCATTAATAGCTTGCACAATATCAGCTTCATTAATATCTATGTCAGCTAAATATTCACTATTTTCATCTTACTTCTATATCATTATCTTCATTATCTATTCTAGGGGTGAATTCTCTCTTATATCGTTCTGCCAATATGTTGCAAATTTTCTTTTTTTCATTCGTTAATCTCCCTTCAATTCTTAGAGGGCCTATTTCTATTCTTCTTTTATTCATCTTCTTCGCATATGAGTATAATAGTTTGGGATTTGCTTGATATTTAATAGGGTTTTTTCTTCCAAGTCCCGTTTTTCATTTTCTTTTGATTGTATAATCTTTTGTTCTGCATTTTCTATCTTACTTTTTCGTTCTATAACTTTCCATGCATTTTTTTCTTTTGCAAGACCTTTTTTCCACTTTCTGATTTTTCTGGAACAAGATCCTTCTGTCTCTTGGTATGCATGACTGATGTTTACTTTTCTTCTTCGGTATATATTTATCCACTATTTTCTCTAATATTTTATATAATATCTCCGTATTTACCTTTATGTCATCACTTACGAAAATGTTATCCAATCTTTGTTTAATTCTTCATTTATTTCTGACCATTTTATATTTTTTTACTGTAGAAGTTGTATTTTCCATATCCTTCCCACTTTTTCATTTCTTGCTTATCTCTGTTTTCACTTGCTTTGGAATGGACTGTTAATTCTATGACATTATGGTCTGAAATACTCGCATTATAAACTATTATTTCTTCTTTTTTAACATAATTCATCTCGTTCACAAATACTAGGTCTAAAGTATTTTCCTTTCTTGTTGGCAGGTGATTTATTTGTTGAATGTTGTATTATAGTAGCATAATCTAATAGCTTTTCGAATTGCCTCTTATCTTCTGCACTACTATTACTCTCTTTTTTATATGTATAAGTACATCCACAATCTCCTATTCGTTCCTTCCAGTCTACGAAAGGAAAGTTGAAGTCACCAGATAGGAGAATAGTCCAGTCTTTGTGATTTCTACATATATCATCCAATTTTTCTATTATTAAGTCAAACTCTTTAGTATTAGGAGGTCTATATATTACTATGTTCATTAATTTTTCAGATTCAAATTCCTACCGCTATTAGTTCACATTCTGAGTTACTATATTTCTCATATATTTTTCCTTGTTTTTTGTCTTTCCATATATTGCGGTTCCCCCTTGATTCCTATTTTTTCTATCTGATCTATAAGTTTGGAACCCTTTTATTTGATCATCATTCCCAGTCTCTTGGGAATACCAGGTTTCACTTATATTCATTATATCTATTTTCTTTTCAATTTGGGTTAGTTCTTCTAAGTACTCTATTTTTCTTTTTGAGTTACTCGTAACTAAACCCTGCGCATTCATCACTATGATGGTTTGCGTGTTTTCTCCTTCATTTAATATTGGTAATAATAAGGATTTTCCCCATGTCTCTTTCCTGTTCTGGTATGTTGTTCTTTTTTTCATTTCCAGAAATTCTGACATTAAAAAATCCAACTTTTCCATAATATTTGTTCTTCCTTCATCATAATTATTCATTTTGTGTCTGAATCTGCAATTTTCTCCCCATATCTGCAATATCCTCTTGCATAATAAAAACAGTTATTTATCTCTTGAGTAGAATCTTGGAGCTGATGCATTGAAATTTTTTTGCTGACACCTCTGCATATCTCGTTGATGGCTTGCGTTTTTCTTTTACCTGATATTCTTCATTCCTCTCTTTATTTGTTTCTTTCTTATTTTGGATTTTATTGCTTGATTGGTTATTTATTTGATTATTTTTCATGGCTACAGGGTGCATATATTTACATTTTTTGTCGAACTTACATCCTTTTCCTTCTTTTAGGTTTTTGCATATTTTTGGATGTAGATCTCTGCAAACATCCTCATATCCATCTAGGTATGCACAAAAACCATATATTTCATAGTTGTGACATACCTTAGGATGTTTGTAGTAACATCTCCAAAGCTGCAATTCGGCCCATTCTTTTCAAAAGGTTGCAGACTTTGTCTTTTTTGTTTATTTTTTCCTCTTTCCCGTCATTGTGTAGATCTGGGTAGAGCCTCTTCGGCATTTTCTTTTGTGTGTCATATCGTAATTTATTTCTTCGTGTATGCTGCTTTATAGCCTCATATGTAGTATCAATGAGTATCTCTGCATCCCATACTTTTATCTTGTTTTCCTTATCTTTTTCTGTCATTTCAGTTTTGTTTAACTTCTCTTACGTTTTCTCTTTCTTCTTCTTCTTCTTCTTCCTCTTCCTCTTCTTCTTCATCCTCAACTATTTGTACATTTAATCTTGATTTAATAACATTGTCTATCCATGGTAGACATGTTGAGCAAAAAATTCTTGTGTCTTTTCTCATATCTTGCATTACCTCAGCACACTGTGGATGGGTCGGAATGTTGCATGCAGCACATTTTCTGATTAGGTTTTGTGGATTAACTATGCTATACCACACCTTACACAGTTTACATGCTTTTGGCATTCTTTTTCCTAATGCATCAATTAGGATATTCACAAGGTTCACTTTATTCATTTTCTTTGTCGGAATATGTTGGTTTATGTATATTTTCTTTATGAGTCTCTTGACCACTTGGATTTTATTTGGAACTTCTTCAATTATTTTCAAGATGTTTTCAGTTGATTTGTTCCAGTTTGAAGGATTGTATCCTTCTAATATATCTATGAATGCTTTTGTATCTTTTTGGTTAGGACTGTTGCTGATTTCATAGATCAGAAATGCCAGTTCCCTTCCTGCTACCTCATCGTATTGCGAATCTGCCAAGCATGCTAAATCTCGCCATTTTTTTCCGCAGTTGGAACTTACTGCCATCTTGTTCTGATTTACAGTATTTCACTTGATAAACTAACTTAGAAGACGTTTTATCCTACTATTTTCACACTAATCTTATCACCGATATTTCACGAACACTTCTAGATATTTCTCAAATTCTAGACGTATGTTAAACTTGTGATATCTGTTGATTAATCTGACTTCGCGCAGGAACGCTCACCAAGCAAGAGGAATACGTGGGGAGAGAGAGAGAGTAGAGAGAGAGAGAGAGAGAGAGAGAGAGAGAGAGAGAGAGAGAGAGAGAGACCCTGCAACGTGGTTTTTTCGTGTTTATTGCCCAAGTTGCCAAGAAAAATTCGTTTTTGTTGTCGAAAACAACAAAAGTTTTTACCGTCTTCCATTTTTTCTTTGAGGCTAGCTGCGGCTAGATTTTGCCTCTCTCTCTCTCTCTCTCTCTCTCTCTCTCTCTCTCTCTCTCTCTCTCTCTCTCTCTCTCTCTGTACGAGGGAAGGAGTATTTAATGGCTAAAGGATTTCCTTGTTGATAGATAAAAGGCAATTTTGACCTAATTTTTTATTCAGTAATAATAATAATAATAATAATAATAATAATAATAATAATAATAATAATAATAATAATAAATACAATTTCACGAACAATATCTGACACTGGAACACCTACCTCCCCTCCATTCCCATTCTCACTCACTGATTCCCATTCCATTCCCGAATTGTTGCAGACGAAGATATGTTCGAACGGCATGTTCAGATCACGTGGCTTAAATTTAGAAGAGACGAGATCTTCCTTAGGCAGTCGAGAGAAGAGAGAGCCGAGATTCGAGAGAGAGAGAGAGAGAGAGAGAGAGAGAATGTATAACACTTCATAACTGTTTATATTAATTCCAATTTTTTTTTCTCTGTTTCAGGTATGTGATTGTGTGAACTATCTTCTTCTAACCTGGTAAGATTTTTTTTTTTTTTCAAAAACCTTTTTGTTAAACTTGTCAAG
>NC_087222.1:26670974-26673474 GCF_015104395.2 Macrobrachium nipponense
GATCCTAATTGTGTTGGAGAAACTGATGACTTAATGCTATTAAAATGGTTACTGGAACTTGATTCAGTTACTGGTGGAGACAATTGTTGGGGATTCGTGTTGGTGATGAAATAGTCTAGTAATTGTAGTCCATCTGTGTTGGAGAAACTGATAGTCCAAGTAGTTGTACATCTGCGTTGGCGAAACCGATACCTTGTTGGAAAATGAGTTGGTGGAGAACGTTGGAGGTGGAAGAAAGAGGGGGTTTAGGGGATTAGTGGAGGGGGCCACGCCCCCCCCTTCCAAAATCCTCAAAAGGGGAAGGGGGGCGACCTACCGGCTATTCCCGTCTGGAGACGTCCTACTTGATTTCGAGCTGAAGGGAAAAGAGGCATGATGGATGGCGCTCTTAAGGGAAAGCTGGTTGGGTTTTCTTTACCTTCCCCCCCCCTGGGGGAGGGAGAGGGGGGGTTGGTAAGGGTAGGAGAAGGGGGAGGGAAGGTTCTTGAGTGGCTGGGAGACCTGGAGAAGGGAGAGAGAGAGAAAGAGAGAAGGAATAAAAAGGGCAAAGAGAAGAAACGTTATGAGTGAAATGTAGGCAGAAACAGAAAAGGGCGTAGTACTTCCCCCCCCCCTCCCCCTCCCCCACCCCCGGTTGGGGAAGGGGAGAGATAACTGTGAACAGAGGAAGAGGGAAAAGAAGGGGAGGAAATGGAGATAGCAAGGCGAAGAGGAGATAGGAAGCGAAAGAGGAAATAAAGACAGAAATATGAGGAGAACTTGAGATGAGAAGACGAAGGCGTCGAAGAGGAAGGAAAGACAGATGGAGGAAGATACGATAATAAAAGAGACGTGGAAAGGAGGTGGAAATGAATTGTGGAAGAGAGAGAAAAAAAGGAAAGGAAAGGGATGAGAGTAAGAGAAACAGAAAAGAGAGAGAGAGAGATGAGAATTTCCTGCTTTCCACTTTTATTTTTTTGGTACAAAGCACTTCCACAGATACTAACGAAGAAGAAGGGGAGAGAGAGAGAGAGAGAGAGAGAGAGAGAGAGAGAGAGAGAGACGTGAACACAAATTATGAAACTATATCATCACCAATCACTCAGATTGTTTGTTTCAGAACTCAAACACAAACTAATTTGTCAGCAGATTTCAGTCCAAAAAAAAAAATAAAAATAAAAAATGGTCCTAAAACATTCAGAAAACTAATTGCATCCTGAAAAAACATAATTTTTTTCCTGGTAATATATCGAGTTTGGCACCTCTCAATTTTTTTTTTTTTTTTTTTTTTTTTTTGCGAATCAAAACATGGAATTTCGGGTTTAAAACTTTCCATACCAATTAACAGTGTTTTGATAAATACCTAGCATTTGGGAATGGGGCTGCGGGGTGGGTGGACCGAGGAGGACCTTTGCTATATATAGAGATTCAATAGTGTTTTTCTATAAGTTATAGAAATAGCAGGACCAAATTACAGATATTTCACAGTCTATCAGTTGGGCTGAATAATCATACATATTTTACATTTTATCTATGGCAGAAACTTACGAATAATCAGGAAAGGACAAATGATGAAGTTATTACAATACTTTTCAAATATATCCTCGATATTTTATAGTTTATCAATTGGGCTGAACATTATACACATTTTACATTTTATCTATGGAACAAACTAGTAAGATTACGTAAATAATATTTCATAAAAGTGTAAAAATATTTTTCGTGTTCAGAATCCCAAAAGTTATAAGGATGATTTGTTTTATATTTATTTTAAGATTTATCAATGGCACGAGCTACAATGATGAAACAAGGCGTGCTCCGACCTCCAGCTTACTCGTGATGCGTGAAACGCTTTCCCCTCGCGCATAAGTTGTAAACATTATATTCCTAACTTTTAACGTAAATTGAAACGTGCTAAAATCTACGGTCAAATAGAACATTGTTTCACCAATAAAAATTTAAATAAATGTTCTATTTTATTAGAAATGTTTTTATGTGCCGTTTAACATGCCCATTATTTATTTTACATTTTCATTCTAATAAATAAATCGTAAATATCCTATAATAAAATTCCTGTGTCTTTAACTCGGCGCGAGACACCTTTTTTAGACCTTTTTTATAGGCTTTTCCATAGACCTTTCCTACCTACCCTCTTCCCCAAACAGAACAACAACAAGAAAGTATGAAAACTCTTGTCTCTAAAATCTGAAAAGTTAAGATTCCTAATCTCCAAATAAAAATAATAGAAATGTCAAACCCATAATTCCAAAAAGCGTTAATATCATATATGACTCATTGCCTAATTGATGTGTTTAAAAAAAAGTCATTATTGAAAAATATATGAATGTATTTATGTATATATTTAAATATATAGTAGACACTTACATGAACATCTATCTATCTGCACGGAACCTCAGGCTCCAAGGCTTAACCAAATCTCGCGGGATAAGAGTTATATATTTATTCAACTTCAACCACACGAGAGAGAGAGAGAGAGAGAGAGAGACTTAGAAAAATGGTG
>NC_087222.1:26683474-26693474 GCF_015104395.2 Macrobrachium nipponense
AATTGAATAATAAAAATTTATTTCTCCTTTTCGTCTCCTGCAATAAACTCTACAGAATAAACAGGGAAGGGGGAGAATTTATTTATTGAGAGAATGGAGGAAGATGAATAAAGGGACGCTATGGAAGATAAATAGAGAGAGTATGAGAGAGAGAGAGAGAGTAATATGTAGGTGGAATTTTGAAGTATATATAATATATATATTTCCTGAGGAAAGAATATCATGACAGGCTTTTAATACAGTATTCTCTCTCTCTCTCTCTCAATCTCTCACTCCACTCTCTCTCTCTCTCTCTCTCTCTCTCTCTCTCTCTCTCTCTCTCTCTCTCTCTCCACTAGGATTTTTTTATACCTGTCATATGAGACACTTGTTTTGAACTATTATTATTATTATTATTATTATTATTATTATATTATTATTATTATTATTATTCGATTTCCCTATTTCCTCCATGTCTGTTCACACCGTCACCAACAACGATGACGAGAGAGAGAGAGAGAGAGCAGAGAGAGAGAGAGAGAGAGAGAGAGAGATTTTTGACGAAACCCTGTCAGTGGCACGCCACTCCCAGTCACACTTGTGTTACTCCTCCACCCCCCCCCCCCTCCCCCCAGTCCCCCTTTTCGGCTGATATCCAAAGAGAGAGAGAGAGAGAATTGTCGACTGGGTTTTGTAATGGGTCATTTATCATTACCCTGTGTTGAAAAGTCTCCAGGTGGTTATATTCTCTTTTTGGTTGCATCTCTCTCTCTCTCTCTCTCTCTCTCTCTCTCTCTCTCTCTCTCTCTCTCTCTCTCAAAGGTCTCTTGAGGATTTCTTACTCTCTTTTTTGTAGTTGTAAAGGAATGTATATAGAAAACATCCTAATATTTATATATATATATATATATATATATATATATATATATATATATATATATATATATATATATATATATATATATATATATATAGATATCTATATATATATAGAGGAGAGAGAGAGAGAGAGAGAGAGAGAGAGAGAGAGAGAGAGAGAGAGAGAGAGATGCAAGTGGAATTTGGGAAAAGTGGGCATGATCGTATAATCGGATTGGCTTACTGTGCTGGGCGCAAGGAAGATTGACCTGAAGTGGATTGATTGTACGGATGGGGTATGTTTGTAGGGGTAGCTAGCCAGAGTGCCCCTTGGGATTTCAGAGTGCTCCTGGAAGCTACAGAAACCAGATGATACGATTCAAAATTAAAGGGAATTAAAAGTAGCTGAGTAAAGAACGTGCTTCTGACTTATTCTGTCTCCAGGACTCGTAGTAAGTTCCAGGACTCGTAGTAAATTCCAGGACTCGTAGTAAGTTCCAGGACTCGTAGTAAGTTCCAGGACTCGTAGTAAATTCCAGGACTTGTAGTATATTCCAGGACTCGTAGTAAGTTCCAGGACTCGTAGTAAATTCCAGGACTCGTAGTAAATTCCAGGACTTGTAGTAAGCTCCAGAACTCGTAGGAAGTTCCAGGACTCTTAGTAATTCCAGGACTCGTAGTAAGTTCCATGACTGATAGGAAATTCCAGGACTTGTAGTAAATTCCAGGACTCATAGTAAATTCCAGACTCGTAGTAAATTCCAGGACTAGTAGTAAATTTCAGGACTCGTAGTAAATTCCAGGACTCGTAGTAAATTCCAGGACTCGTAGGAAGTTCCAGGACTCGTAGTAAATTCCAGGACTAGTAGTAAATTCCAGAACTCGTAGGAAGTTCCAGGACTCGTAGTAAATTCCAGGACTCGTAGTAAATTCCAGGAATCGTAGTAAATTCCAGGACTCGTAGTAAATTCCAGGACTCGTAGTAAATTCCAGGACTCGTAGTAAGTTCCAGGACTCGTAGTAAGTTCCAGGACTCGTAGTAAATTCCAGGACTCGTAGTAAATTCCAGGACTCGTAGTAAGTTCCAGGACTCGTAGTAAGTTGCCAGAACTCTTATTAAATTCCAGGACTCGTAGTAAATTCCAGACTCATAGGAAGTTCCAGGACTCGTAGTAAGTTCCAGGACTCGTAGTAAGTTCCAGAACTCGTATTAAATTCCAGGACTCGTAGTCAATTCCAGGACTCATATTAAAATCCAGGACTTGTAGTAAATCTCACTTTGGCACTCCATCACTTTTATCGTGCCTGTAAGGGGGTTAGGGGGGGTGTTTGTGGGGGGGGGAGGGGGGAGGGGGCCAGGCATTGTGCCCTCCCAGGGGAGTTCGTAAGAAGACTTTCTCTTTTATTTACTCCTTGGGAAAGCTTCCCCTCCTACTTTTTGTTGTTGAGGCGAGAGTACTTTCTTTTATCAGCCATTTCATTGGTTCGTGTTTGTTTTTTTGTGGTCCTATGTTTTTTTTTTTCTCTCGTCACTGTTGGTGACGTGTTTGTTGGCTAAGCAGGTGCTTAGTTATTTTTGTTTTATAATTTATGATTATTTCATACTAATTGGTAATTTAGTGACGTCCTTTTTAGGGTCTAAATTCTATTCGTAATTATGGCTTTCTGTTTTGTTGTTTATGGCTTTGTGTGGTTGTAGACACAACCAAACCCCTGTTGTTAACACCATAACTTGAAAATAATAGTTATCAACACAATCCCTCTCCCTCCCAAATCGAATATTCCATCTTGGCCTGGACGTCCCTTATCCAGGAGGGGTGGGGGAGAATCCTAGAGTCCTAGACCATCCTAGGGCACGTCCTTGGAGGAGGGGGAGGGAGTGCTTTGCGGATATGCACACGCACAATCGATTTTGCCATCGAAGGATGATCAAGTGAGTCTGACAGCTATCGGGTGACCCTCAACGTTAACGACACCCACCCCCCCCCCCCCCAAAAAAAAATTGAACCCTTCGTCGTAAAAGGGACCCCATTGGCCAGAGGGTGTTTTAGGACCCAGAGGGTGTTTTAGGGCCACACAGGAGTTTTAGGATTGGTCAGGGACCACCCACCCCCTTCCCTTGGGTACTCATACCCCCCTCCCCTTCGTCCCACCCTGCGTAGGGGAGGAGGGGATGGACATCTCGTGGCCAGTTCTACTGAGTTTTTGTGGGTCGATTCGTTCCAAAAGTTTGGGCATTTCGCCCACCTTGCTGTGGGTATATACATTGTTTCCTTACCAAAGATTCTTTTAAAGGGCATTGCCTTTCGTCTCTGCCCTTTGTGCCCTTCCAGGTTTGGGTATTTTATTGACGAATTCCATATCTCTCGGGCGATTTGATATGTACCCCAGTTTCGACGTCCTGGGTTATATATTCATTCCGTTGCTAAAGATATTAGCCCTGGAAATTGAGGTATTTGTGGGTGTGTAGAGACTCCTCTTCTCTCTCTCTCTTTTCTCTCTCTCTCGCACTCTCCACGTCTCTCTCTCTTCTCTCTCTCTCCGCGTGGTTTTATTCAGCGGTTAAGTTAAACTATCGACGTGGTTAATCCTTGTGTCGTGGGCTTTCGGACAGAGTCATTATCGGAGTGGATATTAAACCCATCCATTTTTTATTGGGTTGGGAAGAGAGACAAATTGGATGTCACTTCCCCCCCCCCCCCACACACCCCCAATATCTCATCCGCAAAAGATTACTACATGACTTATTTAACGTTATTGGGATGGGGGACTTATCGGAGTGGGTACAGAAAGTCCGTGCGCTTGCATAAGCGTCCGTTATTGGAGTGGTTGCTTAATTGAGAGGGTTACGTGCGGCCCGGTCATAATTATGACGGTGAATTCTCTCTCTCTCTCTCTCTCTCACTCTTAAGTAACAAGGGATTATTTATGTGAATTTTAAACTCAAGAATCTCTCTCTCTCTCTCTCTCTCTCTCTCTCTCTCTCTCTCTCTCTCTCTCTCTCTCTCTTAAAGTAACAGGGTATTATTTATATGAATTGGAAACTGAAGAAATCTCTCTCTTAAATTAATATTTTTCATTATTTTAATCTCTAATATGGAATTAAACCATCTTTAAAAAAAAATGTTACATTAAAAGTAATTTTTTTAAAACCTGTTTTCATAATTATGATGTTCTCATTGTTGCTTAAATCGCTGAACAACGCACCTAAGGTTGGCACGTCCAAAATAGGTCATTATGAAAGCCAAGTTTAATTTTATTCAAAAGATGCTATAGGCTGTAGTTAAACATTCGTTGTAAAACCCGTAGAGATTTTTCAAGGGTAAATTTTTATTCGAAGTCTGGATTCTGACTATTCCTTGGCACTACTTAAATAGACTAGTAGAGCGCCTATTGAGGTCACTTTCACATGCAGGGTCAAGATCTGTGTCTATATTTATATTTCAGTTTTTACAGATAAACTATATTATTGTCATCAAAGTAATTCTCTCTCTCTCTCTCTCTCTCTCTCTCTTCTCTCTGTCTGTCTGTCTCTCTCTGTTATTTTACTGGTTTTATCTTTATAATTATTATCGTGATTTTTATCCTTATTTGAATTTTTATTATTATTTATATTATTTTTATATTTTTATTTTTGTATTTATATTTTATTTTATTATTTTTTATTTTTTGTTTATTTTAATTTTTAATTTTTATTATCAAAGTTTATTACATAACATTTTTTATTATTTTTATTCTTATTACTTTTACATCTAGTCTTCTTATTTTTTTAAGATTTTATTTTAATTATTATTATTTTTATTATTACTTTTATTTTTTACTTTTATTAAAATTATTTTATTATTTTTGTTATTCTTATTTTTGTTTTTTTGTGTAT
The DNA here is from genome assembly GCF_015104395.2 of Macrobrachium nipponense. Taxonomy (NCBI): domain Eukaryota; kingdom Metazoa; phylum Arthropoda; class Malacostraca; order Decapoda; family Palaemonidae; genus Macrobrachium; species Macrobrachium nipponense. The sequence goes on from NC_087222.1 coordinate 26,688,189, forward strand.
TATATTTATTATTATTATTGTTTTTTAGTATTTTTCAGTTTTATCATTTATATAATTGTTCTTATTTTATTTTTGTTATTTATTGATATTAAACTAGTTTTCTGTTCATTATTATTTCATTGTTGTCATTATTATTTTATTTTTACTTTTAGAGTTATTGGTATTGTTTTTTATTTTTTTTATATTCATTTATGTTTGTTTTTTTATTTTTTTATTTTTATTTATATTTTATTTTTTTCATTTTATTTATTTTTTGCTTATTTATTATTCATTTATTTTTTTTAGATACTTTATTTATTATTTAATTATTTATTTATTTTGTTTTATCTATTTATTCATTTTAATTCATTCGTTTTTATGTATTTATTTATTTATTTATTTTATTAATTATTTATTCATTCGTTTTTATTTATTTATTTATTGTTATGTATTTATTTATTTTCATTGATTTGTATTCATTTATTTTCATTCTTTTTTTATTTTTAAGGATATTTATTTATTTTTATTTTTAATTTAATTTTTTTTTTTTTTTTTATTTGTTATTTATTTTTATATATTTGTTTATTTATTTATTTTTATATATTTGTTTATTTATATATTATTTTTATTTATTTTTATTTTTAGTATTTATTAATTTTTATATATAATTTTCATTTATTTATATTTTTTATTTATTATATTTATATTTTATTATATATTTGTTATTTTTTATTTTTATTTATTTATTTATGTATTTGATTTATTTTTAATAATTTTTTTTATTTTATTTATTTATAGTTATTTTTTTAATATATATACATATATATATCTATATATATATATATTTATATATATATATATATATATATATATATATATATATATATATATATATATATATATATTATATATATATATATAATGTTTATTTACTAATTTGTTTATTTATATATTTCAATTATTTTTTTTAATTAATTATATTTATTTATTTATTTATTTATTTATTTTGTTATTTATTTCTTTATTTTTTATTTATTTACTTATTTATTATTTTATTATTATTTATTTATTAATAGTGTTTTATTTATTTATTTTTTTTATTTAATTTTATTTTTTATATATTTTTATTTTTTCTTAATTTATTTATTTATTTTTATTTAGATTAAAAACCGAATATATATGTTCCAGCATTACTGAGGATGGTGGAAATAGCATAAGATTGGGTGGGGAAGAAATAAAGAGAGTACAGAACTTCAAGTACTTGGGGTCCATATTAGAGGATAGTGGAAATATGGACTAAGAGTGAGACATCGAATTTCAGGTAGGATCGAATAAGTGGAGGTCTCCATCAGGGAGGGGGTGGTCATCTCTGACAAGAAGGTCCCCCCGAAATTGAAGGGAAAGTTTCATAGGACGGTGGTCAGACCAGCAATGTTACACGGAACAGAAACAGCAAGTATGAGGAAACAGAGGAGAAGAAGATGGATGTAGCAGAATAATGAGGATTGTTGAGATGGATGTCGGGAGTAACAAGGGAAGATAGGATTAGAAATGAGTATATAAGAGGATCGACGAAGGTAGTTGGAATATCGAAGAACATACAGGAAGGAAGGTTTCGATGGTATGGACAAACCTTTTTTACTAAGGGAGGAACGTCATGTTGGAAAGACATTCGATGGAAACGAAAGTGTGGGGTAGAAGGAAGAATGGACGACCTAGAAAAGAGATGGAGTGATTGTGTAAGGGAAGATATGTTATGGAAAAGTATCTAGGAGAACGATGCACAGGACAGAAATCGGTGGAGACGACTCATTCACGATGGCGACCCCCATATAAAAATAGGTTAAAACTGTGAAGACGAAGATTTATTCATTTATTTTTTCTTATTTATCTATTTATTTATTTACGTTATTTATTTTTCATACAATTTATTTTTATTTATGTATTTTTTTATTAATTAATTAATTTTTTTATTTATTTATATTAATTTATTTATTTTCATTTATTTATTTTTGTTTGTTTATTTATTTAATCATTTTTTAATTTTTATTTTACTTAGATTTATTTATTTTATTTTTAATTTATTTTATTTATTAGTTTATTTTTATCTATTTCTTTATTATTATTTTTTTATTTTTATATTTTATTTATTTATTTATGTTTTTATTTATTGTATATTTATATTTGTTTTTATTTATTTTCTTATATTTTTATTTATTTTCCTATATTTTATATATTTTTTATTTTTTACTTATTTTTTTAATTCTATTAATTTTTATTTTTTTGTTTTTTATTTATTTTTACTTAGGCTGTATTCAGTTTTATATTTATATATATTTTTTTATATTTTTTTATCTATCATTTTACCATTTATTTTTATTTATATATTTTATTTATTTATTTTTCATTTTTTATTTTTTATTTATTATATATTTATTTTAATTATTCAGTTTATTTATTTATTCGTTTTTTATATATTTATGTTTCATTGATTTTTAATAATTATTTATTTATTCATTTTTGATTTATTTATCGTTTTTATATAATTTATGTTCATTGATTTTTATATATTTATTTTTATTTATTGATTTTTTTTATTTATTTATATTTTTTTATTTTTTTTATTTATTTTTGATTTATTTATTTATTTATTCTTATGTATTTATATTTATTTATTTTTTATTTATATATTTTTATTTATTTATTATATATTTACTTATGTGTTATTTATTTTTATTTATTTATTTTTATTTATTTATTTATTTATTATTATGTAGTTAGTTATTTATTTTTTATTATTTTATTGTTTTGTATTTATTTATATTTATATTTATTTATATATTTATTTATTTTTTATTTATTTTTATTTTTATTAATTATATTTTCATTTAATTTATATTTATTTATTTATTTCATTTATTTATATATTTATTTGGTTTTCATATTTAGTTTAAATATATTTATGTTTTTAGTATTTTATCTATTTATATATATATATTTATATATATATATATATCATATATATATACATATATATATATATATAGTATATATATATATATACTATATATATATATATATATATATATAGTATATATATATATATATATATATATATATATATATATCATATATATCTATCTATATAAATATATGTATATATATAGATCATATATATATATATATATATATATATATATATATGTATTTGTATACATATATATATATTTTCTGATATCCACTATATTTAATGTAAAATTTTTTTATCATTATTTATATTATTTTTATTTTTTATTTATAATATTAATTTCGGGTTTATTAAGAGTACTATTATTTTATTTATACTACATTTCTATTATTTTACTTTTTATTTTTTAATTTTATTTTTACAATTGCATTTATTCATTATTTTTACCTTTATTGTAAAAGTAAACCATCTTTTTAACATGTTAAATTAAAAGTAATTTCTGCCTCAGCTGCAGTAATTTTATGTAGGTCTATTTTCATAATTATGATTTTCTCATTGTTGCTTAAACTTCTGAACAACGCATCGAATGTTTGCATGTCTAATAGGTAATTATGAGGTAATTATGAAAGGCAGTTTTAATTTTTTCCAAATATGCTAGAGTCTGTGTTGAAACATTCAGTGTAATAACTCGTAGAGATTTTCAAGCGTCAATTTCTATTCGAAGTCTGGATTCTGACTATTCCTTGACACTACTTAAACAGGCTAGTAGAGCGCCTATGGAGGTCACTTTCATATGCAGGGTCAAGATCAGTGTGCGCATTGATATTTCTGTCTTTACAGACATAATAAGATTAAAGTCTCTCTCTCTCTCTCTCTCTCTCTCATCTCTCTCTCTCTCTCTCTCTCTCTCTCTCTCTCTCTCTCTCTCTCTCTCTCTCTTCTACTCTGGTGTCCCATAGTATTGCAACATCAATAAGTGATACTATCTTCTTAATGTTGTCAATCAACGTCACGTCAGGTCTGTTGGCACGTATCACCCTTTGTGTTCTGATACCATAGTCCCCGAGGATCTTTGCATGATCGTTTTCTATAACTAAGCTCCTCCCCATTTATTCTCTGCTCGTCATATTTCAGTTCTCAAAGAGGGAAGGCGGTCTTTTTAACTATGTTGACATTTTAACATATTTACATTATGGTGTCTGGTGCCACATAAATCAGGAAAACATAAGGAAATGTTTAGATTTTCATTGATTTCCTAGAATTATTTCGGTATGTGACGTCATATTTGTAGTATGACGTCATTACCGTGTAGCAAATTTTAGTTATAACTAGAATTAATATTAAGCAAAGATTTCTTTGAAGAATTACAATTAAAGTTACCTTAAGAACGTGTAATGAATAACATTTCAATTAAATTACAATTACTACAAGCCTGCCTTCATCGCACAGCCGCCCAGGTGTAAAGGGGCGTGGCCTAGGCAGGCAAGAGATGACGACAAGCCGATTTCCTTCGCTCCAGATGCAACCCCCTTACTTATGCCCACCTTTGGTATGAGCAGCATGCGCCTGTGTAAGAGACTCCTACCAAGCCCAGGAGGGAGCTATGATTGACCACGCCCGCACAAACATCAGGAGACTTCTTGTACAGATGTTTAGCAAAGTACACAAAGAGACTTCTGGGATATTGAGTGAGGATGACGCTACCTCCCTCTGTAGAGACCTTGGTTCTTGCAGGACTGTAGGATTGGTGTGGAAGTATGCAAGGAAGGGCGGGGGCCCTGGGACTGTGAAAAGGTAGGAGGAGGCTTAAAATCTTGTCCTAGCAGGACGGTATAACCTCCATAGTACATACCTTAGAGCGGTGAGGTCGGGTGACTCTCGACCAGACAGTAGCCTGTCAACCTGAGCTCCGTAAGTAAGGAATCTCATTCTTTCGAATGTTGGATATCTGCGCACCAGTGTCAGTATTTACAGTCTGGATTAAGTTATCTATTTCCTTGATGTTCTTACCACACAGCTTAATTAGGTTGCCTCCTTTCTTGAGTTGGTACCCAGCATCCATCTTCTGTAGTACTTTTGTCATGGGAATCATGGCTACTACGAAGAGTAGTGGAGACAGTGAGTCGCCCTGGAAGATCCCTCTCCTGACGTTAACCTCTCCTAGTTTTATCCCAGAGTTTTGTAAGTATTGTATTCCAGTTGCGCATTGTATTTTTTGAGGAAGCTGATGGTGTTTTCCTCTGCCCCATATATTTTCAGGCATTCTATTAGCCATGTGAGTTGGTATCATGTCGAAGGCTTTCTTGTAGTCTATTCATGCCATGCTTAGGTTGGTTTTC
>NC_087222.1:26698474-26700974 GCF_015104395.2 Macrobrachium nipponense
TATATTTTGTTTTTTTCATTTTTTTTGTTTTTGTTTATGTGAAGTTTTTTGGTGATTTATTTTCTGTTTTGGAGGCTTTTTTCCTCCTGTTTATTTGAGGTTTTGGTGAATTTTTTTCTGTTTTATTTTTTATTTTTTTGGTGATTTATTTTCTGTTTTGGAGGCTTTTTTCCTCCTGTTTATTGGAGGTTATTGGTGAATTTTTCAGTTTTTTTTTTTTGTGATTTATTTTTTGTTCTGGAGGCTTTTTTCCTCCTGTTTATTTGATTTGTTTTTTTTTGTGATTTTGTTGTTCTGGAGTTTTTTTTCCTCTTGTTTATTTGAGTTTTCTTGGGGGATTATTTTGTTCTTGAGTTTTTTTTTAGACTTTTCTTGGTTATTGACAATCTGTAAAATTTCAGATGGTTTTTTTCCTGTTTTGAGTTTTTTTGGGGGATTTTATTTCTGGATTTATTTTATTTATTTTATTATTATTGTTTTTGTGAGCTTTTCTAGCTATTGACAATTTGTATAATTCTGAATAGTTTTTTTTTGGTGATTTTTTTTCGGTTATTGACATCCAGGAGAGATCATAGGATTCGTAGGATGTCGGCCATTTCTTCGTTTTGCTTTCAATTTTATTTCTTTTCATTTTTCTTTATTTTTTTTTTAGTTTTTTCTCTTTTTTCACAATAGACACCTTTTTCTGCTTCAGTACTCTTGCAATATAGCTTTCAGTAACATTTTTTAATACAGGTCAAAAATTGTTTTTTTTTTTTTTTTTTTGCAGTTGTTTTTATTAAATTTTTTGTGGGGGGGGGGGCGGATTTTTTTTCACAATCAGAGACCTCAGATATTCTTTGGTTTAATCTTGTATTATTATTAAATGATTGAGAATTTTGCCACAAAAATTAAGTGGTGGTATTTTTGTGTTTTATTATATTTTTAATTTTTTTTATTTTTGGGGTGAGCTTATTTTTTTTTATTATATTATAATCAGCAGAGTTAAGACACCCTATGTTTTCCGCTTGAATATTGTTTACTCTTAAACTCTGGGATATATTTTATGTTATAGAATATTAATGTATGTTGTTTTCCAATGTGTTTGAACTTTTACTTAATTTATTTATTTATTATTTTTCACAATTAGAGAACTCAGATGATATACGCCTTTTTGTGTTTGAAACGTTCCTCTCTCTCTCTCTCTCTCTCTCGTCTCTCAGGCTCTCTCTCTCTCTCTAAGGCTTACAACCAACCCGAAGACATCTGTTGAAGCCTTTTTCCTATTGTGGGGCCTTTTCACTCTTTGTTTAGACTCCACCCCCCGCATCCCACCCATCCCCTCTCCTCTCCCCCCCCTTCCGGTTCCCTCTTGATAGGTTCCATTCCCCCTACCCCTACTCCAACCCCTATCCCCCCCCCCCCCCCCCCCCCCCCCCCCCCCCCATCACTCCGATTGGCAGCGCGAATATTGTCTTACTCTGGGGAATGTTTTCAAAGCTCATCGTTTTATTCATGGGGTACCAGAATGAAGGAGGCCTGTCTGTAGGGACCCCTACCCGCCCCTCCCCCTACCCCATAAAACCCCCTACCCCCCTACCCCTGTCCCTTTTTTCCGGGTGGTATGGTGGTGGGGGGGGTGGCCAAATCTGTCCACTTCAATTTGGAGAGAGAGAGAGAGAGAGAGAGAGAGAGTAAGAGAGAGAGAGAGAAGAATCCATAACCGCTCTCTGAAAGCCCCCTTGCTCTGCCCTATGCCTAGCTAATGAATATCTCTCTCTCTCTCTCCTCTCTCTCTCTCTCTCTCGTTCTCTCTCTCTCTCTCTCTCTCTCTCTCTCTTCTAAAAAAAAAAAAAAAAAAAAAAAAAAAATTCCGTTATTGGTTAAAGAACCGCCCCACACTTGGCCGTATTGTTCCTGTTTTGTGAGTGTGAGTGTTTTGTGCGTTCCCTGTGACCTTCCTCTCTCTCTCTCTCTCTCTCCCCTCTCTCTCTCTCATCATCTCTCTCTCTCTCTCTCCGCCCAGTAAGTTTAAAGAAATCCCTTTCTGGTACTAGGAGTGATCTACTGCCGATATCCTACTTATGTAATACTCAAGATTGATCGCTCTCTCTCTCTCTCTCTCTCTCTCTCTCTCTCTCTCCCCCCTAACCCCCCTAACCCCTCCCCCCCCCCCCAGCAGATATTTCTTCGATATTAAGTTGAGACTAGTGATTTATTAGCAGCCTTTTGCTCTTCTTCTCTCTCTCCTCTCTCTCTCTCTCTCGTCTCTCTCCCTCTCTCTCTCTCTCTCTCTCTCTGCCAGTGATTGTGATATTGTTTAAAGTGAGATGTCAATGTTAAATCCCTTCAAAAAATCACTATCCAAGATTTTATGTCCTTTTGCAAAATAAATGTATATAATTTGAGATATATTTTTATTATTATTATTATTATTTATTATTATTAATTATTATTATTATTATTATTATTATTATTATTATTATTATTATTATTATTATTATTATTATTATTTTCATAT
>NC_087222.1:26705974-26710974 GCF_015104395.2 Macrobrachium nipponense
ATATTTCATTTATCATAGTTTTAAAATTGTTGAAGTTCACGTATGTGTATATAATTCCGCCATCATAAGTTTTTGGTCGTAAGTAAATTAAGTAACAGCTGTTAATGTTTATTATTTAAAGAGAGAGAGAGAGAGAGAGAGAGAGAGAGAGAGAGAGAGAGAGATTTGGCAGTACAATTCAAGTCAATAACATTGAATGGCAAAAATAGGTTCGGAAATTCAACACCTCTAACACCAAACCCTTACATAGCTCCCCATTTGCGTAGACTGGGTATTCTACGGTAGGCATTTTTTTTTTTTTTTTTTGTGCCCCAACCATTTGATACCCTTATGGTGAAACTCGGCTACTTTTTCCTCTGACCTTCTGTAACCTAACCTGCCCCCCACCCCCCTACCCCCCTACCCCCTACCCCTTTTTTTCCCCTTAGGGCAGTAAGGCTTCTTGCGTTTACCTTACCTTACGGTGTTCTTGAGGTGGGTAGGTAGATGGGATATTAAATTGTATACAAAAAGGCTTGTTTCTTTCTCTCTCTCTCTCTCTCACTTCTCTCTCCTCTCTCTCTCTCTCTCTCTCTCTCTCAGTTTTATAAACCCGCCGTACTGTAGGATATGATATCCTTCGTGTTTTCGTCACTTTTGAGGATTCGTTTCGGTCCTAAGTTCCTCCCCCACCCCCCTCCCCCTCCCCCTCCCTTCATTTTCTCCGGGGCCAGGAATCCTTAGACCTCGTATCGCGTTTCCTCGGTTATTCCCTTCTTTATCAAGTTCTCTCTATCTACTAATTTACTCGCTTATTTTTATTCCCCACCGTCTTTCATCACTGTCATTACCATGATTTTTATTGTTCCTTTATTATATTATTCGTTTTTCTTTTGTTTCTTAATGGATTTCTCCCTCTTCTTGTTATTATTTTTTTTATTTGTTTTTTCTGGTTTATCAATTCTTCGCTTTTTGCGTTGATCGTTAATTGCCACTTATTATTTTTTTTTATGTTGTATATTTTTATTATTCCTTTCTGTTGCAGTCTCTCTCTCTCTCTCTCTCTCTCTCTCCTCTCTCTCTCTCTCTCTCTTATCCTTTCTTTGAGTCTCTCTCTCTCTCTCTCTCGTTTGAAAGTGGTAATAGACGGAAGGTTTATTCATTCCTATTGCCCAGTCTCTCTCTCTCTCGCTCTGCTCTCTCATTTGTATGGGGTATGGGGATGGGGGTTAAGGGCTTTGGGGAGAGGGGGTGGGGGAAAGGGTGGGTGTTTGAAGATGGGGGAGGGAGGGGTAGGGGGAGGGGGGGAGGGGTTTTTGAAAATCGAGAAATTCGCCATGCGAAAAATGAGAGAAACTTTTGAACTGAAGTTAAAACAATAGAAATGGATGTCTGGTGTCCTTACTATGTTGGTTTGTTTTTTCCTTTTTTTTTGTATTTTTTGCTGTTAGAGAGGTTTACCGGGGTTACTTTTGGGGTTGGGTGGCCTGGTTGATGGGTTTGATAAAGGGAAAGGGTTTAGGGTTGAATGTGACCTCTTTTGGGTCATGTTTTAATGAAGGGCTGCTGGATTTAATTTTAGGGTTTATGGTCCCCTATTTGGGATTGATTTTGCCTTGTTTGGGGTTCATTTGGGAAAGGGTTTTTGGGGTTGGGTTGAATGTGACCTCTTTTGGGTTCATATCAGGGAGGGGTTGCTGGGTTTATTTCGGGGTTGGTAGTCCCCTGTTTGGGGTTCATATGGTTAGAAGTTGTGGGGTTGATTTTGCCCTGTTTGGAGTTCATTTGAGAAAGGTTTATTGGGGTTGAATGTGATCCCATTTGGGTTCATTTTGGGAAAGGGTTATGAGGTTCATTTTGGGGTTCGACGGTGAGGTTAAGGGGGTTCATTTTGGGAAGGGTTACATCCCCAGTTTTAGGGTTGATAGTGACATGTTTGAGGTTCATTTGACAATGATTTCTATGTCCATGAAGTTGAGGTTTTGAGGTTTGATACTAGGTGGGGGTCGACTAGAAAAAGAGGTTGGGCATTAAAGAAGTGGTCGTGACTTGATGAGGTTACATTAAAAACATTTAATGTATATGAGGTTTTTATGGGTTAGGATGCTGTCACTGACTGGATGAGATGGGGGTTGAAAAAGGTTGAATTCTGGATGAATTTTAGGTTGAAGTTTGTTTTATTTTGCTTAGGGGTTGATACCTTTCTCTCTCTCTCTCTCTCTCTCTCTCTCTCTCTCTCTCTCTCTCTCTCTCTCTCTCTCTCTCTCTCTCTCTCTCTTATAGAATTAAGTGTACAGTAAGACCTCAGATCTGACGTGAGCCCAACAGGTGGGCCGTTAATTACTACCAGGTGAAAGCCAGGTGAGTCCTAATTAAGAAGAGCTCACCTGGGCCAGACCAATTACCTGCCTGCAATTGATTCTGCTGGGAATAAAGAAAAAAAGAAAGGTATTATTGGAGGAAAGCCCCGGATGTTAGCTAATCATAAACGTACTTGTCCTAAACCTGTCTTGTTGTGGAAGTTAACATGGAGTGGGATTTAGGATTGTTTTTTTTATTTATTGAATTTTTAATTTTGTTAATTTATGGTATATCACAGTCCTCCAATTCGACTGACTGGTATTTACATATTATTATTATTATTATTATTATTATTATTATTATATTATTATTATTATTTTATTTTATTATTATTATTATTATGTTTTTATTATTTTTTTTTTTTGCTTTATCACAGTCGTCCAATTCGACTGGGTGGTATTTATAGTGTGGGGGTTTTCCAGTTGCATCCTGCCTCCTTAGAGTCCATTGTTACTCTTCTTACTATGTGCGCCATTTCTAGGATCACACTCTCCTGCATGAGTTTTCTGGAGCTACTTCAGCCTCTAGTTTTTCCAGATTCCTTTCCAGGGATCTTGGGATCGTGCCTAGTGTTCCTATGATTATGGGTACAATTTTCCACTGGCATATCCCATATCCTTCTCATTTCTATTTTAAAGGTCTTGATACTTATCCATTTTTTATTATTATTATTATTATATTATTATTATTATTATTATTGTTGTTGTTATTATTATTATTTTTAAATGGAGTAGACACCATGTTATAAAAATTATATTTATAATAATAAGAACCAGGTACCAAAATTTCATTGCCTTTTTTTCCCCCACTGAAACCAGGCTGTGAAATACAAATGTCTTTCAATCCAGAATTAGGAATAAGGGGTGAGGGAGTTAAGGTGGGTGCCATTAAAGGGAGGGTCTGGATGGTTAAGGGGGGGTGTGTGAGGGGGGAGAATGGAAAGGACAAATACACACCTGTTGAACAGGTAAGTGTATCTGTTTGAATAGGTGAGGTGTATTGAATTTTAAGCTTACCTGTGATGATGTTGGGGGAGGGTGGGGGGGTAGGGAGGGTGGTGGGGGGTGTGGTGGTTTATTGCCTCTTCCCCCTTCCCAGTCCCTAATCCCCCTCCCTATTCCCCCTCCTCTCCTCCCTAACCAGACAAGCTCTTTATAGATAAATAATTGTGTTTGTATTAGTGTGTGTGTGTATGTGTAGAGAGAGAGAGAGAGAGAGAGAGAGAGAGAGAGAGAGAGAGATATGGCACACATTCGAAAAAATATATATGAAATAATTATGAAACACTTTATCCACAAGGACAAATATTTTGAAAAAAAGATGTATATATATAATTGTAAAATGGAATACTCTTTCCATAATTATTTTATGAATTTGTTTATTTAAGATATTATCACTTTATTCATTTATCATCACTTTAGCGATTTAGTTACTTCGGGGGCCCAGGGGGAGGCGGCGCCCCCCCCCCTACACCCCTATGTCAGTCGGGCCCTTGGGAAAGAGTTAGAAATAATATTTCTCCCTTAAAATCATGTCTGAAGAGGAACCGTCAGATATGACGTCTGGAAAGGGGAAAGTCTCTCTCTCTCTCTCTCTCTCTCTCTCTCTCTCTCTCTCTCTCTCTCTCTCTCTCTCTCTCTCTCTCCGAAGGCTTTTTCGTCTCTCTTCCTACCGGAAGATTTCTCCTGCAAGAGCTCTCTGTCTCGCCCCCTGCATCTCTCTCTCTCTCTCTCTCTCTCTCTCTCTCTCTCTCATTAATATTAAAGTATGCTAATACCCTATCCTACAAACCCGACGTTGTAAGACCATCCCGGAGTCTTCGAATATAGCTATAATAGAACAGAAAGCTCTCTCTCTCTCTCTCTCTCTCTCTCTCTCTCTCTCTCTCTCTCTCTCTCTCTCTCTCGATAAGGGCATAAATACCATATTCTTATGTATGTATGTATATCTGTCGTATAATCATACGTTTCAAATTCTCTGGTGTATGTATGTATGTATGTATAACAAACATTTATACATCTCCTTTAATCTCGGTCATTCGTCCGACACACACCAAGGGGTTTTCCTAACTTAAATTTACCGTGTCAAGTGTCAGGTGTCAGAAAAGTATTTCATAAGCACACGACTTTCTTTGGTGGAGATATGTTTTTTTTTTTTTTTTAGCGTCGTGTTTGAGATATCCACTCAGACCCCAGGGATTCGTGGCTAAAGTATTAAGAAGGGTTACGTGTAAGTTGTAGTGTTAAGTGTCGTAAGTTGGTCGGATTAACTTGTTTAACTCACTTACTTTTTCATGCGTAATCTCTCTCTCTCTCTCTTCTCTCTCTCTCTCTCTCTCTCTCTCTCTCTCTCTCTTTCAGTATACATATTTATATATATCTTTCTCTTTATAGTGCCAAACGTCCCAAGTTGGTAAGATTAACTTGCTTTTTAAACTCGCAAGCTATTTCATGCTTAATCTCTCTCTCTCTCTCTCTCTCTCTCTCTCTCTCTCTCTCTCTCTCGTTCTCTCTCTCTCGTCAGACCCAATCAAACCCACCTTCCCCTCTACCTTCCCGTACCTAAACAAAGTCCAATAATAATTATAGTACTTACGTATGCTCCCAACTGTCAGATCCCACTCACCGATGCGATAGGACATCCGAAATTGAGAAGGCTGG
>NC_087222.1:26715974-26718474 GCF_015104395.2 Macrobrachium nipponense
AAGAAGTGGTTGGGGGTTGTGGGAGAGGGGTGGTGAGGTGTGCTCCTCTCTCTCTCTCTCTCTCTCTCTCTCTCTCTCTCTCTCTCTCTCTCTCTTTCTTTATCCTTCCCCTCTCCAGTCCAGCGAAGTTTTAATCTCTCGCCCTTGCTTTTCCCTTTATTGTACTCATGTTTATTATCTCTCCTCCTGTTTCCAATTTGCTTCTCGTTTGATTATATCCTCTCTCTCTCTCTCTCTCCTCCCACTTTCTACTGATGAAGTGTGATTGGTGTTTAAATTATGCCCTTTGCAACGGCACGGCTGGGCAACTTGGGGATGTATGTTGTTGATTTTTCTATTTTTGTAAAGGAAATCTATTAAGTTGGCTAATTGTCTGTCTGTCCGTCTAAACTCCTTCTGTCCGCCCTCAGATCTTAAGAACTGCCGAGGGTAGAGGGCTGCAAATTGGTGTGTATATCAACCGCCCTCCAGTGATCTAACATACCAAATTGCAGCCCTCTAGCCTAAGTAGTTTTTATTTTATGCCCTTTATTCTGTCCGCCCTCATATCTTAAAAACCACTGTGGTTAGAGGGTTGCAAATTGGTATGTTTATCATCCACCCTCTGATCACCAAACATAACGAATTGCAGCCCTCTAGCCCCAGTGGATTTTATTGTACGCACGTTTTTCTGTCCGACCTCATATCTTGAAATTCACAGAGGCTAGAGGGCTGCAAATTTTTATGTATATCATCCACCCTCCAGTGATCAAACATACCGAATTGCAGCCCTCTAGCCTCAGTGGAGTTTATTTTATTTAAGGCTAAAGGCACATTTTACTTTTTTAGTATATTTTCGTCCCTTTTTGGTTGAGTGATATATATATATTATATATATATATATATATATATATATATATATATATATATATATATATATATATACATGTGGTGTGGTGTGTGTCACACTCTCCTAAATGGCTAAGAGAATTTCCCTCCCCTTTCAAGAATTTCGTGTAGGAAGAGTGTGAGAGAGAGAGGGGGGGGGAGGGAGGGGCGGTTGTCAGGTTTTGGAGTTTAAAGGGGTATGGGGGGCCGGGGCGCCGGGGTGTTAGATCGTCCTAAAATTGGGTGTTCTCTGGCGAAGAGAGAGAGGAATGTTACGAACTTTCTCTAAGACGTTTCGTCTGCAGAACCTCTAAGGGTCCTCCAGGGAGAGAGAGAGAGAGAGAGAGAGAGAGAGAGAGAGAGAGAGAGAGAGAGAGAGTGGATTGGTCGTTTTAAGCCTACTACAGAGGCAACTTCCTGAAAGTGTAAGATTTATTTTGTTTATTTTTTTATTTACATTTAAAATTATTTGTAGTTTTTTTGAGATATGTCTGTAAATATATTCATATGTTTTGAATATGTTTGTCACTGTAATGTTCTTCAATAATGTCATTCTTATTATTTCAGGACAAGATGGCATTGGTAAATAAATCACAGATGATAGGCATTATCTCTCATTATTATTATATCTGAGTAAGGTGACATTGACATATGAATCACAGATGATAGGCATTATCTATTATTATTGTTATTATTTCAGAATAAGATGACAATGATAAATAAATCACAAAAGATATGCATTATCTATCATTATTATTGTTTCAGAACAAGATGACATTGATGAATATATAACAAATGATAGGCTTTATTTATCATTATTATTATTTCAGAACAAGATGACATTGATAAATATATAACAAATGATAGGCTTTATTTATCATTATTATTATTTCAGAACAAGATGACATTGATAAATTTATAACAAATGATAGGCTTTATTTATCATTATTATTATTTCAGAACAAGAGGACATTGATAAATAAATCACAAAAGATATGCATTATCTATCATTATTATTATTTCAGAACAAGATGACATTGACAAACAAATGACAGTTGATATGGATTATCTACCATTATTATTATTTCAGAACAAGATGGCATTGATAAATAAATCACAAAAGATATGCATTATCTATCATTATTATTATTTCAGAACAAGATGGCATTGATAAATATATAACAAATGATAGGCATTATCTACCATTATTATTATTTCAGAACAAGATGACATTGATAAATAAATCACAAAAGATATGCATTATCTATCATTATTATTATTTCAGAACAAGATGACATTGACAAACAAATGACAGTTGATATGGATTATCTACCATTATTATTATTTCAGAACAAGATGGCATTGATAAATATATAACAAGTGATAGGCATTATTCATCATTATTATTATTTCAGAACAAGATGACATTGATAAATATATAACAAATGATATTCAGTATGCACCATCATTATTATTATTTCAGAGCAAGATGACATCGATAAATAAATCACAAATGATATGCATTATGTATCATTATGATTTCAGAACAAGATGACATCCATGAATATATAACAAATGATATGCAATGTCTAAAATAAATATACACTTATAGAAACATTGTCAGTAGAAGACA
>NC_087222.1:26723059-26735559 GCF_015104395.2 Macrobrachium nipponense
GGAGACTTGCAATTAAAAAGATTTCACGAGATATAAGTTCTGAGAGATACCCCCCCCCCCCCCCCCCTCTCTCTCTCTCTCTCCTCTCTCTCCTCTCTCTCTCTCTCTCTCAGGATTGGCGCCTTTACTTGGCTAATAGACTTGAAAATAACAGAAACTTTAAAAAAAATTCGTTAATTTTAAAATAAAATAAATAAAACAAATTTGAAACGTTTTTTGTAATTTCAAAATAAAAAAAAACTAGAAAAATTAAACTTTTA
This sequence comes from Macrobrachium nipponense, assembly GCF_015104395.2. Taxonomy (NCBI): domain Eukaryota; kingdom Metazoa; phylum Arthropoda; class Malacostraca; order Decapoda; family Palaemonidae; genus Macrobrachium; species Macrobrachium nipponense. The sequence continues at coordinate 26,723,320 of NC_087222.1, forward strand.
TACCAAAAAGTCTGAGTAAATTTGAAAATTTAAAATTCATAAGTGTAAGTTTGAATTTTTAGGCCAAAAAGTCTAAGAAAATTCAAAATTTTAAACAAAAAATCCAAGAAAATTCAAAATTCAAAACCAAAAAGTTCTAAGATAATAGTAATGTTTAAACCAAATATTCAAGGAAAATCCAAATTTTTAAACCAATAAGTCTAAGATAATTAGATGTTTTGAACCAAATATGCTAAGAAAATCCAAATTTTTAAACAAATAAGTCTAAGATAATTAGATGTTTTGAACCAAATATGCTAAGAAAATCCAAAATTTTAAACCAAAAAGTCAAAGATAATTAATTGTTTTGAACCAAATATGCTAAGAAAATCCAAAATTTTAAACCAAAAAGTCTAAGATAATTAGATGTTTTAAACCAAATATCCTAAGAAAATCCAAAATTTTAAACCAAGAAGTCTAAGATAATTAGAATTCTTAAACCAAAAATTATAAGAAAATCCAAAATGTTAAACCAAAAACTCTAAAAAAAAATCAATTCAAAATTAATCTCTTAAAAAAATAAAAAAATTAAAAATAAAAATAAAAATAAAAATAAAGCCTAAGAAGTAGAGGGTTCAGAAGTCTTAAAAAAAAAAAAAAAAAAAAAAAAAAAAAAAAAAAAAACAAAAAAAAAACAAACAAACAAACAAACAAAACTATACTTCTGGCCTGAGCAAGACACAGACACAAAGTACGCCCACTTTTCAAAACGAAAACCAAAAAAAATCGTATTCCTCCTCAATTCCATTACGTGTCCTCCACCCATCTCACGCCCGGCAACTGGTTCGATTCGGTCCCCACTAAAAACGCAAATAGCTTCCAGAACTGTTTGGAAATTTATGCCAAATGTTACTTCTTATATGCAATTGGTTCGAGCGAGTTCCAAAGATGGTCTCTTTCTTTTTTTTTATCTTATTTTTTTGCAATTGCAAAAGAAAATACCGCGAATATCACAGAGACCCTTATATTACAATAATAATAATAATATTCGTTCGCGCACACCTGCAATGCTGCTATAACGTTGCAAATGGGCGTCACAATCGTTTGGGGTCTTCTGTATATTGTGGGTGAAGTTGCTGTATTTTTGGGGGAGATCTCCCCTCTTTCTGGGGGTAGAATTTCCCCTTATTTGAAGGGTGAACTTACTGGTCCTTGGGGTGTAGACTGACATTAAGAAAATACACCTACATACACACAATCCATATATATCTACACCCTTTACCATCAATACCCTTCGACTGAGACCCACGACAAGTGATCTACGACCGGGTACCTGAGAAACCTGTTACGATTATTCAGATGCAACGATACTTCTTGAAGAAGAATTTAAATTTTAGTTCCTTGGGAAGGGGGGGTGGGTTCCCACGCCCCTGGGATCGATCTCATGACCAATGCAGGGGGGTTAAAAACAGAGAAGTGAAGAAGTACGTATACGTATTAATTATATATATATATATAATATATATATATATATATATATATATATATATATATTATATATATTGCTATTTTCGAAATGCATATATCTCCTCTGTGATTGTATAAAATGTTATGTAGAATTGTACAACATTTTTTTTTCAGATTCCTAGATAGCTTAGAGATGGATGTTTAAAAATGTTGTGTTAGATTTTTTGGCATAACATATTGAAAATAAAATATATATATATATATATATATATATATATATATATATATATATAACTGTAGAATGTAAAAAGAGAGAGATTTTCTTTGTACGGTCGAAACTACGATTGTTTCCCTATTATGTCAGCACTGTGAGATTAGAGGGTCTCGGAGATGCGTTTACTTTCCTAATCTGTCAACACGTTTGATAAGCGATGGAATAGAGTCTTCGCTGTGTTATCAAAACATGTCAGTCTTAATTATCGCTCAGCCTCCGTGTCGATCGAGTAGAGTACATGTCTTTTTTTTTAACAGACTGGTCTCATACGTGTATGTCTTTGCCAAATGCCACGTGCAGGTTACACATTTTGTATATGAAGTTGCGTAAGATTTCGAAGCTTCTGGAAGAGTTATTGCCCAAAAACGTTTTGTGTCATCTCTTCAGTCCAGTTTTTGCAAGGGAAGAGAATTCATTAGACCGTAGATACTCGAGGCATTAACACTCTCTCTCTCTCTCTCTCTCTCTCTCTCTCTCTCTCTCTCTCTCGACATCCTTGAGATTATATTAACGTAACGTAAATTGGTCACTCGTAACTTGAGAATTTCATATTTGATATTTCTTAGAGTTTATTTAGTGTTAAATAGTGTTTTTTCTGGAATCTGAACAAACATTGTTTCGTAACGGCGCCTGGTTTTTGGTAAAGTGAAACAAGACTGCAGCAAAGAAGGAAGTTGGTATACCAAGGTAAAGTGTGTTATATTTTTATTAGTTGCAACTAATAACGGATATGGACAGTGGTTAACTAATAACTAATATCTAATGGTTATGATGGTTTGGTAAGAAACTAATAACTGATAGGAACATTGGTTAACTAATAACTAATAACAGATGGTTACGAAGGTTTGGTAAAAACTGATGGTTACAATGTTTTGAGTGAAAAACATTTACACTTTTACACATTGCGAATTTTTGTGTTTTGTGTTTGCTCCATTGTTTGTGCACTTGTTCATTTTCTTATTGAAGTGTGCCTTTTTATTTTATATTTTCATTTGCATTCAAAATTTAATTGACTTAGTTATTTTCATTGCTTAATCATTGCACATTTAATCAAATTTAACACTTGTGAATTAATTTGCATCTACTTAGAATTCTTTTCAAGTTTTATTATTGTTTAGCACTTGTGAATTAATTTCAAAATTTCTATTATTACCTAAGATTTTGAATTTCAATTGAATTAATTTTCTTGAATTTTGTGATAAATTAATTTTGATTATTTCAAGAATTAATTAAACTTTACTTTGTTTTCAAGTAATAGTAATTTTCCCTGATATTGTAAATTTTACTTATAAATTTTGAATTTAATAATAAATTTTTGTATATAAATTTTTATAAGTATTTCATTTCTAACCAGTATATTTGCATTTGATTATATTGATGTTAGGTAGAAACATAGAGTGGTAATTGATCAGCTTTCCTTCAATTTACTTGAAGTGACTTAGAACTTCTGAAATCAGGGAAATACTTAGACTTTTAACGTTGTTGATGGAGTGATGCCCTTTGATTAATTTAATTACTTACGAGATTACCTCACACCTGCTTTGATGAACTTAGTCTGATTTTCTGCAATACTGGTAAGTTGTTAAGGGATCACTGTTGCCTTTAAAGTATTCAGTCGTTTAATACCTGTGATGAGGGTTCAGGTGTCTGGCTTTTGTGAGGTAACAATAAATGAATGGTTAGTGTGGTAACCAGATACTTGGCACTTCTAACAAATATATATATATATATATATATATATATATATATATATATATATATATATATATATATATATACACACACACACACACACAAACACTTCTAGATGTGTCGTACCATATATCCAACCATATCCACCTCTTCAAGGGGCATATTAGAACTCTCTCTCTCTCTCTCTCTCTCTCTCTCTCTCTCTCTCTCTCTCTTTTCCCTGCCTTGTCTGTCTGACAAAGTTGTTGCTTCTGCACTGACGCTTGCAATAAATGCTTACACCCTTTTTACATAAGTTTGACGCTGAGCGCATTCCCTGTAAATGGGCCCCTGGAATTATTCCTACCCTTCTGTAAGAGGGGATAAATAAGATGAAAAAAAAAATGCCAAAAAAATATACCAAAAAAAAAGGGTACAAAGTAAAGCGTATGTGTGTATATATACCTTTTAGCAAAAGGAGACAGTATATATAGTGCGTGTGTGAGTGTATGTACGTGTGCGTGTACGTGTACTAAGCGTGTACGTAAAGGACCGAACTTTACAAAAGAACTGTGGCGTTCCATTAGACTAGTGGCTTATTTGGGGTTTTAAGGCCCACAAACCCCCCCCCCCCCCCCCCCCCCCCCCCCCCCCCCCCCCCCCCCCCCCCCCCAACTCTCTAGCCCCCGTGTAAGGGGGTAATGGCCTTATTTCGCTCCCCCCCTTTTTTTTACATGGGAATTTCTTTCTGGTCGGAGGGAATATTTTCTTTATTCACTTTATTTATTTTCTGTCTTTTTTATTCCTACAGCTTTCATTTTATTTTTTTGGGGGGGTGTAATGTGCTGGTGTAAGATTTTTTTTATCGAGAGAGAGAGAGAGAGAGAGAGAGAGAGAGAGAGAGAGAAGGAGAGAGCCACATCATTTCAACTATACCAGTAGCTTCGCGCTGGCTTTATTCATTCTCTCTCTCTCTCTCTCTCTCTCTCTCTCTCTCTCTCTCTCTCTCTCTCTAGTTCTTGCTGCACAACATAGGTTACAAGTCTCTCTCTCTCTCTCTCTCTCTCTCTCTCTCTCTCTCTACTACTGCCATAATACTAATAACATTAAAAAAATAATAATCAATGAATACTAATACATACTGATCAATTGAATAATTAAGATTTGAACTTCTATGAGTACAAAAAAAAAAGGCGTTATGGACACACGAACACACGTACAGACAAAGACCAGACTCTCCCTTCTCGATGCCCATACCCACTTTGGTATTCTTCATAAAACGTATTCCATGCCCCTGCCCACTTTTGAAATCTTCAAAAAAATTGAATTGAATAATAAAATGGGCATTCCATGCCCCTACCAACTTTTGCATTCTTAAAAAAAAATAAATAAAACAATAAATGGTATTCCATGCCCATACCCTCTTTTGCATTCTTCAAAAAATTTGAATAAAATAATAAATTGGGCATTCGATGCCCCTACCCACTTTTGCATTCTTCAAAAACCTAAAATAAAGTAAAATGGGCATTCAATGCCCCTATCCCTTTTTGGATTCTTCAAAAAATTGCATAATACAGTCAGGTGGGCATTCAATGCCCCTACCCACTTTTGCATTCTTCATAAACTTAAAATAAAATAAATTGGCCACTCACTGCCCCTACCGTCTTTTCAATCCTTCAAAAACTTAAATAAAATCATAAAATGGGCATTCAATGCCCCTACCCCCTTCTGTGCCATGCCATAGCAAGGATATTGGCCAGAGTGCCCAAGAGGGCTTTTGACAATTCTTCAAAGGAAAAAAAAAATAAAAAAATACCCGAAAGACATCACTACGCAGGCAGATTCTGTTATGGGCCTTTGAGGGTCATATAAGGGTCGTCTCTCATTGGATCTGAAGGGCACATTGGCCCTTAAGGTTTCACGCTTCCTTAGGTCCCTCAAGGGCTGGATATATACGCCCTCAAGGGCTCTCGACTTCTCGGACTAGGGTTGCGCATGGGCGTGATCTTTTTTTTTTTTTTTTTTTTTTTTGTGGGGGCGGGGTTTAATAATAATTTCTTTTTAGGGAAGGGTGACTTTTTATGTCTGTATGTTTTAAAAGCTGCTATTATTTTTAATCTCTCTCTCTCTCTCTCTCTCTCTCTCTCTCTCTCTCTCTCTCTCTCTCTCTCTCTTTGCGAAGAAATGCTTGTTTAAATATGTGTATGTATGGTTTTATTCGTGTGTTTTGTAAGCTGCTATTATTATTATTAGTTTTATAAGCTGCTATTATTATTATTAGTTTTATAAGCTGCTATTATTATTATTAGTTTTATAAGCTGCTATTATTATTATTATCATCTGTTGAAAGATATTTTTTTTTAAAATGCGTCTCTCTCTCTCTCTCTCTCTCTCTCTCTCTCTCTCTCTCTCTCTCTCTCTCTCTCTCAGCAAAAAATTTCAAAGCATCAGCTCCAAGATTCCACTCAAGAGATAATAACTGTTTTTATTATGCAAGAGGATATTGCAGAAACGGAGAAAATTGCAGATTCAGACACAAAATGAATAATTATGATGAAGGAAGAACAAATATTATGGAAAAGTTGGATTTTTTAATGTCAGAATTTCTGGAAATGAAAAAAAGAACAACATACCAGAACAGGAAAGAGACGTGGGAAAATCCTTATTACTACCAATATTAAATGAAGGAGAAAACACGCAAACCATAATAGTGATGAATGCGCAGGGTTTAGTTACGAGTAACTCAAAAAGAAAAATAGAGTACTTAGAAGAACTAACCCAAATTGAAAAGAAAATAGATATAATGAATATAAGTGAAACCTGGTATTCCCAAGAGACTGGGAATGATGATCAAATAAAAGGGTTCCAAACTTATAGATCAGATAGAAAAAATAGGAATCAAGGGGGAACCGCAATATATGGGAAAGACAAAAAACAAGGAAAAATATATGAGAAATATAGTAACTCAGAATGTGAACTAATAGCGGTAGAATTTGAATCTGAAAAATTAATGAACATAGTAATATATAGACCTCCTAATACTAAAGAGTTTGACTTAATAATTGAAAAATTGGATGATATATGTAGAAATCACAAGGACTGGACTATTCTCCTATCTGGAGACTTCAACTTTCCTTTCGTAGAATGGAAAGAACGAATAGGAGATTGTGGTTGTACTTATACATATAAAAAAGAGAGTAATAGTAGTGCAGAAGATAAGAGGCAATTCGAAAAGCTATTAGATATGCTACTAGAATACAACATTCAACAAATAAATCACCTGCCAACAAGAAAGGAAAATACTTTAGACCTAGTATTTGTGAACGAGATGAATTATGTTAAAGAAATAATTGTTTATAATGCGAGTATTTCAGACCATAATGTCATAGAATTAACAGTTCATTCCATAGCAAGTGAAAACAGAGATAAGCAAGAAATGAAAAAGTGGGAAGGATATGGAAAATACAACTTCTACAGTAAAAATATAAAAATGGTCAGAAATAAATGAAGAATTAAACAAAGATTGGGATAACATTTTCGTAAGTGATGACATAAGGGTAAATACGGAGATATTATATAAAATATTAGAGAAAATAGTGGATAAATATATACCGAAGAAGAAAAGTAAACATCATTCATGCATACCAAGAGACAGAAGGATCTTGTTCCAGAAAATCAGAAAGTGGAAAAAAGGCCTTGCAAAAGAAAAAAAATGGCATGGAAAAGGTTATAGAACTAAAAAGTAAGATAGAAAATGCAGAACTAAAGATTATACAATCAAAAGAAAATGAAAAACGGGACTTGGAAGAAAAAAACCCTATTAAATATCAAGCAAAACCCCAAACTATTATACTCATATGCGAAGAAGATGAATAAAAGAAGAATAGAAATAGGCCCTCTGAGAATTGAAGGGAGATTAACGAATGAAAAAAAGGAAATTTGCAACATACTGGCAGAACGATATAAGAGAGAATTCACCCCTAGAACAGATAATGAAGATAATGATATAGAAGTAAGGGACGAAAATAGTGAATATTTAGCTGACATAGAAATTAATGAAGCTGATATTGTGCAGGCAATTAATGAAATTAAAAATGGAGCTGCTGCAGGGCCTGATGGAGTCCCTGCTATTTTGTTAAAGAAAGTAGTTCATTCTATCGCAAAGCCACTTGCAATATTATTAAGACAAAGTGTAGATACAGGCAAGATTTATGATGAGCACAAATTAGCATATATCACCCCTACTTTCAAAAGTGGATCAAGACTAGAGGCAAGTAATTATAGGCCTGTGAGTCTAACATCACATATTATGAAAGTGTATGAAAGGGTAATGAAGAAAAATATTATGAAACATTTAATAAAAAAATAATTTGTTTAATATAGGACAACATGGTTTCGTACCCGGAAAAAGTACACAAACCCAACTGTTAGTCCACCGTGAGAACATATTCAAAAATATGAAAAGCGGAAATGAAACAGATGTGGTTTATCTAGACTTTGCAAAAGCTTTTGACAAAGTAGACCATAATATATTAGCGAAGAAAATTAGAAAACACAATATCGTAGATAAAGTAGGAAGATGGTTAAAAGAATTTTTACACAACAGAAAACAGATAGTTATTGCAACGATGAGAAATCGGATGAAACCAAGGTAATATCCGGTGTGCCACAAGGTACGGTGTTAGCTGCAATACTGTTTGTTATTATGATTGAAGACATAGACAGTAATGTTAAGGATTCGGTAGTGAGTAGTTTCGCTGATGACACAAGAATAAGTAGAGAAATTACTTGTGATGAAGATAGGAACGCTCTACAAAGAGACCTTAACAAAGTATATGATTGGGCAGAGGTAAATAGGATGGTATTTAACTCTGATAAATTTGAATCAATAAATTATGGAGACAGAGAAGGAAAGCTATATGCATATAGGGGACCTAATAATGAGGACAATCACAAATAAGGAAGCAGTTAAAGACCTTGTGTGATGATGAATAGGAACATGTTATGCAATGATCAAATAGCCATTCTGTTGGCAACATGTAAAGCAAAATGGGAATGTTGTTACGGCACTTCAAAAACAAGAAAAGCTTGAACACATGATTATGCTTTATAAAACATATGTTCGTAGTCCACTTGAATATTGCAATATGATATGGTACCCTCACTATCAAAAGGATATTGCACAAATAGAGAGTGTACAAAGGTCCTTTACAGCTAGAATAGAAGAAGTTAAGGACCTAGACTACTGGGAAAGACTACAATCCTTAAAATTATATAGTCTAGAAAGGAGAAGAGAAACGCTACATGATAATTCCAGGCATGGAAACAGGATAGAAGGAATACAGAAAATATCATGGAACTAAAAATATCAGAAGAGCAAGCAGAGGTAGATTAATAGTGCCCAAAACTATACCAGGAAAAAATAAGGAAAGCACACAGAACATTAATCCACTACGCACCAGCATCGATAATGCAGCGTCTATTCAATGCGTTGCCAGCTCATCTGAGGAATATATCAGGAGTGAGCGTAGATGTGTTTAAGAATAAGCTCGACAAATATCTAAACTGCATCCCAGACCATCCAAGATTGGAAGATGCAAAATATACCGGAAGATGTACTAGCAACTCTCTGGTAGACATTAGAGGCGCCTCACACTGAGGGACCTGGGGCAACCCGAACGAACTGTAAGGTCTGTAAGGTAAGGTCTCTATTTGCAAAGAGATGTCTGTTTTAAATATGTGTACGTCTATGTATCAGATGAAGCGTAAATAAAAGCAAGAATATATTTCAAAAATTTTCTACCTGCTTCAAAATATATCTTAAAGATATAAAAGGTTCTGACACAAGATAATAAAAGACAAAATATAAAGTAAATAGATAAATAAATAAATAAATAAATAAATAAAAGAGGAATATATATCGACTACTTCATTATTCCGACCAGTCCACTCGCTGGCAAAATTACCCGAATTATTTCAAGGTTGTTTGGCCATTCACAAAACCTTCTCTCTCTCTCTCTCTCTCTCTCCTCTCTCTCTCTCTCTCTCTCTCTCTCTCTCTCTCTCCAATTAACCGATAGAACCCACGACGAGAAGAAGTGAAGAAGAAGGAGAATAATTCACTTTCGGTCTTAATTAGCGTCATGAGGTTGTTGAAGCTTTGTGTACCTGAGGGCGTGTGGAGTACTCTATTAATAATCTTTAAATTGTAGATGTATGTATATACATACATACATATACATATATATATATATATATATATATATATATATATATATATATATATATATATATATAATAATTTCTCCTTTCCTTATTCATTTGCAGGCGACACGAATCTTGTCTGAGGTACGGCTCACAGATTATTTGGAAATGGCACTCCCCCGTCCTCGTTCTTTTTGGGAAGGGAGGCAGGGAGAGAGAGGGAGAAGGAGAGGGGAGAGAGAGGAGAGAGAGAGAGAGAGGGAATCCATGATAAATCCCCCATTTAGTTTTTCATTCGTAGGCGAAAATTCCTCTATCCGTTCTGACGAATTCGCGCGAGCGAGATTCCACCTCCTCGCCTGGTTTCTAAATGGTCCGGGAAAATGACAATGGTTTTGGCTCTCTCTCTCTCTCTCTCTCTCTCTCTCTCTCTCTCTCTCTCTCTTCTCTGTAGAGAGCCCCATTTCTATCTCTCTCTCTCTAGAGCTCTGTCTTTCTGTATCTCTCTCTTTCAAGAGTCTCTCTCTCTCTCTCTCTCTCTTTCTTTCTCCATCTCCAAGCACATCAGAGAATGGGGGGGAGGGGGGAAGGGGAAGGGGGGTGGGGGCGGTGTTGGAAAATTCTAAATCAACAATCTTTTCAAGCCAGAAGCCGCAAAAGGGGGGGATCTTCATACCTCAGCCTCTTATTTAAGATCGGAGATACATACAGGCCCCCAGCCGGTGGCGTCGTATTTATCTTCGGGCGTGATTGCCGCCGTATCTCGCCTTTCTTAATCCTTCCAGTTGGAAAATATCCTCCGAAGAATGGCGCGACGGCCCTTAATGCCACCCCCCCCCCCCCCCAAACTGCCAAGAGGCCTCAGACGCCCCCTTGAAGACACACGTCAGTTTAGAGAACCTGGAAAAGTCTCCTTGCAGTTAGGTTTGGATACGTTCCTCAGATGGATGGGCCCACCAGAGGCTTCAGAAGGCTCCTTCGTAGGGGCCTCTGAAGACACGTCGATCCAGAGGACCTGGACACATCCCCTCGACGTCCCCTCAAAGGATATGTCAGTCCAGAGAGCCTGGAAATGTCTCCTTGTAGTTAGGTTTGGATAGGATCCTCAGATGGATGGGCACACCAGAGGCTTCAGATGGCTCCTTCGTAGGGCCTCTGAAGACACGTCGATCCAGAGGACCTGGACACATCCCCTCGACGTCCCCTCAAAAGATATGCCAGTCCAGGGAATCTGGAAACGTCTCCTTGCAGTTTGGTTTGGATAGGATCCTCAGATGGATGGGCCCACCGGAAGCTTCAGAAGGCTCTTTCGTAAGGCCTCTGAAGACATGTCCATCCAGAGGACCTGGAAGCTTCCCCTCTAAGGATATATCAGTCAAGAGGACCTGGATACGTCCCCTCGAAGGATACGTCACTTCAGAGGACTTGCAGACGTCTTAATCTTTGTCTCCTGCTGGTGTGGTTTTTGATCAAGCGCCAATTCCAAAGACCCCCAGATCATCTGTCCCCAGATTCTTGGCCCTTCCCAAGGAGGAGATGACGAGCCAGATTTCGCGCCCAATTCCAGCCCGCGATCCTCCTCCTCCTCCTCCTCCTCCATCCCCTGCCGGTACGGGCGTCCCAGCGGATGTTTTTTTGGTGCGCGATTTCACCCCTTTTCAGATATCCATGCATGTCGGATCATAAGGGCTACCTGGTCGTTTAATCTTACGCGCAGTCGGTCGCAGTCAGTTTTACCTTCGTCAGGATTTCCAAGGGGGGCCAACTCCCCTCCCCCCACAACCCAACTATCCCCTACCCGAAAATCCAGGCCGTAAAACCACACTCTTAACCATAACCCCCCATTTCCCCCCAACCCCCTTTCGCTTATTCCATCTCCATCTTCCCTCCTCCCTACCTACAAATTCTTAATCTTTACTTTCCATTTATTTCACTCTCTCTCTCTCTCTCTCTCCTTCCTGGCCATTCCCAGCTGCATATTCCATCAAGGCTGATGAAAATGAATATATTCTCTCTCTCTCTCTGTCTCTCTCTCTCTCTCGCAGCTGCCAACTGGTTCGAACCTACATAAGAAATAATCGCATAGTTTTGTAGTATTTATGGCTGTCTGTACTCGCTGCACCCGACTAAGCTACCCGGTGGTCATTTAGAGAGAGAGAGAGAGAGAGAGAGAGAGAGAGAGAGAGAGAGAGAGAGAGAGACTTACTAGGAAAGAAACTGCTGTCGTACCGTATCCAAGATACGCGAATAAACTACAAAACATTCCTCGCTTTATTTCAACCTGCCGTTTCCCGAGAGAGAGAGAGAGAGAGAGAGAGAGAGAGAGAGAGAGAGAGAGAGAGAGTCCTACTGTACATACACACTGCAGACGCAGCAGTTCATATCAATTTCCCCGCCCAAAACTAGGTTACAGTGGCATAATAGTGTGTCTGTCCAGCCGAGGGGGGACGTTTATTGCTCACATACTTTCATATTAACTGTAGCAGACAGAGAGACGCCTACGATATATATATATATATATATATATATATATATATATATATATATATTTATATTCTCTGATATTTGTTTAGTAGTGGCATTTTTTCATCTAGTGTTGATGGCGATCTTTGTAACGCCCGGCATATAAAGTTTCTATCGAAACA
>NC_087222.1:26738059-26743059 GCF_015104395.2 Macrobrachium nipponense
GTTGCTCCTTTAACCCGACATCAAGAATGGAACCATCCCAAACACGAATACTTCAAACGAGAGAGGCAGAGAGAGTAGGGCCTCTCACACGACCCTTCTCAGGAGCGCCTTCCCTCTTTTTTCCCTTTTCTTCCCCCTTCCCCCCCAGAGAAACCTGCCAAAAAAAAAACAACCACCTCGACCTTCCTCCTCCCCCTCCTCCCCCCTATCCAAATTATTCCCTCCCCCCCCCCCCCGCACCCCCTTTATCGCAGGAACTTAAAAACCCAGGACCGGACCATTTATATCTATATCTAGAATTGGACAAAAAGTGATTACCGCTACTTCTGGGACGATAATGGAGAAGAGGTTCGGGATTGAGGGATTAGGAAGGACACAGAGAGAGAGAGAGAGAGAGAGAGAGAGAGAGAGAGAGAGAGAGAGAGAGAGGGGAGGAGGAGGTCATATACGCGGGTTCAAAAAACTGCGCGCAAATAAATCAATTACCAATTACATTTCTGTTTGGGTCGGAAAACAATGTATTTTGTTAGAGAGAGGAGGTGAGATAGAGTGAGGACAGGAGTGTTCATCGGAGAAACCCACTGGTAAATACTGCCTTTACCTAACCCCCTCCCCCCTCCCCCGCCCCACCCCTCAACCCCCCTCCCCTCTTTTCCTTAACCCCCTACACGAAACAAAAAACAACAATCCTGGTTCTACATAGTGACGGTAAAAACCAACCACCACCCTGTCTCCTCTTCTCTCTCTCTCTCTCTATCTCCTCCTTCTTCTCTGTTCCTTTGAACTTTAAAGAGACAGGAAAACCAAGACAGAAACCATTAAAAAGTAGTCCGAACAACAGGATGAGGGTTGGGGGAGGGGGTTAAGCCCCACCCCCCCACCAAAAAAAAACGACACGCCCCCCTACGTAACAGATCTCCAATATTTACTGTGCACAGAGTTTTGGGCTATCGTTGCTGTAAGTTAATCTACTGGCTTCCTCTCTCTCTCTCTCTCTCTACTCTCTCTCTCTCTCTCTCTCTCTCTCTCTCTCTCTCTCTATCTATATATATATATATATATATATATATATATATATATATATATATATACATATCACAGTGACCCGCTGGAAAAAATATACATACATATACTTAATTATATTGCGGGCGTTTGTGGGGGTGTCTGTGTGGGTGTAGGCGTGGGCGTGGGCGTACGGGAAACACAGACAGCAGCATAACGATGGGGGATTATTCGTCCGGATGGGCGGGCCATTAATGGCGACTCGAAATATAAAAGGCCCAGATATTTTAGCAGTCGTCTCTCCAATGGATTCTCCTTATATGGACGCGTATTCGTATATACGCGTTTTTAGTCGGTCGTGTTCTCTCTCTCTCTCTCTCTCTCTCTCTCTCTCTCTCTCTCTCTCTCGCGTAAAGTAACTGACATTGTGTGTTCTCCGTTAATGGGTTTTACACTTTTATGCTCTCTCTCTCTCTGTCTGTCTCCTCTCTCTCTCTCTCTCTCTCTCTCTCAGCTTTTCCAATATACAAATTCTTATGTGATTTAGCTACCCTCTCTCTCTCTCTCTCTCTCTCTCTCTCTCTCTCAGCTTTGCAATATACCAATCTCTCTCTCTCTCTCTCTCTCTCTAACATAGCTTTACAATATACCAATTCTCATGTGATTTAGGTCTCTCTCTCTCTCTCTCTCTCTCTCTCTCTCTCTCTCTCTCTCTCTCTCTCCACTTAAGGAACCATCTTCCACTAAACGGAAAAATAATTCCTCCAACACCTTAACCTTTTTTCCCTACCAGCTCCCCCACCCACCCCCTCCCTACCCTCCCTCCCCTTCCCTCCCTCCCCCCTTCTCCTATAACAGCTTATGAGATTTTCCCGAGAATATATTTTTTGTGTGTGTGAATTTTAATTGCTCCAAGGAGAAGATGGCTCTCTCGTTATAGGGGCTCGGTTTCCGAAAGTTTCCTGTAGTTTGTAGTAGGAGGGGGGGGGGGGCGCGCCGGCCCCCTAATGAACAAGCTTTACCCCTACCCCCGCCTTCCGAGGGGCGGGGGGAAGGGAAAGAAGAAGGAAAGGAAAGGAGGAAAGAAGAAAGGGGGAGTAAGTGACTGGCAGGTAGATAATCTAAGAGAGAGAGAGAGAGAGAGAGAGACGAGAGAGAGAGAGAGAGAGAGAGAGACAGAGAGGAATGATAATAGCTGAGAGCAAGAGAAGAAAAATAAGAGAGAGAGAAAGAGGAAAAAATAATAATAATAATAATAATAATAATAATAATAATAATAATAGAGAGAGAGAGAGAGAGGAAAGATAATCACGAGAGAGAGAAGAAAATTAATAAGAGAGAGAGAGAGAGAGGAGAAAGATAATAAATTAGAGGAGAGAAAATTAATAAGAGAGAGGAGAAAGATAAATAGAGGAGAGAAAATTAATAAGAGAGAGAGAAAGAAAGAGGGATGATAATAAGAGAAGAGAGAGAGATGAGAGAGAGAGAGAGAGAGATTTGAGAGAGAGAGAGAGAGAGAGAGAGGTCGGGGGCGGGGTGGGGGGGGGGGGTGTAATATGCGCTGACAAGCCCAACATTAATATTCATGTCGACAGGACACGGACACACACACACACACACACAAACGAACACACACATATTACCCCCTTGTTATCCCTAAAGCATTACCACCGCGACGAGCTTGTCCTGGAATCCAGAGACAGGAATGGAGGAGGGAGACTGGAATGACTGGAATTCTGTCCTGGACCCAAAAGAGGAGAGGAGTTTCTACAATGTACTTTTCTCTGAGACTTCAGATAGACACTTATAAGAACTTATATAAAGTAATTCTTGAGAAGGGAGACTTCAGTAACGTTTATATACAAGAATGTATGCATATGTATATATTCGTATATATACATATTTTCTGTTGCTTATTCACTGTACGCCAAAAATTAATATTCATCTCAAATAATAAATGAGTTTAGTCTTAAAATAGTACAGGTTTCACAGCTACAATGAATTTTATTTATATATGTGTATGTATGCATGTAATCACGTATATATATAATCATAAATATAAATATATACCCCAATGTGATTCAGTGTATACTATAAATTAATAAATAAACCAATACAGCCTCACAGCTGCGATTTTGTATGCATGTATATGTATACATGTATACATATACATAAACATAATTATATTCCTATGTATATTCAGTGCATAGACGAAATAAATAAACAAATTGTAAAATGTCAAAATGAAACAAATCATTAAAACATGCAGCTATAATTTCATAGTGCATACATGTACGTATGGGTGTGTATATATATAGAGATATATATATATATATATATATATATATATATATAATATATATATATATATATATATATCTATATAAGTCATATCACATTACCGTGATTCCATATACATACATCGAGCTTACAATGTCCTTTAATATCTAATTCACCCTACCTCGGAATTAATATATTTTCATATATGCTTAACCGAAGGGGAATTTTTATTAGGCGATACTAGAATTGTCGGTGCCCAGGCACGAACCAGGACACCATACAAATCCAGAACGTCAGTGAAGCTTTTACCCACTCCTCCACCGCAAGAGGCTATAAGTTAATGCCGTCTCTCACCCTTCAAATACCTTTCGTTAAGCATATATGAAAATATATTAATTCCGAGGTAGAGTGAATTAGATATTAAAGGACATTTGTAGCTCGATGTATGTATATATATATATATATATATATATATATATATATATATATATATATATATACAATTTCCTGAAATTCCAGATCAAACACTCCCTCCCACACCCACACGGCCACCCCATCCCCCCCCCCCCTCTCTCTCTCTCTCTCTCTCTCCTCTCTCTCTCTCTCTCTCTCTCTCTCTCTCAAGTGAGTTACCTCTAACTCTCACGCAAACGACGTGGAAAAATATGATCTCAAGTGAGGCTTTTGGCTCATAAATGTTCAAGGATTACTCTCTCTCTCTCTCTCTCTCTCTCGACTGAGATTTCTACACCTGTCCTACACTGGTGGGAGGCCGTGCTTGCTTGCTTGCGCGCAGGCACGCAAGCTCTATAGAGGGCGGCGCGAATGCAATTTCCTCTCCAAACATCGCAAAATATGAAAGCGTGATGTCTCTCTCTCTCTCTCTCTCTCTCTCTCTCTCTCTGAACTACAGCTCCACTTTTATTTATCGTGTCATTAAAAATATAATAAAAGAATACTTGTATCTTTAGAAGAATTCTCTCTCTCTCTCTCTCTCTCTCTCTCTCTCTCTCTCTCTTTCTTTCTCTCTCCATCCAGATACGTTGGGATGCATCTGGATACATTTTGATATGAGAGAGAGAGAGAGAGAGACAGACGGACGGGCGGGCGCCTCCTCCTCCTCCTCCTTTCCAGAATCCTGGAAAAGCATTCACACTTCATTTCCAGTTCCAACAACCCGGGCTGGAATTGGAGAACACCGACCTGACACCGCTGGTGGCAGGCGCCCTAGCTCAGAGAGAGAGAGAGAGAGAGAGAGAGAGAGAGAGAGAGAGAGAGAGAGAGAGAGAGGCGAGAGAGAGAGAGAGAGAATACTTCTATGGATACAAATATTCATTTATTTTATCTTGAACGATACGAAAATAAATGTGAAGCCGTAGTTCGAGAGAGAGAGAGAGAGAGAGAGAGAGAGAGAGAGAGAGAGAGAGAGAAAAGATGCTTCTAAAGATAAAATTATTCCTTTGTTATAATTTTAACGACATGGAAGAAAAAATAGAAAATGGCAAAAAAAAATTTTACGTAGCAAACCCAACGTACACATATGACCTCGATGCAGATCTATATATAACATCCATAAAATCTTATAGAATCTTATCAAATCTATAAACACGCTCCGCGAACATTCAATAGGACCCACAAAGGTATACGTAGCATCTTGCCGAACGTTTAACGAACGTTTAAACGCACTAATGAACTGGGTAACTGGCCGGATAGAAGCA
>NC_087222.1:26748059-26753059 GCF_015104395.2 Macrobrachium nipponense
GGAAAATTTAAAAAATGAAAAATAATTTAAAAAATAGATAAGAAAATTTTAAAAAACGAAGTCAAAATTTACATGTACTCAGAAAGTTTTTCAATAAAAAAAAACTTGACGAAAAAAAAGGTCAAGAGAGAATAATATGAGATATATTTAATAATATTTTTAGTTCGGCAATTATTAAAATAAAATATGAATTACGTAATATAGATAATGAGAGTTCAGTATGCACGTTTCTCTCTCTCTCTCTCTCTCTCTCTCTCTCTCTCTCTCTCTCTCTCTCTCTCCCCTTGTCAGGAACCGACCCTGGGTCCTCTGGTTCAGATACAGCTATGAACAGTCTGCTTTGACCACTCTGCTACCAACGAAGAAATGAGAGAGAGAGAGAGAGAGAGAGAACACGGTCTCTTCAAAACTCATCCCCCTCCCCCTCCCCCTCCCCTCCCCCCCCCTCATCTCAACCCCTTCTCCCTCACCCCCTCCCCCTACACTAAAGTTGCAATGTTACACGTGCCCCAAAAAAATATTAGAAAAAATAAATAAAAATAAAAATAAAACGAGAAAGGGAAATTCTGGAGGGAGGAGGGTGGAGAGAGGTTGGAGGAGGGGAGGAGGAGGAGGGGGGGAAATAAGGAATAATGACAGGGGGAGGGGGAGGGGGAGGGGGTGGTTGAAGAGATTCCATAAAGAAAATAGAATTAAAAAAGTCACAAGATGGTGTTGTTTATTAAGTTTACTTCTGAAGGATTTGACACTTCAGAAACTTTTAGAGAGAGAGAGAGAGAGAGTGAAGTGAGGAAGATCTCTCTCTCTCTCTCTCTCTCTCTCTCTCTCTCTCTCTCTCTCTCTCTCTCTCTCTCTCCTACAAAATCCCTAATTCACCAAAGGCTACAATCAACACAATCCTCCAGATGTGCGATGCGTTAATTATATTTCTACTCTTTCGTAATACGGCTATTAATTCCTCCTCTCTCATTCTCGGCTTAGATGGTCACCCATCCAGAGACTGGCCAGACTAAAGGTGTCTTTAACGTCGCTGAACGAGGTTAAACGAAACCTCTCATGAGGTAGTAAAGCATTTGAGTTCAGAAAGAAATATATAATATATATTTCAGAGGCTTTATAGCATTGGAGAGAGAGGTAATACCTCTCAAGAGGTAATCTTTTGAAGTCAGTAGGTTTATTGAAATAAACTGATCATAACCTCTTGTGAGGTTGTATGGGACTGAACGGATGACCTCTTCAGAGGTTGAGAGGAGAATAATAATAATAATAATAATAATAATAATAATAATAATAATAATAATAATAATAATAATAATAATAAAAATAAAAGAAAATATAAAAATAAAAATCAAACAATATTATAATAATGATATTAATAATAATAAAATAAAATTAAAATTTAATACTGATAAAATTAATAATAGCTAATTAAAATATAACAACAAAATGAAACAAAATAATAATAATAATAATAATAATGAAATTAAAAACATAATAATAACAATAATATTAAAATAATAACAACAAACAACAACAATAATAATAATAATCATAATAATAATAATAATAATAACATAATATAATAAAATTACAATATAATAATAAAAATAAAATTAAATTAAAATAATATTAAAAAAACTAATACAAAATATAATAATAATAATAATTTCCCCCACTGGGCCTCCGTCAGTAGCGCCAACCAACCCCTTCTAAACGACTCCCCCGTAGGACGTCGAGGGGGGCGTAATGGCGTTTTGGTGTAGGGGCGTTTTGGCCCGCAGAGGGGGGGGGAGAGAGAGAGGGAGGATGGGGGGGAGGGGGGGGATGGGGGGGGTTTATCCCGTCGGAAGAGCGGTTTCGTATAATCAGGCGATTTCTTATCGCCTCGTTCGACGACAATTTGCTCTCAACTAAAAGGGGCGCTGGAGAGAGAGAGAGAGAGAGAGAGAGAGAGAAAAGAGATCTATCAACTTAAGGAGAGAGAGAGAGAGAGAGAGACGAGAGAGAGAGAGAGAGACCTTACCTACAGACCTTACATCTTGTTCGGGGTTGCCCCAGGTCCCTCAGTGTGAGGCACCTCTAATGTCTACCAGAGAGTTGCTAGTACATCTTCCGGTATATTTTGCATCTTCCAATCTTGGATGGTCTGGGATGCAGTTTAGATATTTGTCGAGCTTATTCTTAAAACACATCTACGCTCACTCTGATATATTCCTCAGATGAGCTGGCAACGCATTGAATAGACGCTGCATTATCGATGCTGGTGCGTAGTGGATTAATGTCCTGTGTGTTTTCCTTATTTTCTGGTATATTTTGGGGCACTATTAATCTACCTCTGCTTGCTCTTTCTGATATTTTTTTAGTTCCATGATATTTTCTGCTATTCCTTCTATCTGTTTCCATGCCTGAATTATCATGTAGCGTTCTCTTCTCCTTACCAGACTATATAATTTTAAGAATTGTAGTCTTTCCCAGTAGTCTAGGTCCTTAACTTCTTCTATTCTAGCTGTAAAGGACCTTTGTACACTCTCTATTTGTGCAATATCCTTTTGATAGTGTGGGTACCATATCATATTGCAATATTCAAGTGGACTACGAACATATGTTTTATAAAGCATAATCATGTTGTCAGCTTTTCTTGTTTGAAGTGCCGTAACAACATTCCCATTTTTGCTTTACATTTTGCCAACAGAGTTGCTATTTGATCATTGCATAACATGTTCCTATTCATCATCACACCAAGGTCTTTAACTGCTTCCTTATTTGTGATGGTCTCATTTATTAGGTCCCTTATATGCATATAGCTTTCTTCTCTGTCTCCATAATTTGATTCATTTATCAGAGTTAAATACCATCCTATTTACCTCTGCCCAATCATCATACTTTGTTAAGGTCTCTTTGTAGAGCGTTCCTATCTTCATCACAAGTAATTTCTCTACTTATTCTTGTGTCATCTGCGAAACTACTCACTACCGAATCCTTAACATTATTGTCTATGTCTTCAATCATAATAACAAACAGTATTGCAGCTAACACCGTACCTTGCGGCACACCGGATATTACCTTGGCTTCATCCGATTTCTCGTCGTTTGCAATAACTATCTGTTTTCTGTTGTGTAAAAATTCTTTAACCATCTTCCTACTTTATCCACGATATTGTGTTTTCTAATTTTCTTCGCTAATATATTATGGTCTACTTATCAAAAGCTTTTGCAAAGTCTAAATAAACCACATCTGTTTCATTTCCGCTTTTCATATTTTTGAATATGTTTTCACGGTGGACTAACCAGTTGGGTTTGTGTACTTTTTCCGGGTACGAAACCATGTTGTCCTTTATTAACAAATTATTTTTTTTATTAAAGTTAGTCAATATTTTTCTTCATTACCCTTTCATACACTTTCATTATATGTGATGTTAGACTCACAGGCCTATAATTACTTGCCTCTAGTCTTGATCCACTTTTGAAAGTAGGGGTAATATACGCTAATTTGTGCTCATCATATATCTTGCCTGTATCTACACTTGTCTTAATAATATTGCAAGTGGCTTTGCGATAGAATGAACTACTTTCTTTAACAAAATAGCAGGAATTCCATCAGGCCCTGCAGCAGCTCCATTTTTAATTTCATTAATAGCCTGCACAATATCAGCTTCATTAATATCTATGTCAGCTAAATATTCACTATTTTCATCCCCTTACTTCTATATCATTATCTTCATTATCTATTCTAGGGTGAATTCTCTCTTATATCGTTCTGCCAGTATGTTGCAAATTTCCTTTTTTCATTCGTTAATCTCCCTTCAATTCTCAGAGGGCCTATTTCTATTCTTCTTTTTTTATTCATCTTCTTCGCATATGAGTATAATAGTTTGGGTTTTGCTTGATATTTAATAGGGTTTTTTCTTCCAAGTCCCGTTTTCATTTTCTTTGATTGTATAATCTTTTTTCTGCATTTTCTATCTTACTTTTTAGTTCTATAACTTTCCATGCATTTTTTTCTTTTGCAAGACCTTTTTTCCACTTTCTGATTTTCTGGAAACAAGATTCTTCTGTCTCTTGGTATGCATGAATGATGTTTTCTCTTCTTCGGTATATATTTTTTCCATCTTATCTCCAATATTTTTATATAATATCCTCCGTATTTACCCTTATGTCATCACTTACGAAAATGTTATCCCAATCTTGTTTAATTCTTCATTAATTCTGACCATTTTATATTTTTACTGTAGAAGTGTATTTTCCATATCCTTCCCACTTTTCATTTCTTGCTTATCTCTATTTTACTTGCTTGGAATGAACTGTTAATTCTATGACATTATGGTCTGAAATACTCGCATTATAAACTATTATTTCTTTAACATAATTCATCTCGTTCACAAATACTAGGTCTAAAGTATTTCCTTCTGTTCGGCAGGTGATTTATTTGTGAATGTTGTATTCTAGTAGCATATCTAATAGCTTTTCAAATTGCCTCTTATCTTCTGCACTACTATTACTCTCTTTTTTATATGTATAAGTACAACCACAATCTCCTATTCGTTCTTTCCATTCTACGAAAGGAAAGTTGAAGTCACCAGATAGGAGAATAGTCCAGTCCTTGTGATTTCTAACATATCATCCAATCTTTTTTCAATTATTAAGTCAAACTCTTTAGTATAGGAGGTCGATATATACTAGTCATCAATTTTTCAGATTCAAATTCTACCGCTATTAGTTCACATTCTGAGTTACTATATTTCTCATATATTTTTCCTTGTTTTTTGTCTTTCCATATTATTGCGGTTCCCCCTTGATTCCTATTTTCTATCTGATCTATAAGTTTGGAACCTTTTATTTGATCATCATTCCCAGTCTCTTGGGAATACCAGGTTTCACTTATATTCATTATATCTATTTTCTTTTCATTTTGGGTTAGTTCTTCTAAGTACTCTATTTTTCTTTTGAGTTACTCGTAATAAAACCCTGCGCATTCATCACTATGATGGTTTGCGTGTTTTC
>NC_087222.1:26758059-26788059 GCF_015104395.2 Macrobrachium nipponense
ACTAATAATTATGATAATAATAATGATAAAATTAATAAAAACAATAACAATAACAATAATAATCTGAAAACCAGTGAAGACGAGTGGCTAAAGAGTGCATGGGGAGAAGGACTGATAAAAGTAGACCAAGACCCAAAAAATATACAGAGACAGGAGAATGGCAAACAGAACAGAGGAATGGTACAACAAACCAATGCACGGACAATACATGAGACAGACTAAAGAACTAGCCAGCGATGACACATGGCAATGGCTACTGAGGGGAGAGCTAAAGAAGGAAACTGAAGGAATGATAACAGCGGCACAAGATCAGGTCCTAAGAACCAGATATGTTCAAAGAACGATAGACGGAAATAACGTCTCTCCCATATGTAGGAAGTGCAATAGGAAAAATGAAACCATAAACCACATAGCAAGCGAATGTCCGCCACTTGCACAGAACCAGTACAAAAAGAGGCATGATTCAGTGGCAAAAGCCCTCCACTGGAGTCTGTGCAAGAAATATCAGCTACCTTGCAGTAATAAGTGGTACGAACACCAACCTGAGGGAGTGATAGAAAACGATCAGGCAAAGATCCTCTGGGACTATGGTATCAGAACAGATAGGGTGATACGTGCAAATAGACCAGACGTGACGTTGATTGACAAAATCAAGAAGAAAGTATCACTCATTGATGTCGCAATACCATGGGACACCAGAGTTGAAGAGAAAGAGAGGGAAAAAATGGATAAGTATCAAGACCTGAAAATAGAAATAAGAAGGATATGGAATATGCCAGTGAAAATTGTACCCATAATCATAGGAACACTAGGCACGATCCCAAGAATCTAGAAAAACTAGAGGCTGAAGTTGCTCCAGGACTCATGCAGAAGAGTGTGATCCTAGAAACGGCGCACATAGTAAGAAAAGTGATGGACTCCTAAGGAGGCAGGATGCAACCCGGAACCCACACTATAAATACCACCCAGTCGAATTGGAGGACTGTGATGGAGCAAAAAAAAAAATTAAAATAAAATAATAATAATAATAATAATAATAATAATAATAATAAAATTAATCAAAACAACAACAACAATAATAATAATAATAATAATAATAATAATAATAATAATAATAATAATAATAATAATAATAATCCCACTGCCAATCCTGAACTGACTCACTCAAACATAACAAACCAAGTGCTAATTTTTCGTAAATATTTTTTTTTTTTTGGGGGGGAGCAGTGGGTTGTGGGGTGTTGGGGGGTATAATGTTTTATTAAGCAGGCTCCATAAAATATGCAAATTTCACTTTCGACGCCAATTCACTATTCAGCGGAGTTTAAAAGCCGATATGATGTAATCAGACAATCGACAGACCGCGAGTTAATTAACTTGTATATATTTATATATTTGGAAGGAAGGGGGTGAACGCCCCGCGCCCCCCCCTCTCTCTCTCACACACACACACACACAATTGAGAGAGAGAGGCTGTAATGATAGAGAGGGTTGTTCTCCTTTTGCACTGTGAAAATTTTATAAGTGAAAACCATCTGTGGAAAATATTTCTGCAAAAAAGAAAAAAAATTTAAAAAATATTTTTTCAAATAGGAAATTGTTTTCTGAAAAAAAAATTTTGCCAAAAAAATGTGAAAAAATATTTGCAAAAAAAATTTTTTTTTTTTTTGTAGAAAAAATATTTTTGCAAAAAAAAATTTATGAAAAAATATTTTGAAAAAATACATTTTTTTGTTAAAAAATTTGTTTCTGAATAACGTTTTATAAAAAAAGTCATTGTTCTTTATTTTAATTTTGTGAAAAAAATAATACGAAAAAAAGTTCTTGTATTATAGAAAAAGAAATCCTTGTGAAAAAAAAACATCATGGACACTGTTTTTTAAACTTTTTTTTTTTTTTATAAAACACATCTATAACAAACCACAACATCTCTGTGAAAAACCTTATTTTTTGTGTGAAAAAACTTATTTTTTGCCAAAAGTATTTTTTCAGAAAGAAAAACCATCTTTGTGAAAAACATTTATAATAGTTTTATATTAAAAAAATCTATGACAAATCACAAGAACGAAAGGTATAAATCGACTTCCATTAAGTAAGTGTTTAGAGAGAGAGAGAGAGAGAGAGAGAGAGAGAGAGAGAGAGAGAGAGAGAGAGAGCAAACCTTTCCAATACACTCGAATTGAAAGCCAGAATAACGGAAACGTGTTTTTCCATGGTCGTACAAACGTATATAAACATTCGGTACTTCGATTTTGGGGGACGGTGAGAGGGGGTAGGGGGAGGAAGTGGGAAGGGGAAGGGGGGTGCGGTGTTGCCTGAATTTGGGGGTGTGAGGTGGAGGGGGCCGAGGGAGGGAAGGACAGCCTCTTTACTGGTGGGAGGGTGAAAGGTTATATAGGTGATTAGCAACCCATCGCCAAGCTTTATAACATTGCAATTGTGATGATGATATTATTATTATTATTATTATTATATTATTATTATTATTATTATTATTATTATTATATTTAATAAATGAAATACTAGCAAAAAAACCCTGAAACCTATCTGCGTATCTCCATCACAGAGCGACGAAGTTTGGGAGACGAAATCCCGGCGCGCTTGCGCGCCCAATTCGCAGGTCATCCACAAGACCTATACTTATTATACAATCTGGATCTCAAAAGCCTTCGATGGAAATAAGATTTCCCGAACTAGATTCGACTGATCTCTAAATCCCATAAATATACAGCATCCCAAGAGGGGCTGGAACTCAGAGAGAGAGAGAGAGAGAGAGAGAGAGAGAATGTTGGTTGCTTTATGAATATCTCATGAACTGTTTCCCTCCATTGAAGTGAGGATTACTACCTCGTCGAGGACCGCCTGCTGCTTTGGTGGTAAATGTTGATGGAGAAACAGTGTCCTCTCTCTCTCTCTCTCTCTCTCTCTCTCTCTCTCTCTCTCTCTCTCCATACATACAAGCTGCGACCAACATACCTGGTCATCAAGGAACCCACTTCACTGCTGCTAGGGCCGACTTGATTTGAGAGAGAGAGAGAGAGAGAGAGAGAGAGAGAGAGAGAGAGAGAGAGAGAGAGTACGTAAAACTCTACGCCTTCCCCACGCCAGCATCCACAGCCCGAACCGTTCCACAGAAAACCAAACAAGCCTTGTAATGAAGATGAAAGTCGAAGCTTGTATAAAAAGGGGTTTCCGTCCTTTCATGAATAAAGACATCTTTTGAAATCTTTGAAGATTTATCTTTTTTTTTTTTTTTGCTTTATTTATTCCGAACCTCCCTCTCATCTTTAAATGAGAGAGAGAGAGAGAGAGAGAGAGAGAGAGAGAGAGAGAGAGAGAGAGAGAGAGAGAGGCCTCAGCCTCCACGAATGCCTACAGTGCTCCATCCTAGATCTTTCATGTGTCACGCGAAGAAAATGGAGGGTGGGGGATAATACCATGGAGATTGGGTACCCCATACCACCCCCTTACACCAAATATAACACCCCCTGCCCCTCTAGACCCCCTCCTACCCCCTTTACCTTTTTTCCCAAGTTTCCAAGACACTGGACAGCCATAATGACGAGTCAGCGAATGACGTAATTAAAATTAATCTAGATTTCTGTTCATTTGGCCGTCCGTCTGTCTGTTTGTCTGTGAGACAAAGGGACCAACGGCAGAGAGAGAGAGAGAGAGAGAGAGAGAGAGAGAGAGAGAGAGAGAGAGAGAGAGCAATTAAGATTTTAACGTATGAGGAGCAGACCTTCATTATAACCGATTTTCGATCTCTCAAACCGCGGGATGAAAGATGCTGTGTGATCAGCGTCTCTCTCTCTCTCTCTCTCCACTTCACTGTCACCTATCTTTCCTCTCCTCCTACCTTCCCCATTTTATCATCATTATCAGCATCATTATTATCATTGTAAAGGAGAGAGAGAGAGAGAGAGAGAGAGAGAGAGAGAGAGAGAGAGAGAGAGAGAGAGAGAGAGAGAGAGAACAGCAGTCAATCATAATTAAGTCTCATAATTTAGTCTGTCAGGTTTTTTTTTAAAGAGTAGATGGATAGCCGATATTGGGGGTTCTGCCTATCCAAAACACCCTTTCTACCCCACCCCCCCTTCCTCTCTATGGTCGCCCCTTCCCCCTCTACACAACATTTCCCCCTTCTTCTACCCATACACCTCCCATTTCCATCCCTATATACCCATACAGAAACACTAGACGAAGATATACTATACATATCCACACGCAGGCCTCACGATACCTTCGCAAACTTCTCTCATTCATTGTCTCCTAGTTCGAATTCCTCCCTGAATTATTGCCCTGTCTTCTCTCCCCCCTCGCAACCCCCACCCCCCCCCCTCCGTATTTCTGGCCTCTATTCTTCATTCCCCCATTCTGCTTTATTTCCTTTTTTTATTGTCAATTTTCGTCTTTTTTTATCATTTTTTTTTACGTTTAATCTGAGGCCTTCTTAACCTCTCTCTCTCTCTCTCTCTCTCTCTCTCTCTCTCTCTCTCTCTCTCTCTCTCTCCACACATATATGTATGAATACAAACATCCATAAGTTTACAGAAAAAGGGATATAAATCATTACCACATCCAGCCATCATGACTGTAATTTGAGAGAGAGAGAGAGAGAGAGAGAGAGAGAGAGAGAGAGAGAGAGAGGAGAAGAATATGTGACAGCTGAAATAGAAGGAGAAAGAGAGAGAGAGAGAAGGAGCGAAAATGATAACTTGATTGACTCTCCTCTCTATCTTTCTATCTTCCCTTTTATCTCAACATCATCAACCCCACCCCCTCCCGTCCACCCTTTTCCGCCTCCATTCCGGAATCGACCGGAATCACCGGTCGATTCCTAATTACAAAAAGCTGAACCAGGGAATGAGGATTTCTGAGAGGCACAGATTCCTAATGGCTGACGAACTGATTCCTACTGCCTGGTGGACTGAAAAAAGAATTTCCCTACTTTCAGATCAGATTCCCATTCCCAATCCTGGACATTCCTGGAAACTACCTGGGGCATCTGGTTCATACTAGTTGATGGACTGACTCCTGCGCTGGATTGTGTACCTGGTGATTGGTGGAGTGCTGTGGTTCGAGTCCCACTGAACCATGACTTATATGGCCGACTGTACCGCAGGGGGAATTAATTAAATGCTGGATATGAATACCATGAAATTGGTCAAGAATTATGCCCACGACCTCTCTCTCTCTCTCTCTCTCTAAGTACACGTGGATTTTGGAAGTGATTGTATATTGGTCAAATATATAAATTGATAAATATGAACAAATGAAAAAATTAAGATAAATCAGAATGATGAAATCAGTAATTATAAATAATTATAAATATTAAAATATAAATTTATCACAAGCCGTAAACTCACAGATTACCAACACGATCAATCATAAATTGACAAATGATAAAAATCGATGATAAAACTACCAATTCTTATATATCGAGAGAGAGAGAGAGAGAGAGAGAGAGAGAGAGCTTACCTTACAGACCTTACAGTTCGTTCGGTTGCCCCAGGCTCCCTCAGTGTGAGGCGCCTCTAATGTCATACCAGAGAGTTGCTAGTACATCTTCCGGATATTTTGCATCTTCCAAATCTTGGATGGTCTGGGATGCAGTTTAGATATTTGTTGAGCTTATTCTTAAACACATCTATGCTCACTCCTGATATATTCCTCAGATGAGCTGGCAACGCATTGAATAGACGCTGCATTATCGATGCTGGTGCGTAGTGGATTAATGTCCTGTGTGCTTTCCTTATTTTTCCTGGTATAGTTTTGGGCACATTATAATACCTCTGCTTGCTCTTTCTGATATTTTTTAGTTCCATGATATTTTCTGTTATTCCTTCTATCTGTTTCCATGCCTGAATTATCATGTATCGTTCTCTTCTCCTTTCTAGACTATATAATTTTAAGGATTGTAGTCTTTCCCAGTAGTCTAGGTCCTTAACTTCTTCTATTCTAGCTGTAAAGGACCTTTGTACACTCTCTATTTGTGCAATATCCTTTTGATAGTGTGGGTACCATATCATATTGCAATATTCAAGTGGACTACGAACATATGTTTTATAAAGCATAATCATGTGTTCAGCTTTTCTTGTTTTGAAGTGCCTAACAACATTCCCATTTTTGCTTTACATTTTGCCAACAGAATGGCTATTTGATCATTGCATAACATGTTCCTATTCATCATCACACCAAGGTCTTTAACTGCTTCCTTATTTGTGATTGTCTCATTATTAGGTCCCCTATATGCATATAGCTTTCCTTCTCTGTCTCCATAATTTATTGATTCAAATTTATCAGAGTTAAATACATCCTATTTTACCTCTGCCCAATCATATACTTTGTTAAGGTCTCTTTGTAGAGCGTTCCTATCTTCATCACAAGTAATTTCTCTACTTATTCTTGTGTCATCAGCGAAACCTACTCACTACCGAATCCTTAACATTACTGTCTATGTCTTCAATCATAATAACAAAACAATATTGCAAGCTAGCACCGTACCTTGTGGCCACACCGGATATTACCTTGGTTTCATCCGATTTCTCATCGTTTGCAATAACTATCTGTTTTCTGTTGTGTAAAAATTCTTTTAACCATCTTCCTACTTTATCTACGATATTGTGTTTTCTAATTTTCTTTGCTAATATATTATGGTCTACTTTGTCAAAAGCTTTGCAAAGTCTAGATAAACCACATCTGTTTCATTTCCGCTTTTCATATTTTTGAATATGTTCTCACGGTGGACTAACAGTTGGGTTTGTGTACTTTTTCCGGGTACGAAACCGTGTTGTCCTATATTAAACAAATTATTTTTTATTAAATGTTTCATAATATTTTTCTTCATTACCCTTTCATACACTTTTCATAATATGTGATGTTAGACTCACAGGCCTATAATTACTTGCCTCTAGTCTTGATCCACTTTTGAAAGTATGGGTGATATATGCTAATTTGTGCTCATCATAAATCTTGCCTGTATCTACACTTTGTCTTAATAATATTGCAAGTGGCTTTGCGATAGAATGAACTACTTTCTTTAACAAAATAGCAGGGACTCCATCCGGCCCTGCAGCAGCTCCATTTTTAATTTCATTAATTGCCTGCACAATATCAGCTTCATTAATTTCTATGTCAGCTAAATATTCACTATTTTCGTCCCTTACTTCTATATCATTATCTTCATTATCTATTCTAGGGGGTTGAATTCTCTCTTATATCGTTCTGCCAGTATGTTGCAAAATTTCCTTTTTTTCATTCGTTAATCTCCCTTCAATTCTCAGAGGGCCTATTTCTATTCTTCTTTTATTCATCTTCTTCGCATATGAGTATAATAGTTTTGGGGTTTTGCTTGATATTAATAGGGTTTTTTCTTCCAAGTCCCGTTTTTCATTTCTTTTTGATTGTATAATCTTTTGTTCTGCATTTTCTATCTTACATTTTTAGTTCTATAACTTTCCATGCATTTTTTTCTTTTGCAAGACCTTTTTTCCACTTTCTGATTTTTCTGGAACAAGATCCTTCTGTCTCTTGGTATGCATGAAATGATGTTTACTTTTCTTCTTCGGTATAATATTTATCCACTATTTTCTCCAATATTTTATATAATATCTCCGTATTTACCCTTATGTCATCACTTACGAAAATGTTATCCCAATCTTTGTTTAATTCTTCATTAATTTCTGACCATTTTATATTTTTACTGTAGAAGTTGTATTTTCCATATCCTTCCCACTTTTTCATTTCTTGCTTATCTCTATTTTCACCTGCTTTGGAATGAACTGTTAATTCTATGACATTATGGTCTGAAATACTCGCATTATAAACTATTATTTCTTTAACATAATTCATCTCGTTCACAAATACTAGGTCTAAAGTATTTTCCTTTCTTGTTGGCAGGTGATTTATTTGTTGAATGTTGTATTCTAGTAGCATATCTAATAGCTTTTCAAAGAGAGAGAGAGAGAATCAGGAAAATAAGACGGTTATTTTTCCTTTGATTTTCAAAATCTCATTCGGACAAAAAAAAAAAAAAAAAGAAAAAAAAAAAAAAAAAAAAAAAAAAAAAAAAAAAAAAATGATACAACTATACAAAGTATGATAAAACTGAAACGAGGTCAGACGAAGACGATGATAGAGTAGGTAAGAGGACGGAAGGAAGTAAGAAGGCAGAATAAAAGACAAGGAAAACGATAACTGGGGAAAGATAGGAAGGAGATAAAATTTAATAATAATGATAAGGTTACTACAAGACTCATCCCCAGGGAAAGAGGGGTTGGGGTTAGGGGGGAGCTTAAGTGACACCCCCAAATCCATTCACACCGGGGGGGGAAGCATAGTCGTGTCCCAAGCCACATTTTTCATGTATTTGGCAATAACACAAAAGGTCCGGCGCCCCTTTTCCTGCCCCCTTCCCCCCCTTAGAAACGTCAAGGGGGCAAAAGGGGAAAGTGAAAAGGGTCTATGATGGCTGGGGGGTTGGGGGGGAAATAAATGTGGGAGGGGGGAATTCCCCACCCCCCAAAACACGAGGAGAGATTGAGATTCTACATTACAGCCATCATTGCTGTAGTTATGGTAGATGGCGATTTCTTTTTTACAGTTCCTAATGGCTCCTTTTCATCTCTCTCTCTCTCTCGCTCTCTCTCTCTCTTTTTTCTCTCTCTCTCTTTCTCTCTTCCCTCTCTCTCTCTGTCTATTAGTTATTATATATATATATAGATATCTATATATATATATAATATATATATATATATTATATATATATAATATATATATGTCAGATGAAAGAGGGGCTATAATTGATAATATATATAATATGCTGTGACTTTTTTAGAATGCGCACATAAAGACAAGAGTCCAAAGCGAAGGCTGATAAATAATTTCTGGGATGGTGCGATGTGAAGATGCATAGTTAAGCGGGTCAATGTTCGTGACTTCGTGAGGTCTTGTTCAAGTGCCTTTGAAAACTGGTTGTGACCAGTTTTATGTGAGTTCGTGTGTGCGTGTACGAACTATGTCTATTCATAATGACATGTTTAGCCGAGAAACTAGGGAGACAGCTACGGGGGAGAAAGGCAGAATGCTGGGATAGCTCTGTGAAAGTTTTAATTATTTGTGTGTGGTTTTCCAGGCTGTATTGGGTAAGTGTTGTATTACTTTAGCCAAAGGGATGGCTTGTTGTCTGTTTGACATTTTGTAAAGATGTTCTATTTGATCTTTGACATTGTCTTTACAATTGTGTGTGCTTACGAGTATCTTCTCATGTCTTTTAAACAGCGGTCTCGTGTCTTTTAAACAGGCGGTTCTAGTGAGGGGACCGAGAGTCCTAGAGGGCCGAGGGTCCCGTGTGGAGGGAACTATAATATTTTGGAGAAGAGATCTGGTGTGGCTAATTACTGATTGAGACATTTAAATGCTGGGGAGTTAACTGAGTTAGTTTGTCTGTGAGACATGAATTATTATCTTTCCAGTGTTGATCTTGTAAGAACTTGAATTATTCAACTAATGCTTTACTTGGAATAAATATTATATTTTTTTATAACTCTGACTCTGATTTGATGACCTGATGGAATGGAGAGAGAGAGAGAGAGAGAGAGAGAGAGAGAGAGAGAGAGAAAGAGAGAGAGAGAGAGAGAGAGAGAGGCAAAGAAGGCTATGCCAGTGACCGCATTGAGAGAGAGAGAGAGAGAGAGAGAGAGAGAGAGAGAGAGAGAGAGAGAGAGAGAGGGGAGGGGGGAGAGATTGTGTGTAATTGGTTCGCCTTAACGCTCAGGTTTAACGCATACCTAAATGCTAAATACCTTCGCTGGTAATAGGTATCAGCGGGTAGGTAACATATATATATATATATAGACATCTCCCAAGGACTCTGGGGTATACGAAATCCCATGCCAGGACTGTGACCAATCTTACATCGGATTTACAGGTAAATCACTTCCCCAGAGATTAATACAACACAAACGGTCAGTTAGGTATGGACAACAGAACTCTGCTATTTTCAACCATATAAATGAACATAACCATAGAATAAACTGGAATTTGTCACTTGTAATTTATAGCAGCAACTGCCGGTACAAGATAATAAAAGAGAGGCAGGTAATGAACATCTCAAAAGGAGCATGGATTTCAGATACGACCGACAAGGTTTTCATTTGTCCAACGCTTAAGAAGATTAAAGGAAGATTATCAGCGGGGGTGACCTAAATTGGCTTGCCTATGGATGGACCTCTTCGTATAAATACCACCTTTTCTGTAAACTTTTCTCATTCATCTACCTGAAGAGGGAGACAGCAGTCTCTGAAATATAGTACTTTTCTCTGTATATTTTGGTGTTTTTATGGGCTCCTTTTATTAGATGGAATTCTGTTGTTGCAGAACATTTTTACCAGTCATATACACTTTGTATATATCAAAGAACCAAAGCACAAACAACAAATAAATACAAACAAAAATAAACAAATATAAATTAAGGTAAACACCCATTAAAATCAGTAAACAAAGTCATGTAAATAATATTCGACTACATTATTTTAGTCTTTGGAGAGAGAGAGAGAGAGAGAGAGAGAGAGAGAGAGAGAGAGAGAGAGAGAGAGAGAGAGAGAGAGAGAGAGGCCATTCGAATGATGGCTTCACATATTGCAAAGTATGGCATACTTACATTTGATATACAAACATTGAGAGAGAGAGAGAGAGAGAGAGAGAGAGAGAGAGAGAGAGAGAGAGAGAGATGCTTCTCATTCAGCGTGCGTAATGCTACCCTAACACGAGTTAATTGCATTAAATTGACCGCAAGAGAGAGAGAGAGAGAGAGAGAGGGATTGTTCTCATTAATTTCTTTTGTTTATATTTACTTTTTATTTTGTTTGTCTTCTGTTTTTGCAAGAAAGTGGGCGTGGCCGCCCATAGGTTAATGAGTAGGCGTGGCTTCTTGCAAACATCTTGAACCTCTCTTAGCAAAAATGATTCCATATTTCCTCAGCTGATATCCTCAAGCTTCATCCTGATTGGTGGAACCTCCAGCTGCTCTCCACCAATCAGAGGCCGCGATTCCAATGCACCGACCAATCAGGGAGGAGACAAAAATTCGACGGTATTTGCTGTGGGATTTTAATCTTTTTTAATTACTGTTATTTTTATTTGAATTTTTATATTGGGGTCGTTTTTCCTGACCCATGACCTTTGTCCTTGACCCTGAAAGATCATCTCTCGATTGACGTCTTAAGCATCTCTCTCTCTCTCTCTCTCTCTCTCTCTCTCTCTCGAACCTCACCCTTGAGAACTCTTTCTTCAACCTTACTCTCGACCAACTTATACACCTTCACCCTCGAAGTCCCGTGACCTGACCCTCAAAAAAGAACGAATGGAAGAGGGGAGGGCTCGACCCTGGCGGAGGAGGAGGAGGAGGAGGAGGTAAGGAGGAGTAGGCTAGGAGGAAGGAAGAGGAGGAGGGCAGGAGGTAGGAGGAGGACCACCTTGAATGATTGGACTCCATTAAAAGCAACGGTCCCTAATGGCCCTCCTGAAGACCCTGATCTTATTAACAAAAATTTTTAAGTTCCCTTAAGTATTTTAGGTTTTTTCCTCAACCCTGATAGATTTGGGAGCGATTACCCAAAGCGCCTCTCCGGGGTTTGGGCATTTAAAGTATATTAAGGGAGTTTTCTTCCCTTAAATACCCATCGGTTTAAGGGCATTTTAAACCATTTAGTCGACACGATTCTCGGATGAATCTGGAATGGTTTTTTGCTTCGTGATTTTTGGGACTGGGAAAGAAATGTTTTTTCCTTTTATATTAACCGGGCGGTAAATATCCACAACTGACATCCTCCAGGCCAATCGCGATTGGCTGGGAGCTCACGTTCAGCGCTCCCTATTGGTCACAGCGATATCGGATGGGGGAAATTTACAGTCAACTCAAAAAAAATAAAAAAATGGAAGGTGACATATTATAAGGCAACTACACCTAGAAAATACAAATAAAAATGAAGTGGAGAAACCTATATGTTTGAGAGAGAGAGAGAGAGAGAGAGAGAGAGAGAGAGAGAGAGAGAGAGAGAAACTTCGAGGGATAACTTGGGGGAGAGAGACAGAGTTACAAGGAGTTACAGGGATTAGGATGTCTCAATGAGCTTATCAGTCCATCCAAGGAGACATCAAGAGAGAGAAAGACGGAAACTACAAGGAATAACTTGAGAGAGAGAGAGAGAGAGAGAGAGAGAGAGAGAGAGAGAGAGAGAGAGAGAGAGAGAGCTTCAAACACATCACGCGAGCGTTCAACTGAAGTCACACGCCTAAGCATTTACGAATGATTGCATATAATTACCAACGCAAGTGACAGCTAAGTATAGAACACAAGATATAATGACGCTAATTAAGTCACCGGCAACTCGCGACCAAAGAGTTGCCAGACGTAACTGGAACCATAAAAAATTATAAATAAGATATAGATATAAAAAATGTATTTCGAGATACTAACGATGACCAGATAAGCATTAGGAAGACGAATGAATGAAAGATGATACGATGGAGCTAAAAGAAGAATAAATGGAACAAACAGCTGAAAGTGAGGATTAACACGGGGGTACGAAAAGGATCCACACACACACACGCGGTACGAAACGACCAACGCTCGAAGGCGCGAGATGAATTGAAGGCAGCGAAGCTTAAAATGGATTCAAGACGGGAGGAGGTGGTAAGTGAATAAATAAATAAAAATGATAATAAATAACAAGTATGATATATATAATAATATATATATATATATATATATATATATATATATATATAATATATATATATATATATAAACAGACACTATTATTCCCAAAGACCTCCAATACGTTCACCAATGCTTTGTCAGTCCTACCTTCCAAATTGTCAAAAGGATTCCCGAAGATCACGTTGGGCTATTGACCGAGTTCCCTCTCTCTCTCTCTCTCCATCTCTCTCGTATCTCTTCTCTCTCTCTTCTCTCTCTCTATCGACGGAAGACTTTTGACGCCTCTTAGGAAATCCTTTGGTGGAGGGTGAAGGATATATATCTCACCCGGCGACCCTAATCTAATAGGGACTGCAAAAGGAGCAAGTCCTTCTCGCCACATGATCGGAGGATGGGAGGCGGAGGAGGAGGAGGAGGCGGAGGAGGAGGGAGAAGGATGCTGGCGGGGAGGAGAAGGATGCCGGGGAGGACGGTGGGGTAGGCCGGGAGGGGGAGGGAGAAGTAAAGATTTGGGGTGCGGTGGGGGTTGGGGGGGAATGAGAGAAGAAGGGAGATAAGAAGTAAGTTAAAAAAGAATGAGAGAAAATGGACAAAAACAAGAAATATAATATGAATTAGGATCGAAAGATAATAAAATGAAAAAACGGAATGCGATGAAAAGGGGAATAATAGATGAAGAGGCGAGAGAAATAAGGTGACAGAGAGAGAGAGAGAGAGAGAGAGAGGAGGAGAGAGAGAGAGAGAGAGAGAGAGAGAGAGGCACATATCTACTTTTTACGGAAGACCAAATCTTCCGGCAGAAGGGACGCAAGGTGACGTACGTACGATGATGATGATGATGATGTTGATGTTGCGGGTGTGGGGAGGGTGGTATGAGGGGGGGGGTGGTAGAAGGGGGGGTGTGGCAGGGGGGGGGGTTAGAATTACCTCGTCAACAGTTCATAAGTCGTTTTAATAGCTTAAGCTCCATAAGTGCCCCCCCTAATGAGTTGTTTTAATTAGGGGAAGAGACTCACGCTGGAACTTTCAGACTTTGATATTTAAGGAGGGGGAGGGGGAGAAGGGGGAGTGAGAAGGGGTGAAGGGGGAGGGGAGGGGGAGGGGGAATATTTGGGTAGGATCATCATCAATGCAGGAGAATATTACTCTCCAGAACTCGAGGTCATTATGGCTGTAATCATCTTCATACGAACAAAAATGGTGAAGTTTGTGATATGTATGTGACAAAATTTGACATGGTTTTGTGAAGTTTGGTGATATGTATGTGACAATTTGACAACATGTTTGTGATGTGTATGTGACATTTGACAACATATTTGTGATATGTTGCCAACATGCTTATGATACTTCTAACAAGATACAAAGCCAGTCACTACAATATTACTCATCGTAAATTGACAGTTAAGCCAAAATATTTAAGAAAAAATTATTTTACAGACATAAAAATTTTTTATTTATATAAAATAAAAATAAAACCAATGTCCAGCTTCTTCTTCTACCTATAGTTTAACTGTAAAATATAAAAGTCTATTTATATTTTCATATAAAATATAAAATCGTTCACTTTTACTAAAGCTTACCGTTCAACATGATATAAATGAATTCTTTCAATAATCATTTATCACTGAAACTGTAAAGAAAGTATAACAATACTTTTTTACTTTTTAGTCACTTTTAATCACTACGTTAAACGTAAATAAAAATAATACAAAAAATATCAATACCTTTCAGTAACTCTTACAAACAATTTCCCTACCATTAAAAAAAAAAACATTAAACTCATTAGCCTTTCACCCCCCCCCCCCCCACAAAAAAAAATAACCTGCCCCCACCTTCCACATTACATTTAGGACCGAACTCCCCACACACAAAAAACATAAACAAAGTTTCCTACACGAGCCTTAGGGACAAAGGACTCCCCCTTCCCCCCCATCCCACCCCTGCCCCCCCCCCCCCCCCCCCCCCTTCCCCACCCCCCCATCACAACAGCTTAATGATCTCTCACAAGGCTTCTCCTACTTTCCTAACCTGCCTCCTTTCCTCACCTGTTAGGTCAAAAATTAGTTTTTTTTTTAAGGGTAAGGAATCATGGGCGTATTAATTTTTGAGGGTCAGAATTTTGAAAATAATTCAGAGAAGATTACAATAATAATTTTGTTATTGATAAATTACATTGCAAATATACCAAATATATATATATATATATATATAATCAATGCATATTTGTTGATATATATATATATATATATATATATATATATATATATATATATATATATATATATATATATATATCAAAACACAAGCTTGCATACATTTATAAATACGTATGCATATCCACTGCATACTTACGTACACACATAAACCAAAATATTTAATATAAGCATACACATTTATTTTTACCACAATACTTAAAGTGTCTTTATTGCGTGTGTACGTATATATGTATGTATACATACATACATTCACACACAAGAATTGACCTCATGACACGGCGTTGCCAACTTACTTTGATTCCAACCAACAATAGAATTAAAAAATAAATAAATATCTGGGACAAAACTTTTATTATTTCACAAGCCAGGCTAAATTACCTGTCCTGTGATTGATGTCTAATCAATAACGCCAATTAACCTGCGTGAATATACGCTTTATTACCTGGCCATTGTTATTCAGCGTTTATTTTTTTTATTCATATTTAATATCTATTTTTTTAATAGGGTTATTTCATGTTATATTCTCAGATGTAGTGGTAAGTTCATACTTTGATCATTTTTTCAATTTTTTTTTATGTTTCAAATAAATATATAAAACTATAAATGTAATGGATAAATATATAAATATTTACATTATATATATACATACTATATACATACATATATATATATTATATATATATATATATATATATATATATATATATGAGTGTGTGTGTTTGAATATATATATGAGTTATATAAATATTTACATATATATATGTATATATATATATATATATATATATATATATAGAGATAGAGATAGAGAGAGGGTGGAGAGAGAGAGAGAGAGAGCGAGAGAGAGAGTGGAAGAGAGAGAGAGAGGAAGAGAAACGTCTTGGGAGGAAGCTATCCTAAGTAAGGCAAGACAGGGGGAGGAGGAGGAGGAGGAAGAAATATGCAACAATGCAATTAAACGGCCTTCCGGAAGAGAGAGAGAGAGAGAGAGGAGAGAGAGAGAGAGAGAGAGAGAGAGAGAGAGAGAGAGAGAGGAATCTCATAACCACCAGTATAACTGCTTGTCTTAGCTTCAACCCTTAATACAAATTCCTCTCTTGTTATAACAAAATAATGGGACCTAGGTCTCTCCTCTCTCTCTCTCTCTCTCTCTCTCTCTCTCTCTCTCTCTCTCTCTCTCTCTCTCGCGATACAATAAAGGGAAGTCGTGAATACCTCTGTACCCCCTTTTTTGGGGTGGGTTGGGTGGGGGGTGGGGGGTGGACTAACTTAGATATGCAATCTCAGTAGTGTGATGTAATGAGATCTTATACGTGTGGTTTTGGTATGGGGTGGGGGAGAGAGGGAGGGAGAGAGAGGGGTAAGAAAGGGGAGGGGTCAGTCTTGGGTAGTGGGCAGGAGTCAGTGGGTATAGAAGGGGTCAGTCTGAAATGTCGTTATATATATTAGGGGCGTGGTAAGACTTGTCTCAATTTGTGATAATAATAATAATAATAATAATAATAATAATAATAATAATAATAATAATAATATTATTATTATTATTATTATTAGTATATTATTATTATTATTATTATTATTATTATTATACCTAAATCAATCTATTTTGATCTATAAATATTCCCCTTCCAGGATATCCGTTAAAATACTACGGGTTCACAACGCCATATTTCAATACTGCTCTGGTATGTGTAATGTAATTTGCTACTTAAAACCCTTGAAATATATATATATATATATATATATATATATATATATATATATATATAGAATATATATATATATATATATATATGGCTATCCTTAATAATAATAACAATAATAATAATAATAATCAAAGCAGTGTCAAAACTTGTCTACTGGTTTCGACAACTGTTCAACGATTCAACATCAACTTTAATAAATTGAAAAGGTCACGAGAAGCGGTCGGGGGCACAACACACACACCTGAGAGAGAGAGAGAGAGAGAGAGAGAGGAGAGAGAGAGAGAGAGAGTTGTTAATCGATCTTCTATCTGCGTCATTTCATACCAGAAAAATGTATCCTGTGCTGACTTTTTTTTTTAGAGGAAATGGTCGAGAAGGGTGTTGGCTGACATCTCACTGACAGACAGCCACTGATGGTCACCTAACCACGCACTGACCATAGACAAAGCAGGTCGCTTTTATGAAGTAGAAGGAGGGGGTGGGGGGGGATGAAAATTTTTTCTAATTTGGATAAAAATATGTTGAGTAAAATGTTCTTTAACACGAAAAACAGTTCATCTTTACTATTGTAAATTGTTATTGTTTTAACTTTAAATCAGTTAAAAAACCAATACACAGAAAATAAAGCACGACAAATAAATCATTTATAAATACTAATTATGAATACTAATCTAAAAAACCTTCCCATTAAAAAAAACACTTTTTATGATAAAAAACAAAGAGACGTATATATATGTATGTACCTATTGCATTTCTCTGACCAACTTTAAAAAATATATTATAAAAATTACAAATAATGAAAACCGATTCTCGCCTAAAAATATATATTATAAAAAATAAAGACAAAACTATAAGTAAATCTGGCAACAACAAAAAAGTATTATAAAAAATCAGGGGACACGCGTCTATTTACCTCCATTTCGCATTCTCTGGCTCCTAACAAAATAAGAAAAGCAAAAAATAAAATAAACGAATAAATAAATGAATAAAAGACTAAATAAATAAATAAATAAAAGAATAAACACGATCATTCATACATTAGAGAAAAGACATATTTAAATATTTTCGGCTTCATAGCGCACAATCAAAGGAACCACGCGTTCAGCTCGTCCTCCTCGAATCTTTATTATAATTCCAGGTCGTAAAATACCCTTGCTTGGAATTCCTCTTAAAAAAGAAAAAATAATCTCTTTGTGCCTTCTGTCGTCACCGGTAAATATTCTATTCAAAACAAAATTCTATTTAAAAAAGAAATCTATTAATCAGAGGCGATATCTATTCGGCCAAGAGGAGATGGGTTTCGTAAATATTCCGTTCCGGGAATTGTTTTAAAAACGATTTTTATTTTTTAAATATTACGACATAATTCATAGCTTGGCGATCCAGATAGAGAGAGAGAGAGAGAGGAGAAGAGAGAGAGAGGAGAGAGAGAGAGAGAGGAGAGAGAGAGAGAGAGAGAGAGAGTTAAAAAAATACGCTGGACTTCGACGGGTCGATGACATACATTGGGTGTGACGTAATCGGGGAGCATCTGTTTATGAAGGAATTGGTCTGGTGGCATTTGGAAGACCTTACCTTACAGACCTTACATTTCGTTCGGGTTGCCCAGGTCCCTCAGTGTGAGGCGCCTCTAATGTCTACCAGAGAGTTGCTAGTACATCTTCCGGTTATATTTTGCATCTTCCAATCTTGGATGGTCTGGGATGCAGTTTAGATATTTGTCGAGCTTATTCTTAAACACATCTACGCTCACTCCTGATATATTCCTCAGATGAGCTGGCAACGCATTGAATAGACGCTGCATTATCGATGCTGGTGCGTAGTGGATTAATGTTTCTGTGTTGCTTTCCTTATTTTCCTGGTATACAAAGTTTTGGGCACTAATTAATCTACCTCTGCTTGCTCTTTCTGATATTTTTAGTTCCATGATATTTTCTGTTATTCCTTTCTATCTGTTTCCATGCCATGAATTATCATGTAGCGTTCTTTCTTCTCCTTTCTAGACTATAATAATTTTAAGGATTGTAGTCTTTCCCAGTAGTCTAGGTCCTTAACTTCTTCTATTCTAGCTGTAAAGGACCTTTGTACACTCTCTATTTGTGCAATATTCCTTTTGATAGTGTGGGTACCATATCATATTGCCAATATTCAAGTGGCACTACGAACATATGTTTTATAAAGCATAATCATGTGTTCAGCTTTTCTTGTTTTTGAAGTGTTTTTTTTTCCGTAACAACATTTCCATTTTTGCTTTACATTTTGCCAACAGAACTGGCTATTTGATCATTGCATAACATGGTTCCTATTCATCATCACACAAAAGCGGTCTTTAAACTGCTTCCTTATTTGTGATTGTCTCATTATTAGGTCCCCTATATGCATATAGCTTTCCTCTCTGTCTCCTTAATTATTGATTCAAATTTATCAGAGTTAAATACCATCCTATTTACCTCTGCCAATCATATACTTTGTTAAGGTCTCTTTGTAGAGCGTTCCTATCTTCATCACAAGTAATTTCTCTACTTATTCTTGTGTCATCAGCGAAACTACTCACTACCGAATCCTTAACATTACTGTCTATGTCTTCAATCATAATAACAAACAGTATTGCAGCTAGCACCGTACCTTGTGGCACACCGGATATTACCTTGGTTTCATCCGATTTCTCATCGTTTGCAATAACTATCTGTTTTCTGTTGTGTAAAAATTCTTTTAACCATCTTCCTACTTTATCTACGATATTGTGTTTTCTAATTTTCTTTGCTAATATATTATGGTCTACTTTGTCAAAAGAGAGAGAGAGAGAGAGAGAGAGAGAGAGAGAGAGAGAGAGAGAGAGAGAAAAAGTGTCATTTTCTATCTCTCTTTCACAGTTCATATTCCTACGGAATTGTTTGCGTAAAGCAAGAGGTGGGATCTCTCGTCTCTCTGTCTCTCTCTCTCTCAAAGGTCGTATCAATCACAAACAATATTATTGCATTATTCACAGATGAAACAAGAAGACTACGACTTTATCAAAGACGATCAAATTATCAGAGAAAAAATTAAAAACAAAATGTCAGGATCTTACACATAGACAATCTAAGAGGAGTAACATTATTCGTCAAAGGATGCTGGCCACATTATTATTCTCTCATCATAAATGCTCTCTCATTAAGACCCCCACGTTTATCTCATCATTCTAGCTAAGAGCCCAAAAAAAACTCCCGTCCTTTCCGGAGGGCGGCCCGGCTGAGGAGGCGGCGGCGCGCTTGCGCGCCCGATCCGGAGCACCGAGCATATTAACCCATTTACATCGTAAGCGTGAAAGCGAGACAAGGCATAACCTGTGCTTCAAAGGGAGAGAGGCTCACTCCTTCGGAAGTGATGAGAGAGAGAGAGAGAAGAGAGAGAGAGAGAGAGAGAGAGAGAGAGAGAGAGAGAGAGGATTAAACGACGACACCCCCTCCCCCCCTCCCTAAAGGATTAAAGAGGCCACCCTGCACTTATAACGACCCAAAATGGGGCCACAACCCTTTCATAAGAAATGTCCTGCTAATTGGCATTTTATGCCACAAACTTAGTCGAGGCCGGCCCATCCAAATTAGGGAGAGAGAGAGAGAGAGAGAGAGAGAGAGAGAGATAGAGAGATAGAAGAAGAGAGAGAGAGAGAGATATATATATAT
The DNA here is from genome assembly GCF_015104395.2 of Macrobrachium nipponense. NCBI lineage: Eukaryota > Metazoa > Arthropoda > Malacostraca > Decapoda > Palaemonidae > Macrobrachium > Macrobrachium nipponense. The sequence continues at coordinate 26,778,371 of NC_087222.1, forward strand.
ATATATATATATATATATAATATATATTATATATATAAATGTCTCAGAGAGATTAATTTGAAAAATTTTCCTTTGATGAAAAAAGGAAAAAAATATTATTCTTCAAAAGGAGTTTTTTCGACTGAAGATCTTCGCTGGGTTTGTGATAAATATCGTTTCGCTTACTCGGGGAGCAAGCCTACGAACTACTCTGTTACTGTTGGGGGAGGGGGGTAGGAAGGGTCTTTGAAAACGCCTATTAAAAAAAAGGTCTGAAAAAGGTGTTTTGCGTTGTGTTAAAGATACAGGAATCTTATGATAGGATATCTATGATTTATTCAAGAGAATGAAAATGTAAAAAGTACTTTTCTAATAAAATACAGCTTATTTATTGTAATTTTCGTTGGTGAAACAATGCGCCATTTGACCGTAGATTTTAGCACACGCCTCGAGTAAGTTGGAGGTCTGACCACGCCTTGTTGTTTAATATCTTGCTTTAATAATTTCATAGTTGTTTTAATAGGTTATTGAACATTTATATCACCTTACTGTATTCAAATTTTTTTTTCTATTTTACCAATTATAATCATAATTATATTATTATTATTATTATTATTATTATTATTATTATTGATTATTATTATTATTATTATTATTATTAGAGTTTGACTGTATTTTCACATTTCCAGTTATCCTCCAGAATACCTACTGTATCTTCAAACACCCTCGTACTGTGAATACCTACTGTATCTTCAAACACCCTCGTACTGTATCTATCTAATCCCCTCTACTGTATTCTAACCCAAACCCACTGTATCTAAAACAACCATTATTTTCCCCTCAATTCTTACACTCAACTGTATTTTGCAATTTCCGAATATAAACGCATTAAATACAGTAATATACACAATAATACATTCATGTATTTCGTATATTACTTCTGATAAATCTTACACTGATTTAAGTAATGTATTGGGGAGTTCGCCAATGGATTTGAAACCCATTCCAATATTCCCGTTGGACGGGAGAGATAAAGTCAAAGGGCTCTCTCTCTCACGCACACACACACAGAGAGAGAGAGAGAGAGAGAGAGAGAGAGAGAGAGAGAGAAAGCCTGACGGATAGATGAGGAGAGAGAGAATACGATTCTGAAAATGTTTAAGTTAATGTATTGGGCGAGTTAAATGTTTTCTTTTCCAAATAAGAATATTTTTGTTTTCATACAGAGAGAGATGAGAGAGATGAGGAGAGAGAGAGAGAGAGAGAGAGAGAGAGAGAGAGAGAGAGAGAGAGAGAGAGAAAACATACCTTCTAAGCCAATTTTATAATACCAATGAAAATGCAGCCCACGTCACTGTGACTTGATAGAGAGAGAGAGAGAGAGAGAGAGAGAGAGAGAGAGAGAGAGAGAGAGAGAGATTAATTAATTAACACTAGGGTAAGTGATGCTGCTGCAGGAGAAGGAGTGGGGGCGGGGGTGGGGGGGAGGGGGGGGGGGGGGAAGGCAAACAAGAAGATGCTGTAATGACACGGTTTCGTCTCACAAGATGAAAAGAAGGACTTGGGTGATGGGGTGAGAGAAGTCTTCATCATCTCATGGATGCTGCTGGGAGAGAGAGAGAGAGAGAGAGAGAGAGAGAGAGAGAGAGAGAGAGAGAGAGAGAGAGAGAGAGAGAGAGAGGTATAACCTCTCCTTTTAGGAGGAAGGTGCAAGTCTAATCAAGGCTTAAATGGGGACAAGTCCAATTTTGTCCAAAACGGAAAGGGTACCAGTCCAATTTGGTCTTGAAGCTACGGGTTACCAGTCCAATTTGGCCTTGGAAGCTACAAGTTACAAGTCCAAATACGACTTGTAAGCTACAAGGTACAAGTCCAATTTGGGCCAAGAAGGAAAGCAGTCCAATTTGGACTTGGAAGCTACAGGGTACCAGTCCAATTTGGACTTAGAACAGGTACACGTCCAGTACGGGCCAAGAAGGCAGGGGTACATAAAAGTCCCTTAAGTGTAAAAGGGAGGCTGAGAAAGACCCTTAGGAACAAGTCCAATTCAAGGGGGAGGGAGAGAGGGAGGGGTAGGAGTCCCATCGACAGTCCAATTTGGGGAATAAAGGAGAGAGGGAGAGGTAGGGCACCACTGCAGAAAGTCCCATTAGGGGGATATGGGAAGGGAGACGAGGACTCCTGAAGTGAAGTCCTATACTTGGGAGGAGGGGAATAAATGGGGATCCTGCAGGAAGTCCTAATCTGAAAGTCCGATCTAAAAGTCCATTCCTCAAGTCTAACCCTTTACATCAAAATAAATGAATATATTTTGTTACTAACACTGAAAAATAGCTCTTATAATCCTCTCTCCACATTCTCCTGCATCCAAAGGTACTCTTCCCCCTACTGACTACGTGACCTTATCAATGAATTCCACACTCTCCTCAGGTCATGTACTTCTCATGCTCCAATTCTTCACAATTATCGCATATTCTCATCCAGTCTTCGTTTACATAACATCACATTTTTCAGTTCATTATATATTTATGAATATATTTACGTGTATATAATCCCAGCTTTGTCTCAAAGGACTGCATAGCAAGAAGTGTCAGAATACCGCCCCTTCCCATCCTACTTCCCCTTCCCCTGGAACCCCTGCGCCACCTGGAAGGAAGAAGAAGAAGAAGAAGAAGAGGAAGAGGAATCCTTTGTGACATCTTTGCATAAACTTTCCCCCAGTTTTGTTTTGTAAGCTACGTCGTATTCCACGACCTTTTTCATTCAAAAGGGCGTCTTCTTCAGCTTGCTGGTGCTATACGCCCCTGGGAGAGGTGTGTATGTGTGTGTGTGTGTTCCTAAGGGGAGGAGGGAAGAGGCGCCCTTTGTGAAAGGTCTCTCACTCTCTCTATCTCTCTCTCTCTCCAAGGAAAACAATCCAGGAAGAACCCACAACCCATTGGGATGATGACACCACAGTACCATAAAGTCAAAATCTCCCTCGAGCCCTCCCCACTCTTTCTCACCCTGTGTACGTATACCCCTGGGGGGAAAATACCCCACATTCTCTCCTTCTCTGTGCCACTGGGAAACAGGTCACGGGTGGCACCGCTCAGGTCTGACACGGAAGTGACAAAGAGGGGATATACCCCCCCAAGGAATATGAAGGCAGAAGAGCGTCCAATCTCATTACTTCTTTCTCTGTTCTGAGTTTTCAAGGATACAGAGAGAGAGAGAGAGAGAGAGAGAGAGAGAGAGAGAGAGAGAGAGATTTGATGGATGTGCATTGTTTCCAGTGACTCTCTCTCTCTCTCTCTCTCTCTCTCTCTCTCTCTCTCTCTCTCTCTCTCAAAAGCAAATGCACACACAGTCACCTACGAAGGAACTTGACTATCAGACCTCCTCTCTCTCTCTCTCTCTCTCTCTCTCTCTCTCTCTCTCTCTCTCTCTCAAATTATTATTATCATGCCCCGGCCATCAATGCCTCCTTAAAGATGTCTAATCATCTCTCACCCCAAATGCCCAATGTTACAATCGAAAATGCCCGCCCACGAGCAATCTGCTCTACCAAAAAAAATGCCCAGACTAGCCTATACCGCTTCGAGTACGCCCATGCCCCCCCCCCATTTTTTAGCCCCCAATGTTTTCCCCCAACCTTATTCCCCTCCCCACTTGCCCCTCCCCTATCGAAATGCCCTGGGCATGCCCATCGCCTCAAAAAGCAACAAGATAGCCCCATTTCATCCTGAGAAAAACATATCGGTTCGAACCTATTCGTGTGTCTCTATACTCGGCTATTAATCGCTACCCTACCCACCTTCCCCATTCACCAAAACAACAACAACAACAATGCCTTGGTCCTGCCACGCAGCAGGAGCCCGTGTGAATAAATTATACAAGTTCATTTAACTTCCACCCGCAGATGACAGCGGATGCCTTATTCCTGCTGCCAACTTTGCAAACCGCCCGCAAGCGCGTCCCTCGTCGTATCGTCGTCTTTCGACGCATTGTCGTCGCATAGACAAACGCAGAGAGAGATAGAGAGAGGGAGACACAAGACACACAATTAAAACAAAGGGGAATTAACGCTCGAACTTCCTGGGCGACTGAAATCTCGCAAATACATTTGACTTTGGGGTTAAAGATCAGTTTTCAGTAAGGAAAAATTATTGGGATTTATTGGTATATTCCTGTAAGTTACTGATAAACACATTTATTCTGCCTAGTTTAGGGTGTAGCATTAGGTGTCAGAGAGAGAGAGAGAGAGAGAGAGAGAGAGAGAGGGGAGAGAGAGAGAGAGAGAGAGAGGTAACAACACTTTCCTAAACTCATCTCAACTAATTTATTCTACTTAGTTTAGAGTATCAGGTGTGTGTGTTTGTGAGAGAGAGAGAGAGGAGAGAGAGAGAGAGAGAGAGAGAGAGCCCAGGCGTCTCTCTCCCTGAGTATTAATTAGAGGAAGGACATCAGATGTTCCCATCATATGCATAAACAGCGTCAGGTTGCCTGAAAAACTTTTCACTCATGATATCCTGGGGGCCCCGTACTCCCCCCCCCCATCCCATACCATAGCCTCCCCCCCCCCCTTTCCACCAACCACACCCGGGGCAACAGACAGCCTTCAACCAAAATGATATTGTTCGGGGACTTCAAACTGTGGAGAGAGAGGGAGAGAGAGAGAGAGAGAGAAATATATTTCACATTCGAAACTACGTTGTGTGCTAAATAGGTCTCTCTCTCTGTTGTACAATACATCTCTATCTCTCGACAGATAGACAGCTCTTTATATGAAGAGAGAGAGAGAGAGAGAGAGAGAGAGAGAGAGAGATTACATAACAGATCCTTGACCAAATGTTTCTACTCCAATTCCACATCAGTGTCAGGCAAAGAATATTCCCTCTACTTTAAAGAGAGAGAGAGAGAGAGAGAGAGTTAGTTCAGTGACCCAGCTCTCACTTCCGGCCAGCAGCGAGCTGCTGACATTTCCGATTTGGTAAACAAATAAACAATGGGACATGGAGACGAGATGACGTCGTTCTCTCTCTCTCTCTCTCTCTCTCTCTCTCTCTCTCTCTCTCTGGGTGAACAGTGTGTGTGTGTCTGCTGGGATGAGACTGCTACCACCCCCCCTCCACCAACACCCTCCTCTAACCAATCTATGACCCTCAACAGTCGAGTAACCACAACCAACCATAATCCACTCCTAGCTCAACAGATACAATGGATATTTGAAGGTATATATACCCCCAGTTATCTCTCCCACCCTCCTCCTCCTCCTCCTCCTCCTCCACCCGCCCGTGGGATCGATCTGGGGCAACGAGAGAGTTACGAGACGTTGTAAGAAGGACTTGACTCCTAACTGGAGCAAACAAAGACACAAACAAAGAAATCTTCTTTGCGGAGGAGTGACTTGATTGGGCGAGGTGACCTTCATTGTCCACTGCAAAGAATTGGCAGGTGTTGGTCGGGCTAGGAAGTGGAAGAGAGAGAGAGGAGAGAGAGAGAGAGAGAGAGAGAGAGAGAGAGAGAGAGAAAAGGAGGGGCATATCCTCCACCAATATACTGACGAACGTTTAAAACATATTCCCCAAAACAAAACATAATGCAAATATGTTTAAAGTACACTATTCCCCCAAAACAAAACATACCAACATAATGTTTGAAGTATATCACCACCAAAATTAGTTTTAAAGTAATAATCTCCAAAAATGTTTAAAGTATGTTCCCACCAAAATAAACTTTTAATATATACATCACAAAATGTAAGTATATTATTCCCAAAAGCAAAACACAAAAAATGTTTTTTTAGTATATTCCCAAAAGCAAAATAAATTTTTTTTTAAAGTATATTCCCCACCCAAAGAAAATTATGTATTAAGTATATTCCACCAAAACAAAACACACACAAAATTAAATTTTATTCCCCAACCCAAAGAAAATAATGATTAAAGTATATCCCCCCAAAAACCAAACTACAAAACAAAATGTTTAAAGATTATTCCCTAACCCAACCAAAATAATGATTAAAGTATTAAAGTATATTCCTGCAAAACAAAGCAAACATAAAATGTTTAAGTGTATTCCCCCAAAACACGACCCAAACATTTATTTTTTTTTTAAAGTCACCAAAACAAAATGGGGACCAGAGGTAAAATCTTCTGCAACGCAATAAATCCAAAGATATCGACCGATGTCAGTCCTACGGATATAAACAGATAACCCCCTGAAAAAAAAAAAACCCACACACATACACACAGCTGTGCCACCTGCGACGCACAGGTGTGAGTGTGTGTCACGGTCACAGGTTTGTGTGTGTGTGTGTGTTGAGAGATGGAGCCTCCCCCCCAACCCAACTCAAAAAAATGTGGTCGGAAAAGATTGAGGTTGACACAGAGACGGGAAAAATATATGAAGGATGGTGTGACAGAGAGAGAGAGAGAGAGAGAGAGAGAGAGAGAGAGGAGGGGAGGGGGTTATAAAATGCCTTAATAGAGAAGAGAGTGAATGCAGTGCTTAGGGGTATTTTTTTATGTAAAAGAGAAGAGAGAGAGAGAGAGAGAGAGAGAGAGAAAGGGCAGCGCTCAAAAGTATCATTACTAAGCTTTGGAACTCTCAAAAAAAAAATTTATTTTTAACTTTCTCCCAACTTTCCCTGTGGTCCTGCGGGCCTGGGCTTTATACGGGCACTAGCTTGACTCCCCCTCCACCATTCACCCCCCCCCCCAACCCCGCCTCCTTAAAAAATAAATATATAAAAACGAATAAAAAACTCAATCCATCAGGAATAATTTAGGACAATTTCGTCCGTCTCATGAGTGAGGTATCCGGCCTGGGACGTGACGCCACATAACTCATCATGTTGAGTTATGTGGTTTTCTTCAACATGTTCTCTATGTTGCTGCACGTATTTGGTGGACGATGCCGGTTGTTATCATAATAATAATAATAATAATAATAATAATAATAATAATAATAGCTTAACAATACACAGATAAATTACATAAACAACAGAGAGAGAGAGAGATGCCATAGTTATCAGCTTGCACGTCAGTTCCTCTTTTCTCTCTCTCTCTCTCTCTCTCTCTCCATGAATTGATGTGAATGAATAACAACACTGAAAGAGAGAGAGAGAGAGAGAGAGAGAGAGAGTCTTTCTCTCTCGTCGACACCGCATGTGACGTCATCATGACCTTGAATTCAATTTGGGGGTCCGGGTGTCAAGCCTCCAATAGCACATGCAAAACCCACTAACAATACTCTCTCGCTCTCTCATCCTCTCCTCTCGTCTCATCGTCTCTACTCTCCCTCTCGTTCTCTCTTTCTCTCATACGGAATATAAACAAATTAATTCCTGTTGCAAACACTTCTGTTTACAATTTTTAAAATTTATTTCATATAATCTTAGGGTGGAAGTAACAACGCTTTCTCTTTCTCTTACAGGATATAAATATATTTCATTTTTGAACAAATTATGTTAACAATTATTTACATTTTATTTCATAACAAAATCTTATGGGTGTACACTCTCTCTCTCTCTCTCTCATACGGAACATAAATATATTTTTTTTTAATTTTGTTAACTAATAAATATATTTCATTTAAAAAAATTTTGTTATCAACTTTTAATTAATTTCATAACAAAATATTAGGGGTGTAAAAACTCTCTCTCTCTCTCTCTCTCTCTCTCTCTCTCTCTCTCTCTCTCTCATAAGGATATAAATACATTTTATTCTGTTAGCTTTTTAAATTTACTTCAGAACAAAATCTTAGGGTGTAAAACTCTCTCTCTCTCTTACACCACCATCCTACCTGTCCCCATCCACCCCCCCCCCCCCCCCCCCCCCCCCCACCCCCCCTCCCCCCCATCCTGGCATCCTACAGTCTCCTATTACCATTTTGCAAGTCCCCGAAGGACTCCATTAGCTATCACCTCGGCGGGATCCTCCGATGAGAGAAAGGATTCTATTATATTTTTTCTTTTTAACTCCTCGCTATAGAGTCCTTCGAAGGATATATATTAGAAAGTCGAGAAGGTTTTGAGGGTAGGATATGACGGGAGGGTGGGGGAGGATTCTTTTTTTTTTTTTTTTGTGGGAGGGGGAGGGGTGGGGGTTGTGTCCTTGAGGATGTAGGATGTGGGGGAAAAGGATATTCAAAGATATTTTATGGATTATTTCTATGTTATATTTCTGTTGCATATATTAAGGTGTATATGTATATAGTCATAAATATATATAGAAATATATATATATATATATATATACATATATATATAATATCAGATATATATATATATATATATATATATATATAGAATATATATATATATATATATAATATATATATATATTATATTATATTATATATATAATATATATATATATATATATATAATATATATATATATATATATATATATTATATATATATAAGATATATATTTAAATTTGGAGATACCTACTGTTATATACATATATATATACATATTACTAATAAATATATAAAAATAAACATTTAGTTTATATTTATCTACAAAAACAGGATATTTCTTCCAGACCTATGCAAGAAAATGTCTGGTGATCAGTCGACTACAGTGGGCCACAGCCAAGGTGGAGGTAGGCATGTGGTTAGCAATTTCAACCTCGCCCCAATTGGGAAGACCCCACTGAGAGGGGGGGGGGTGCTAAAGACCCCTTCAAAAAGGATCTTTTAGGACCCCTTAAAAAGGAGCTTTAGGAACCCCTTTAAAAAAATCCTTCGGTCTTCCGGATATCCTGTGGGAGTCTTTCAAATTTTATATGCAGGGATTTTTTTCTTTTTACTCATTTTACGTTAAGGGGAGAATTTTATGGACCTCTTTTGTTTCATACTTTGGGAAGGTGATTTCCCGTGACAGAGAGAGAGAGAGAGAGAGAGAGAGAGAGAGAGAGAGAGAGAGAGAGAGAGAGAGTTTTCCATTTATTGACGTTTATCAATACACTGAAAGCCTGATTTCTAAACTAAAATGATCCGAAATTCGTAAAATATATTCACGTGCCCTTCGCTCATCCAAAATAGGACCGGAGGGAACCTACTACTACCCCTCCCCCACCCCCCAAAAGAAATACACATCCCTCAGCCCTAAAAACCCCCCCTCCCCAAATCTAAGCATGGGTCCCAACGAGGCGTTACACCTCAGCTCCCCGAAACCGGAGCAATTAGACCACGAGAGTCTTGTCAACACTCGACTAGTATATAAGTCGAAGATCAGGGGGCAGCACCCCACCCCCCCTTGGCGCGTTAGATCCACTGCCTCCAAGTGATTGCTTGCGGTTTCCAGTGGCCCCTGGGTGAGAGGGAGGGGTGTGAGGGAGGGGGAGGGGAGGGGGGAGGGGGGGGAGGGAGGGGTTCAAGCCTCAGTATAGCTCACCAGAGTTGATGAATAGTTAAATGGTGTTTGCACAAGTTCATTGGTGTGTTGCACTCGAGGGGAATCTTCCTTTGTTGTTTCATATTGTTGTTGTTGTTGTTTCTCGTCTCTCTCTCTCTCTCTCTCTCTCTCTCTCTCTCTCTCTCTTAATTTATATAAGTATAAAAACAATCCTGAATCCCTTTTTAAAAAAAAATGGAAGACAAAATATTGCCTGTCTGAGAGGTAAATCTCTCTCTCTCTCTCTCTCTCTCTCTCTCTCTCTCTCTCTCTCTCTCTCTCTCTCTCTCTTCTCCCCCTTCATTCCTTAATCTTTCCTGAT
>NC_087222.1:26790559-26804697 GCF_015104395.2 Macrobrachium nipponense
AAGTTTTTAAAGCATCATCGGAAGGCTGCAAAACCCCAACTGTGAAACAGGTGAGAAAATAAAAAATATAGAGAGAGAGAGAGAGAGAGAGAGATACACCACCTCAAAGTTGTCTTTAAGGGTTGGGGGATGGGGAGGGGAGGGGAAGGGACCGGGTATACCCCTCTATTGTTCGTGTGACCCTTCTCGCTACTAAGGTGCCAGGCTGACCCTACCTAAAGCGAATGGCACTGATCAGGTGAGCCTGCATCGATTTATTTATTTATTTATTTATTTATTTATTTATTTATTCATTTATAAATCTATTTATATTTCCGTTTATTCATTTCCTTGTTTACGTTTTTATTGATAAGGCATCAAGACCTATTAGGGGTCTCTCTCTCTCTCTCTCTCTCTCTCTCTCCTCTCTCTCTCTCCCTTTTTTTTTATTCTTTTCTCATCTGTTTCATTGTTTCATTGGTGGGATTTCAACCTTCCAGATGCTAGCTTTAAAAATCTCTCTCTCTCTCTCTCTCTCTCTCTCCAACTGCGGGAAGAGGTGGCGTAATTTGGCGTGTTTAGCAGATTCGCAATACGATGAGGTAGCAGGAAGGGAACGTGGCATTTCTCATCTATGAAATCAGCAACAGTCCTAACCAAAAGATACAAAAGCATTCATAGATAATATTAGAAGGATATAATCCTTCAAACTGGAACAAATCTAATGAAAACATCTTGAAAATAATTGAAGAAGTTCCAAATAAAATCCAAGTGGTCAAGAGACTCATAAAGAAAATATACATAAACCAACATATTCCGACAAAGAAAATAATGAATGAGGTGAATCTTGTGAATATCCTAATTGATGCATTAGGAAAAAGAATGCCAAAAGCATGCAAACTGTGTAGGTTTGGTATAGCATAGTCAATCCCACAAAACCTAATCAGAAAATGTGCTGCATGCAACATTCCGACCCATCCACAGTGTGCTGAGGTAATACAAGATTGAGAAAAGATACAAGAATTTTTTGTTCAACATGTCTATCATGGATAGACAATGTTATTAAATCAAGATTGAATTGTACAAATAGTTGAGGATGAAGAAGAAGAGGAAGAGGAAGAAGAAGAAGAAAAAAATGAAGAAGAGGAAAAACGGAAGAGAAGTAAACAAAAATGAAATGACAGAAAAAAATAAGGAAAACAAAGAACAAGATAAAAGTATGGATGCAGAGATACTCCATTGATACTACATATGAGGCAATAAAGCAGCTACCTACGAAGAAAATAAATTACGATATGACAACAGAAAAGCAAATCCCGAAGAGGCTCTACCCAGATCTCACAATGACGGGAAAGAGGAAAAAATAGACAAGAAAGACAAAATCTGCAACCTTTTGAAAAGAGGGAATTGCAGATTTGGAGAAAGAATGTTGCTACAAACACTCCTAAGATATGTCAAAACTATGAAATATATGGTAAATGTGCATACTTAGATGGATATGGGGATGATTGCAGAGATCTGCATCCAAAAATATGTAAAAACCAACCTAAAAGAAGGAAAAGGATGTAAGTTCGACAAAAAATGCAAATATATGCACCCTGTAGCCATGAATCATAATCAAATAAATAACCAACCAAGTATAAAATCCAAAATCCAAAAGAAAGAAACAAATAAAGAGAGAAATCAAGAATATCAGGTAAAAGAGAAAAGCCAAACCACCAATGAGATATGCAGATGGTGTCAGCAAAAAATTTCAAAGCATCAGCTCCGAAATTCTACTCAAGAGATAATAACTATTTATTATCAAGAGGATATTGCAGATATGGAGAAAATTGCAGATTCAGACACAAATGAATAATTATGATGAAGGAAGATCAAATTATGGAGTGTTGGATTTTTTTTAATGTCAGAATTTCTGGAAATGAAAAAAAGAACAACATACCAGAACAGGAAAGAGACATGGGAAAATCCTTATTACTACCATTATTAAATGAAGGAGAAAACACGCAAACCATCATAGTGATGATGCGCAGGGTTTAGTTACGAGTAACTCAAAAAAAAAGAAAAATAGAGTACTTAGAAGAACTAACCCAAAACTGAAAAGAAAATAGATATAATGAATATAAGTGAACCTGGTATTCCCAAGAGACTGGGAATGATGATCAAATAAAAGGGTTCCAAACTTATAGATCAGATAGAAAAAAATAGGAATCAAGGGGGAACCGCAATATATGGGAAAGACAAAAAACAAGGAAAAATATATGAGAAATATAGTAACTCAGAATGTGAACTAATAGCGGTAGAATTTGAATCTGAAAATTGATTGAAAACATAGTAATATATAGACCTCCTAATACTAAAGAGTTTGACTTAATAATTGAAAAATTGGATGATATATGTAGAAATCACAAGGACTGGACTATTCTCCTATCTGGTGACTTCAACTTTCCTTTCGTAGATGGAAAGAACGAATAGGAGATTGTGGTTGTACTTATACATATAAAAAAAGAGAGTAATAGTAGTGCAGAAGATAAGAGGCAATTTGAAAAGCTATTAGATATGCTACTAGAATACAACATTCAACAAATAAATCACTGCCAACAAGAAAGGAAAATACTTTAGACCTAGTATTTGTGAACGAGATGAATTATGTTAAAGAAATAATAGTTTATAATGCGAGTATTTCAGACCATAATGTCATAGAATTAAACAGTTCATTCCAAAGCAAGTGAAAATAGAGATAAGCAAGAAATGAAAAACAAGTGGGAAGGATATGGACAAAATACAACTTCTACAGTAAAAATATATGGTCAGAAATTAATGAAGAATTAAACAAAGATTGGGATGGACATTTTCGTAAGTGATGACATAGGGTAAATACGGAGATATTATATAAAATATTGGAGAAAATAGTGGAAAAAATATATACCGAAGAAGAAAAGTAAACATCATTCATGCATACCAAGAGACAGAAGGATCTTGTTCCAGAAAATCAGAAAGTGGAAAAAAGGTCTTGCAAAAGAAAAAAATGCATGGAAAGTTATAGAACTAAAAAGTAAGATAGAAAATGCAGAACAAAAGATTATACAATCAAAAGAAAATGAAAAACGGGACTTGGAAGAAAAAACCCTATTAAATATCAAGCAAAACCCCAAACTATTATACTCATATGCGAAGAAGATGAATAAAAGAAGAATAGAAATAGGCCCTCTGAGGAATTGAAGGGAGATTAACGAATGAAAAAAAGGAAATTTGCAACATACTGGCAGAACGATATAGAGATTAACACCCCTAGAATAGATAATGAAGATAATGATATAGAAGTAAGGAAGAAAATAGTGAATATTTAGCTGACATAGAAATTAATGAAGCTGATATTGTGCAGGCTATTAATGAAATTAAAAATGGAGCTGCTGCAGGGCCGGATGGAGTCCCTGCTATTTTGTTAAAGAAAGTAGTTCATTCTATCGCAAAGCCACTTGCATATTATTAAGACAAAGTGTAGATACAGGCAAGATTTATGATGAGCACAAATTAGCATATATCACCCCTACTTTCAAAAGTGGATCAAGACTAGAGGCAAGTAATTATAGGCCTGTGAGTCTAACATCACATATTATGAAAGTGTATGAAAGGGTAATGAAGAAAATATTATGAAACATTTAATAAAAAATATTTGTTTAATATAGGACAACACGGTTTCGTACCCGGAAAAAGTACACAAACCCAACTGTTAGTCCACCGTGAGAACATATTCAAAAATATGAAAAGCGGAAATGAAACGATGTGGTTTATCTAGACTTTGCAAAAGCTTTTGACAAAGTAGACCATAATATATTAGCAAAGAAATTAGAAAAACACAATATCGTAGATAAAGTAGGAAGATGGTTAAAAGAATTTTTACACAACAGAAAACGATAGTTATTGCAAATGATGAAATCGGATGAAAACCAAGGTAATATCCGGTGTGCCACAAGGTACGGTGCTAGCTGCAATATTGTTTGTTATTATGATTGAAGACATAGACAGTAATGTTAATGGATTCGGTAGTGAGTAGTTCGCTGATGACACAAGAATAAGTAGAGAAATTACTTGTGATGAAGATAGGAACGCTCTACAAAGAGCCTTAACAAGTATATGATTGGGCAGAGGTAAATAGGATGGTATTTAACTCTGATAAATTTGAATCAATAAATTATGGAGACAGAGAAGGAAAGCTATATGCATATAGGGGACCTAATAATGAGACAATCACAAATAAGGAAGCAGTTAAAGACCTTGGTGTGATGATGAATAGGAACATGTTATGCAATGATCAAATAGCAATTCTGTGGCAAAATGTAAAGCAAAAATGGGAATGTTGTTACGGCACTTCAAACAAGAAAAGCTGAACACATGATTATGCTTTATAAAACATATGTTCGTAGTCCACTTGAATATTGCAATATGATATGTACCCACACTATCAAAAGGATATTGCACAAATAGAGAGTGTACAAAGGTCCTTTACAGCTAGAATAGAAGAAGTTAAGGACCTAGACTACTGGGAAAGACTACAATCCTTAAAATTATATAGTCTAGAAAGGAGAAGAGAACGCTACATGATAATTCAGGCATGGAAAACATATAGGAATAACAGAAAACTATCATGGAACTAAAAATATCAGAAAGAGCAAGCAGAGTTAGATTAATAGTGCCCAAAACTATACCAGGAAAAATAAGGAAAGCACACAGAACATTAATCCACTACGCACCAGCATCGATAATGCAGCGTCTATTCAATGCGTTGCCAGCTCATCTGAGGAATATATCAGAGTGAGCGTAGATGTGTTTAGATAAGCTCGACAAATATCTAAACTGCATCCCAGACCATCCAAGATTGGAAGATGCAAAATATACGGAAGATGTACTAGCACTCTCTGGTAGACATTAGAGGCGCCGCACACTGAGGGACCTGGGGCAACCCGAACGAACTGTAAGGTCTGTAAGGTAAGGTAAGGTAAGGTCTCTCTCTCTCTCTCTCTCTCTCTCTCTCTCTCTCATTGCTCATCATCGTTTCATTGGTCTTGGTGGGATTTCAACCTTCCAGATGCTAGCTTTAAAAGTCTCTCTCTCTCTCATCTCTCTCTCTCTCTCTCTCTCTCTCTCATGTACAAAAATTCAACAAGGGCACGAAAATATAAGCTGCAGATATCCCAGAGAGAGAGAGAGAGACGAGAGAGAGAGAGAGAGAGAGAGAGAGAGAGAGAAATGTTTGTATATTTATGCATAAAATTTATATATGTATATATATATATATATATATATATATATATATATATATATATATATATAATCAAAAGACCCAACACTGTGGGCAGCAGAGGGGATGATACCCATTAACTTAATTAGAAAAGGTCAGCAAATGATAGGAAATTGGGTCAACTGGAAGACGGATGGCAGGATATGACCTCAGGTCCTTGGAAGGCCGGAGAGAGATTCATGTGCGTGCGCGCGAACACACAAACACACGCACACATAAATGTAAGCGTGTAAATGACTATACGACTTCATACATACATTTTTTTTCTGACAAAATTAATCAGCTGTTGAGTAAAGGATTCTCTCTCTCTCTCTCTCTCTCTCTCTCTCTCTCTCTCTCTCTCTCCACATACATACATATATCAGACAGACACACACACAGATATCACATCCCTACGAATGTATGAAAAAATACACGCTCATACACAATTTACTTCAAAATAAACAAATACATAAACATACTTGCCTACATAAATTTTTCTTTCATTTTCTCCCACATAGGGCCATATGCTAGATTTTACGAGAGAGAGAGAGAGAGAGAGAGAGAGAGAGAGAGAGAGAGAGAGAGGGCAAAATAAGGGACTACCTATATAGGGACACACGAAACTATTCACATCTGAAATTCCAGCCAAAATTGGCATATAAAAGTTACCTACGAGAGAGAGAGAGAGAGAGAGAGAGAGAGAGAGAGAGAGAGATGTAAGCAACATTCTCGTCACACAAGCAGCCACAAGCCGGGCTGGACAAGGACAATCAGAAGATGCACTTACAGAAAGCTAAGGGTGAAGATCCCTGTCATCCGTCGAGAGAGAGAGAGAGAGAGAGAGAGAGAGAGAGAGAGAGAGAGAGAGAGGAGAGGTGAGGAGGAGGAGGAATTCGTATCAGCATCCGGCAGATCAAAAGGGAATCATGACTAATGGACGTCCACAGGCATCTAGGGTGGAGGGAGGAGACACAGAGAGAGAGATAGAGAGGGGGTAGGGAGAGGTGGGTGGCCAGGCCAATCTACATCAATAGGATGTCGGATCCTGTCGTATGTGCAAAGGATGTGGCCACGAATGGACAAACTGCAAACGCACAAACAAACGAACACACACACACACACACACTAATGCCAATCTTGGGGTAACGCATCGAGGAGGCGAGAGATGCATATTCTGATGAGGTGTGTATATTCGTCACCCCCACCCCGCCCCCCCCCATCCCCGGTCGGTTGGGAGAGAAAGAGAGGGAGAGAGGATGTGGGGGATGGGGGGGGGGGTTTGGGGGGGGTGTGGGGGAAAAAGGAATTTGTTGTTAAGGAAGTTGTTGGAAAACGAGGTTCTGGAAACAAGGATCTGTGAAAAGGGAAGTTCTGGAAAGAAGGGAGTTCTGGAAAAATTATCTGAAAACAAAAGGGTCTAGAAAAGAGGAGGTTCTGGAAAAAAGATCTGAAAACAAAAGGGTCTAGAAAAGAGGAGGTTCTGGATAGAAGGAAGTTCTGGAAAGAAGGAAGTTCTGGAAAAATAATCTGAAAACAAAAGGGTCTAGAAAAGAGGAAGTTCTGGAATATGTGGTTCTGGAAGAAAAAGGTTCTGGAAAGAAGGAAGTTCTAGAAAAAGGGAGATTATGGAAAAAATTCAAATTCTGGGAAAAAAGGAAGTTCTGGAAAAAAAAGAGGTTCTGGAAGGAAGGAAGTTCAAGGAAAAAGTTTTCGAAAAAGGTGGCTCTGGAAAAAAGAAAGTACTGGAAGAAAAGCAGGGTCTGGAAAAAAAATATCTAAAAGAAAAGAAGGCTCTGGAAAATAAGAAAGTTCTAGAAAAAAAGTTCTGGAAAAAATGAGGCTCTGGAAAAAGAAGAAAGTTCTAGAAAAAAGTTCTGGAAAAAATGAGGCTCTGGAAAAAGAAGAAAGTTCTGAAAAAAAAATTTGAAAAAAATGCAGTTCTGGAAAACTAAAAACAGTTGTGGGAAACAGACTGTTGTAGAAAAAGACTATGATCCTGGAATAAAAATAAAAGGGTTGTGGGCCGAGAGACTCGAGATGATGATGTGACCATAACTACCTCAGAGGTTGTGCCTGGAAAGGGGCCAATCAGCAAAGATGTGACTGTGAGGTGAAGAGGTCAGGAAGTCTTAAAATGTGGGCAGAATTGGGTTGTGGGTATAAGGGCACGCATGCCAGATGGAAATAAATTACGAGGGGAGGAAGGCGGAGGGGGGAAGAGCTCTGTCAGTGGAGGGTGTGAGGGAGGGGTGAAGGGGAGGGGTAGGAGGGGAGCGGGGGTGTGAGTGAGTTAGGGTATTTCTCAGATGAGTGAATATAATGTGCTAATAAGTTTTGGTCCAAATTAGATTTTAAAATACAATAAAAAAATCTTTGCCCAAATTTGATATTGAAAAATTTAAGATTTTATCTGTCAAATTTAATATTTAAAAGATTAGATTTTTTTGTCAACTTTGATATTAAAAAATTTTAACATCTTTTGCTCAATTTTAAATATTTAAAAAAATGAAAACCTATTTAGACAAATTTAATATAAAAAAAACTAAATGATTTTTTGGTAAATTTTTATATTTAAAAAACTTAAGATTTTTTGGTCAAATTTAATATTAAAATATTAAAGATTTTTTGGTCGAATTTATTTTTTAAAAATTAAAATTTTTTGGCCAAATTTAATGTTAAAAGTTAAAAAAAAATTTTGTCAAATCTAATATTATTACAAAAGTCAAAATATTTTGGACAAATTTAAATTTAAAAAATTAAATATTTTATTGTCAATTTCATTATTAATACAGTTAAAATATTTTTGTTCAAGTTTAATATTGTCTGAAAATGACCCACTTTAATATTAACTAAAAATAAAATAAAAATGTTAACCAAGATTAATTTTAACTAAACATCAAACATTTTTGGCCAACTTTAAAATGAACTAAAAAATTTAAAAATTAATATTAACACCAAATTTATAATTGGAAAAAAAATTTGGTCAAATATATATTATTTAGACCTTTTAAAAATCTAACCAAATTAAATATTAAATAATGATCACAAAAGCTTTTGGGCCAAATTCAATCCTAGCAAAAAATACAACAAAAAAGTTTTGACTAAATCTACTAAAAGCTAATTATAAAACATATTTTGGCCAAATTACTTCATAACTAAAAATGAACTAAATCTAATATAAAACATTTTTGGCCGAATTAATTCATAACTAAAAATTGACCAAATTTGATATAAAAAATATTTTGGACAAAACCAAAATTTTTTAAATTTTGAGTCAAATTTAATCTCTGAGTAAAAATCTAAGAACAATTTAAAAATATGATAGCAAACTCCTATAACCATACACATATGAATCACAAAAAAAACCAAGACAAATGAAAATTTGGACGTGGGGGGAGGTTCAAGGTAGGGGGGGGGGGGGGGGGGGGGGCTACACCCCCCCAAAATCAATATGCAAGGTCCGACCGAGGTCTCGTTTCCCCATCGGTAGTAAAAGTCCGGCAGTCTGATCTAAAACCTCATAACCAATTTTTGTGGGTCCATTAAACCTGGCTACAATTTGATAGATAGGGGTGGGGGGGGTGGGGGGGGGGGGGGGGGGGGGGCGAGAGAGTGAGTGAGAGACAGAGAGGGACCCCACCCCCTCCGTAAGTATCCCCCTGGTAGTTGAAGGGGGGGCAGGTGGGGGATGGGAACATAATAATGCCGCCATTTTGTAAAAATTTGGGGAATTCAAAGGTCTGGAGACAGATTGACTTCTGCCTTCGATTACAGAGAGAGAGAGAGAGAGAGAGAGAGAGAGAGAGAGAGAGAGAGAGAGAGAGAGAGAGAGAGAGAGAGAATAAATCAGGAGAGCAAAGAAGGCTGTCCAAAAATGAGAGAGAGAAAGAGACAGAGAGGTAGAGACAAATGGAATTATGAGAGCAAGAAAATAGTCCAAACTCAGAGAGAGAGAGAGAGAGAGATAGAGAGATAGAGAGAAGAGAGAGAGAGAGAGAGAGAGAGAGAGAGAGAGAGAGAGAGATAAATGAAATTATGAGACAAGAAAATAGTCTAAAATCCGAGAGAGAGAGAGAGAGAGAGAGAGAGAAACCCCCCAAACTCCCGTCCAAAAACCACAGATCACAAATAATTTATATGTACCCAGTTGCCTCTGCAGTCACAGAGGATCAGTTTAATGACACCGGGGGATTTCCAGCCATTTCCAGAACTTCTGGAAAGGGTCTGGAAAACTTTCTGGAAACTGAAGTCGTCTTGGATATATTATATATGTAAGTAATATATATATTATATATATATATATATATATATATAAGATAATATATATATATATATATATATATTCATTCGAGCTACAAAAACGTCCTTTAATATCTAAATTCGCTCTACCTCGAATTGATATATTTTCATATATGTACCGAAGGGGAATTTTTTAGTTTGATAATAATTTCGCCCCACATGGATCGAACCCCGTCCGATGGGGACGGGAACGAAAATCAGGACGACAGTGACGCTATCAATTCCTTATTTCGTTCCCGTCCACTTGGACGGGGTTCGATCCCATGGGGGAGACGAAATTATTATCAACTAAAAAATTCCCCTTCGTACATATATGAAAATATATCAATTCCGAGGTAGAGCGAATTTAGATATTAAAGGACATTTGTAGCTCGAATGATATATATAACGAATCACGGGTTCGATGTGTAAGTTTCCTAGTATCATATATTATATATATACTATATTATATATATATATATATATATATATATATATATATCTATAATATATATATATAAATTATTGTGTTCTGTGGCAATTGGTCGTGAAGATGCTCTCTCTCTCTCTCTCTCTCTCTCTCTCTCTCTCTCTCTCTCCCTCAAGTTCCCCATTTAAAAAAAAACACACACATAATAAAAAACCCTAAGTCTTCTTTTGATATTCCTAATGACCGGATCTAATTACATTACTTCATTGCACTTAATTACCCACAGATTACGTAATGCTATTAAATCTTTGTTCCATCTGACAAGACTGACCAGAATTCCGTCCGTTATTCGCAATTACGGGGACGTAATGTTATTAGGGATCTAATCAATTCATAATTGATTCTTGACCTTTCAACCTGACATTCTAAATGACCTCTAAAATATTGAAACGAATTCAAACATACACATTTAAATGTGGCTATTGGATATCCAAATCATATTTGTGGGTTTTATACGACAAAATCACCTTTCACTAATTCATTATTGATATATGACCTTTTGACCTGATATTTTAAATGACCCTTAAAATATTTTATTGAAAACATCCCTCGATATATGAGGGTATTAGATACCCAAATCATATTTGCCAAAAAGGGGTTTTATATAACAAAACAGCTTTATAAATTCATAATGATATGTGACCTTTTGACCTGGCATTTCAACTGACCTCTAAAATATTTAATTGAAAACATACCCAGATATATGTGGGTATTAGATACCCAAACCATAATTGCCAATAGTGGGTTTTATATGACACAATAAGCTTTAATAAACTCATAATTGCTATCTGACCTTATGGCCTGATATTTTATCTGACCCCTAAAATATTCAATTGAAAACATACCCAGATATATGCGGGTATTAGATACCCAAATCATATTTGCCAAAAATGGGTTTTATATAACAAAATCAGCTTTGAGAAATTCATAATTGATATGTGACCCTTTAACCTGACATTTTAACTGACCCCTAAAATATTCAATTGAAAACATACCCAGATATATGCGGGTATTAGAGACCCAAATCAAAATTGACTAGGGGGCCCTGCATGTAAACATCGACTCGGTAATGCCTACAGTACGCCCCGCGTGGTGCAATGCCTTTCACTAACCACCTCTGCCAATACCTGAACGTAGCAGGTTCGACACCAGAAAAGAGAAAAAATAAAATGTCTGAAAAATTACTCGAATCAAGTTCTGTCATCAACCACACACATCACACGACACGCGGGCGGGGAGGGGGGAGGGGGGTAGGGGAAGGGGAAGGGGGGGTGTCATACCAAACACTGATGACCAACAACAGCACAACAAATAACCGAATGGAATGAACTGGAATGGGAATCACCTGTAAACATCCAGTAGGCAAAATATCTGTTCGCGTTGGCTATAAATCCCACTGATTGGGGGGATGGGGGAGGGTGGGGAGGGGGAGGGGATATAAATCAACTGATTGGGGGTGTTGGAGGGGAGGGGGGACGGGGGAGGGGAGGGGGAGGGGGAGAGTTAGAGACTAATCCGGGAAAGTGCCAGGATTGAAAAATGCAAAGAGAGATTTTGCACGGACCTACAACTTTTTTTTTTTTTTTTTTTTTTTGACTTTTTTTTTTTTTTTTTTTTTTTTTTTTTTTTTTTTTTTTGAGTGCTGTTGCAGGCTGTTGTATTTTGCAAGCATAAAGCTGGGAAGTCTTGCAAATCAGACTTTTCACCCCGGTACTTTTTCACCCTACGTGCATGCACTTAGAAACTATCACCCCACGTTTTTATCCACAATATGTTTCATCCCCAACGTCCAAAAACGTTCCACGCATTCTGGGACAGAAACTCCTATACGACCATTCCTACACCCCACGAGAAATCCTTGCCTTCCACCTATCCTACACCCCACGGGAAATCCTCCCTCTTCACCCCGTCCCCCTCTCACCCCTTTTCACCCCTCCCAAAACCCGAAATGAAACCATAACCAGGCGAAGACTTTTAAATACCGCTAAACAGTCCTTTCTCATCGGCCATCAAGGCAGTAGTAGTTTGGGATTCCATCCAAGGAAGATGATCGTCTTTTGTTTTTAACGGCTGTATAAAGAGGCAGTTACGACCCTGGAGGCTGCTGCTGCTGCTGGTGCTGCTTCTTGTCTAGAGAGAGAGAGAGAGAGAGAGAGAGAGAGAGAGAGAGAGAGATGCGGCCGTCCGTAAACCGTAACTCATATCTGTGACAGGTTTTCTTTAATTTACACAATTGATTTTAGACGGGGACGAGGAGAGAGAGAGAGAGAGAGAGAGAGAGAGAGAGAGAGAGAGAGCAGTGCTTCCATGGGGAGAGAGAAAAGGCGATAGAGAGAGAGAGAGTGTTTCTGTGTTCCTAATTAACACGATTGATTTTAGAAGACAAAGAGAGAGAGAGAGAGAGAGAGAGAGAGAATTCAGCTTTCTCAGCTTCCACAGCGGCCCACACACTCGACCACCCACCACAGCTCACCCTACTGAAGAAGACAGTCTAAACAGTTCAAACCAGCGGCCACTGACCACCTCGCTAAAATTAAATCACATAAAAATTAAAGAAATTCTCCACCTCGCTAAAATAAAAACTCATCATCTATGACTCACTAGAAGGGCGGTAATTATTTATGTATACATAAATTATAATAATATATAAATAGTATATATATCTATATACTATATATATATATATATATATATATATATAAATTTCGATTCTACATTTAAAGCCTTTGTGACCAAATTGGTTATGGGTACAATATACGCAACTGTTTAACAATATTAAGTGTATAATGTACAATATACCATGTGTTTGTATAATAACAAGGGTATTGAAAAGACCATCTCTCTCTCTCTCTCTCTCTCTCTCTCTCTCTCTCTCCTAAAAAGTCTTTTAAAACCAAGAAATGAAATTGGTTTCGAACATTTGTATACCATTTAAAAGATTTACAAAGTCCGCCCAACGCTGAAGAATAAACGAGGTGAGAGAGAGAGAGAGAGAGAGAGAGAGAGAGAGAGAGAGAGAGAGAGAGAGAGAGAGAGAGAGAGGGTAAAGACAAAAACTGACAGTTGGAAAATACAGAGATATGAAATTTTTGGAACAAAAGACACGCTGTGATAATCGTCCCTTCTCGACAAGAACTGAGAGAGAGAGAGAGAGAGAGAGAGAGAGAGAGAGAGAGAGAGAGAGAGAATAAAAGGGCAAGACAAACAATCCCAAAACAACACAAAGGAAAGAGAGTCCCACACCACGGAACCAAAATAAAATACTTTTTCACCTTTAACGATTTCGAAACCTACAGTACAGCCGAGTGCTCTCTCTCTCTCTCTCTCTCTCTCTCTCTAGAGCCCAGGAGAAACAGTAAGCTGTCTCTGCAAAGCAAGGCAGATATCTCTCTCTCTCTCTCTCTCTCTCTCTCTCTCTCTCTCCAGGAAACAGCGAAAGGGCCGGCACCAACTCGCGCGCGTCTAGCAGCGAAACTGCTCTCGCTCTCTGCTGTTTAACCAATTTGGTGAGTGTATTGACACGGGCAGCGGGGCGTGACGAGCCCCTCCAGTGCCCCAATACCCACTGTTTAAAGAATAAACTTCCACTCGTGTGTGTGTGTGTGTGTGTGTGTGTATTCCTTCCTCACGTATTGGGAAAGATCTATTCTCTGGCTTTCAAAATTCTTAATAAGTAGACGCTTTAAGGTCTAATTTTAATATATAGTTTCCTTCCCCTGCGGCACAGTATTTCAAAGACCAATAGTTTTTTTTAACAGTTTTTAAAAACTGACCAAAGTAAATAGTCTTCTATATGAAACAGTGATTTAGACCCTAATTTCATTTCTTTAGGACTCAAATAAACAGTGGTACCTTTAGGTAAATAAATAAATAAATAATTAGTAAATAAATAAAAATAAATAAAAACTATATTTCCTTAGGCCTCTACATAAAAAAATCAGTGGTCCCTTAAAGCAAAAGTATAAAACAAATAAAATATAAAAAATAAAAAACTAATTTCCCTAGGCCTCTACAAATCAAAAATTAGTGATTCATATAGGCAAACAAGGAAAATAAATAAAAAACTTCATTTCCCTAGGCCTCTACAAAGCAAAAATCAGTGGTTCA
>NC_087222.1:26805197-26815197 GCF_015104395.2 Macrobrachium nipponense
CTGATCGAAAACCTTAAACCAAAAAATAAATAGAAATCAATACAGAATTTAACGATTCACTTTCTGTTTTTTTTTTCTTTTTTTTTTTGTCAGTCCTTATTTTTCATTTCAGGTTTCTAGTCCATTTCTGAAGAATATAAAATATATATTTTATTTTCAAATATGTATTTTTCCCCGTGCCACTTTTTCCTAAGTTCTTCTTTGATCAATTATATATTAGCATTATTCCCGATTTAGTTGTCTGCAAAAATACCTGTTCGATCTCTGAAAAAAAACGTACGCAGAGAAAGCACACTTTCTCTTTCTCTTTCGACCAAAGAAAGTTGTTAGGGAAAAGCCGCAAAACGTTGTGGATGACTGGGAAAAAATAAACGTATTAGACGTTTTTTCAGTTACGCTCTGAACAACGGGGAAAAATAATAAACGTATTAGACGTTTTTCAGTTGTTATTCTGAATGACTGGGGAAAATTAGCAGTTTCAACGTTTTTGAGAAAGAACATTATAGTTTTGTGTTGTCAGTAATGCTTTTCAAATCCCCCCCGCCCCCGCGCAAGAGGAAGTCTTAAAAAAACGTCTGCTTCGAATATGACAGAATTTCAAACGTTTGTTGTAGCAAACGAACGTCTGAATATCATAACATTAAAATAAGAGGGAATATTATGTCTCATTTCCACAGAAGATTATGAAAGAGTTTCCAACGTTTGAAAGAGACGTTTGTTGCACTTGTTTGTTTGTTTGTATGTTTTTTTTGTTTTTTTTTACGTTGCACGGAACCAGTATGGTTATTCAGGAACGGGACCAACGACGGCTTGACGTGACTTCCGAACCACGTCGAGAGTAATGAACTTCTGCTATCACTAGAAATACGTAACATCTCCCACACCTCAATCGAATGCCCGAGAATCGAACACGCGGCCACCGAGATGGCAGGTCAAGACCATACCGATCACGCCACTGTGGCGCTTACGTTTGTTGTACTAAACGTTTGAAAAGTCTTCAAGAACATTCAGCATGACAAGAAACGTTTTCAATTCTCAAATGTTTTGAAATATTCAAAAATTTTAAACGTTTTTTTTTATGAACGCTTGGGATGTTTAAAAAAAAAATTGCAGCCTCGTAATGTCTCAGAATCATCGTTTCAATTTCAACCCGCCCCCCAAAAACCCCCCTAAAAAAAACATAAACGTTTGAGAGAACGCAGAACACGAAACGTCCTCCTCCTCCTCCAATACCCACACACTTCCTAGAGCAAGCGGTAAGAACGTCAATCAAACCACCTACGACCATTTTCCCTTCCGCCTTCCAGTCTCCAGAAGGCCAGGTTACTGACATATAAATCAGGAACCCCCCCGCCCCCACCCCCACCCCAAAAAGAGGAAAAAACGTTCAGAACTCGCAGGGAAACGTTCAGAGTTCCTGAAAGCGGCCGTAACGCTAAGCCGACACCGCTGGGATATTGGGTTCCCGAAGGGCCTTTGATAGCCACCCACTCGGTTTTTTGAAATACAATAATCTGGCTATTGTTTCCCCTCAGTTCTGCTGTCTTTTGTTGGTGCCTTTTGATTATTGTTGTGCGTACGTAGCTACTGCTCTTCTGGAGGAATGGAGGGAGGGACGGAGGGAGAAGGAGAGGTTTTGCTTTTTCTCTCTCTCTATCTATCTATCTCTCTTTTTTAAGATACATTTCTGTTCAATGCTATTATTATCAATTTCGGTAAATTTTTTTATATCTGGAAAAATGATTGGCAAAGCACTGTCTGCTGGAGTCCCTCTCTCTCTCTCTCTCTCTCTCTCTCTCTCTCTCTCTCTCTCTCTCTCAAGATACATTTCTGTTCAATGCTATTATTGTAAATTTCAGTAAACTTTTTATATCTGCAAAAATGATTAGCAAAGCTGCTGTCTGCTGGAGTCTCTCTCTCTCTCTCTTTAAGATACATTTCTGTTCAATGCTTTTATTGTAAATTTCAGTAAACTTTTTATATCTGCAAAAATGATTAGCAAAGCTGCTGTCTGCTGGAGTCTCTCTCTCTCTCTCTTTAAGATACATTTCTGTTCAATGCTATCATTATCAAATTTCGGTAAATCTTTTATTCATGGAAAAATGATTGGCAAAGCTACTGTCTGCTGGAGTCTCTCTCTCTCTCTCTCTCTCTCTCTCTCTCTCTCTCTCTCTCTCTCATGATACATTTTACTTCCATGCTATTATCATCAATTTCAGTGAACTTTTTATATCTGCACAAATACTTGTCAAGAGCTACTCTCTCTCTCTCTCTTCTCTCTCTCTCTCTCTCTCTCTCTCTCTCTACAAATGTCATCAGCAACACCGCAATATGAGGATGAGAGTTCGTCGACATGTTGGCAACATGTCGCCCACATATCACAAAACATGTTAGATACATGCTGTACACAAGTCAGTGACACGATGATAGTTCTAACAAGAGCTTCATACGAATACTCAATACAAGTCAACATGTTGCATACGTATGAAGCGTTGGTTGAAACGACCAACATGTCGTTGACTTGTATGGAACATGTATCCAAAATGTTGGTAACATGTTGGCGACAAATCGCCGACAAGTCGTCGACACCTGGAATCTCAGGAAAAAACAGGGAGGGAGAGTCAAAATGGAATGAAGTAGATAGAGGGAGGGCCAACCATACACTGACGTGAAAGGCGGAAGTAGGCATGAGTTCTCTACAAGCCCCCATTCCAATAATGGTGACAGGTGTTCGCCCACTTGAACGCGAACAAAATCAGCTCACGCACGAGAGAGAGAGAGAGAGAGAGAGAGAGAGAGAGAGAGAGAGAGAGAGAGAGAGAAATTCTCCACCTCTCTCTCTCCAGACAAGTGTTAAAATAATTTGTTGTAACAATAATCTCAAAAATGAAAGTTAATAATAATAATAATAATAATATAATAATAATAATAATAATAATAGTGAATGAATAATTAAGCAGCATATATATATATATATGTATATATATATATATATATATATATATATATATATATATATATACATATAAATTCCCAAACCTGAATCAAGATGTAACATAAAAGACCCACACAAAGAGAAAGAGAGAGAGAGAGAGAGAGAGAGAGAGAGAGAGAGAGAGAGAGAGAGAGAGATGTTACATAAACTCACCCTCCAACCCTTATCTTTCACTCCCACCCATCCCCCCGGCACCCCCCCCCCCCCCCCCCCCCCCCCCCAACGCCCCTCTCCAACCCTCTTGTTGGAGTACTCACCCTCAACCCAATTATTCTTTGTAGTGAGAGATGTGTTATTGCGTCTTCAAAGCTTGAATAAAAACAAGTTTGGTTTCAGGTCAAACAAACATACATACAAACATACAAACGCACACATACAATAGGACTGGAACCAGCGTTGAGAGAGAGAGAGAGAGAGAGAGAGAGAGAGAGAGAGAGAGAGAGAGATTCCATATGCATAACCAATCCCACAGAACTAGAATCCATTCATTGACTTGGCCCTGCCAGCACCCTCACAGAAATTCTATCAGCTCCAAGAGAGAGAGAGAGAGAGAGACCTTACCTTACAGACCTTACATCTTGTTCGGGTTGCCCCCACCGGTCCCTCAGTGTGAGGCACCTCTAATGTCTACCAGAGAGTTGCTAGTACATCTTCCGGTATATTTTGGCATCTTCCAATCTTGGATGGTCTGGGATGTCAGTTTAGATATTTGTCGAGCTTATTCGTTAAACACATCTACGCTCACTTCCTGATATATTTCCTCAGATGAGCTGGCACGCATTGAATAGACGCTGCATTATCGATGCTGGTGGTGCGTAGTGGATTAATGTCCCTGTGTGCTTGCCTTATTTTTCCTGGTATAGTTTTGGGCACTATTAATCTACCTCTGCTTGCTCTTTCTGATATTTTTAGTTCCATGATATTTTCTGCTATTCCTTCTATCTGTTTCCATGCCTGAATTATCATGTAGCGTTTCTCTTCTCCTTTCAAGACTATATAATTTTAAGAATTGTAGTCCTTTCCCCAGTAGTCTAGGTCCTTAACTTCTTCTATTCTAGCTGTAAAGGACCTTTGTTACACTCTCTATTTGTGCAATATCCTTTTGATAGTGTGGGTACCATATCATATTGCAATATTTCAAGTGGACTACGAACATATGTTTTATAAAGCATAATCATGTGTTCAGCTTTTCTTGTTTTGAAGTGCCGTAACAACATTCCCATTTTTGCTTTACATTTTGCCAACAGAGTTACTATTTTGATCATTGCATAACATGTTCCTATTCATTCTATCATCACCACCAAGGTTCTTTTAACTGCTTCCTTATTTGTGATGGTCTCATTATTAGGTCCCTTATATGCATATAGCTTTCTTTCTCTGTCTCCATAATTTATTGATTCAAAATTTATCAGAGTTAATACCATCCTATTTACCTCTGCCCATCATATACTTTGTTTAAGGTCTCTTGGTTGTAGAGCGTTCCTATCTTCATCACAAGTAATTTCTCTACTTATTCTTGTGTCATCTGCGAAACTACTCACTACCGACCGAATCCTTACATTATTGTCTATGTCTTCATCATAATAACAAACAGTATTGCAGCTAACACGTACCTTGCGGCACACCGGATATTACCTTGGCTTCAATCCCTTTATTTCTCGTCGTTTGCATAACTATCTGTTTTTCTGTTGTGTAAAAATTCTTTTAACCATCTTCCTACTTTATCCACGATATTGTGTTTCTAATTTTCTTCGCTACTAATATTATGGTCTACTTTATCAAAAGCTTTTGCAAAGTCTAAATAAACCACATCTGTTTCATTTCCGCTTTTCATATTTTTTGAATATGTTTTCACGGTGGACTAACAGTTGGGTTTGTGTACTTTTTTCCGGGTACGAAACCATGTTGTCCTTTATTAAACAATTATTTTTTATTAAATGTTTCATAATATTTTTCTTCATTACCCTTTCATACACTTTCATAATATGTGATGTTAGACTCACAGGCCCTATAATTACTTGCCTCTAGTCTTGGATCCACTTTTGAAAGTAGGGGTAATATATGCTAATTTGTGCTCATCATATGATCTTGCCTGTATCTACACTTTGTCTTAATAATATTGCAAGTGCTTTGCGATAGAATGAACTACTTTCTTTAACAAAATAGCATGGAATTCCATCAGGCCCTGCAGCAGCTCCATTTTTAATTTCATTAATAGCCTGCACAATATCAGCTTCATTAATATCTATGTCAGCTAAATATTCACTATTTTCATCCCTTACTTCTATATCATTATCTTCATTATCTATTCTAGGGGTGAATTCTCTCTTATATCGTTTTCTGCCAGTATGTTGCAAATTTCCTTTTTTTCATTCGTTAATCTCCCTTCAATTCTCAGAGGGCCTATTCTATTCTTCTTTTATTCATCTTCTTCGCATATGAGTATAATAGTTTTGTGGTTTGCTTGATATTTAATAGGGTTTTTTCTTCCAGTCCCGTTTTTCATTTTCTTTTTGATTGTATAATCTTTTGTTCTGCATTTTCTATCTTACTTTTAGTTCTATAACTTTCCATGCATTTTTTTCTTTTGCAAGACTTTTTTTCCACTTTCTGATTTTCTGGAACAAGATCCTTCTGTCTCTTGGTATGCATGAATGATGTGTACTTTTCTTCTTCGGTATATATTTTTCCACTATTATCTCCAATAATTTTATATAATATCTCCGTATTTACCCTTATGTCATCACTTACGAAAATGTTATCCCAATCTTTGTTTAATTCTTCATTAATTTCTGACGCATTTTATATTTTTACTGTAGAAGTTGTATTTTTTCCATACCTTCCTCCCACTTTTTCATTTCTTGCTTATCTCTATTTTTCACTTGCTTTGGAATGAACTGTTAATTCTATGACATTATGGTCTGAAATACTCGCATTATAAACTATTATTTCTTTACATAATTCATCTCGTTCACAAATACTAGGTCTAACAGTATTTTCTTTCTTGTTGGCAGGTGATTTATTTGTTTGAATGTTGTATTCTAGTAGGCATATTCTAATAGCTTTTCAAATTGCCTCTTATCTTCTGCACCTACTATTACTCTCTTTTTTATATGTATAAGTACAACCACAATCTCCTATTCGTTTCTTATCCATTCTACGCAAAGGAAAGTTGAAGTCACCAGATAGGAGAATAGTCCAGTCCTTGTGATTTCTACATTATATCTCCGCCAATTTTTCAATTATTCAAGTCAAACTCTTTAGTATTAGGAGGTCTATATATTACTATGTTCATCAATTTTTCAGATTCAAATTCTACCGCTATTAGTTCACATTCTGAGTTACTATATTTCTCATAATATTTTTCCTTGTTTTTTGTCTTTCCCATATATTGCGGTTCCCCTTGATTCCTATTTTTTCTATCTGATCTATAAGTTTGGAACCCTTTTATTTGATCATCATTCCCAGTCTCTTGGGAATACCAGGTTTCACTTATATTTATTATATCTATTTTCTTTTCATTTTGGGTTAGTTCTTCTAAGTACTCTATTTTTCTTTTTGAGTTACTCGTAACTAAACCCTGCGCATTCATCACTATGATGGTTTGCGTGTTTTCTCCTTCATTTAATACTGATAGTAATAAGGATTTCCCATGTCTCTTTCCTGTTCTGGTATGTTGGTCTTTTTTTCATTTCCAGCCAAATTCTGACATTAAAAAATCCAACTTTTCCATAATATTTGATCTTCCTTCATCATAATTATTAATTTTGTGTCTGAATCTGCAATTTTCTCCGTTTTCTTTCTGCAATAATCCTCTTGCATAATAAATACAGTTTATTATCTCTTGAGTAGAATTTCGGAGCTGATGCTTTGAAATTTTTTTGCTGACACCTCTGCATATCTCATTGGTGGTTTGCTTTTCTCTTTTACCTGATATTCTTGATTTCTCTCTTTATTTGTTTCTTTCTTATTTTGGATTTTATTACTTGGTTGGTTATTTATTTGATTATGATTCATGGCTACAGGGTTGCATATATTTGGCATTTTTTTGTCGAACTTACATCCTTTTCCTTCTTTTAGGTTTTTACATATTTGTTTTTGGATGCAGATCTCTGCAATCATCCCCATCTATCCATCTAAGTATGCACATTTACCATATATTTCATAGTTTTTTGACATATCTTAGGATGATTTGTAGTACATCTTTCTCCAAATCTGCAATTCCCTCTTTTCAAAAGGTTGCAGATTTTGTCTTTCTTGTCTATTTTTTCTCTTTCCCGTCATTGTATAGATCTGGGTAGAGCCATCTTCGGGAGTTTGCTTTTCTGTTGTCATATCGTAATTTATTTCTTCGTAGGTATGCTGCTTTATTTGCCTCATATGTAGTATCAATGAGTATCTCTGCATCCATACTTTTATCTTGTTCTTTGTTTTCCTTGATTTTTTTCTGTCATTTCATTTTTGTTTACTTTCTTCTCTTCCGTTTTCCTCTTCTTCTTTTTCTTCTTCTTCTCCTCTTCCTCTTCTTCTTCATCCTCAACTATTTGTACATTCAATCTTGATTTAATAACATTGTCTATCCATGATAGACATGTTGAACAAAAATTCTTGTATCTTTTCTCAAATCTTGTATTACCTCAGCACACTGTAGATGGTCGGAATGTTTTTTTTTGCATGTCAATGCAGCATTTTTCTGATTAGGTTTTGTGATTGACTATGCTATACCAAACCTTACACAGTTTTGCATGCTTTTTGGCATTCTTTTTCCTAATGCATCAATTAGTATATTCACAAGATTCACCTTATTCATTTTCTTTGTCGGAATATGTTGGTTTATGTATATTTTCTTTATGAGTCTCTTGACCACCTTGGATTTTATTTGGAACTTCTTCAATTATTTTCAAGATGTTTTCATTAGATTTGTTCCAGTTTGAAGGATTATATCCTTTTCTAATTATCTATGAATGCTTTTGGTATCTTTTTGGTTAGGAACTGTTGCTGATTTCATAGATGAGAGAAATGCCACCCGTTCCCTTCCTGCTACCTCATCGTATTGCGAATCTGCTAAACACGCCAAATTACGCCACCTTTTCCCGCAGTTTGGAACTTACTGCCATCTTGTTGCTGATTTATAGTATTACACTTGATAAACTAACTTAGAAGACGCTTTATCCTACTATTTTCCACACTAATCGTTATCACCGATAGTTCAATTGTAGACATTTAGTGGCTGGCCAAGTGTGTATGGTAGCTACCGAGTATGGAAAGACGACATAGGGATAGTATGAAACACCCTTTGGAGAGAGAGAGAGAGAGAGAGAGAGAGAGTAGGGGGGGGGGGGTTTGGTTTTGTTGTCCGCACAGTAACGAAGAAAGGCCATTTGGATCCTAATTGCATAATTAAGCATAACGAGGCTCTGAAATAGTTCCAATTGGGCCCCCACCAATTTTACAACTTTTCTGCTTGTTAAGAATTCTTCATTGACCCCCACCTACCATTTCCATTTCTTCCCCTACCCCTTATATCCTATCCTATTCCCCCTTCCCATTCGCCTTCTCACTCCCCGCCCTTCCCCTTTTCCTAAAGACTGCTACAGGGGGGGAATGGGGTATTTTTAACTAACCCCCCCCCCTACCCCCCCCCATTTAACCTGTCAAGATTATATTGCAATCCCAAATTATAAGAGAGAGAGAGAGAGAGAGAGAGAGAGAGGAGAATAAAACAGTACTCACATTATCTTGCATAACAGGGAGACATGGCATATCAGTACGTACCTGCGAAAAAAAAGAAAAAAATATTCAATCAATACATATAACCAAAACAGAGGAATACAAAAGCAGTAAGAGAGTTTCAAAACCGCGATATCTCGGACCGTATTGCTTCCAGGCTCCGGAATTTGCTATCCACCTTCTGTGTTTCTGAAACTTGAAATTTACGAAGGCAGCGTCTAGCAACAAGAGCCTACAGATAGCATCAAGGTCGTCGATCCTGTAGTAGGATATCTTGGGCTTCCTCTGACGAGATCCTACTGAAACTTATTTTTTGGGACTGGGTAGGATATCCTTCGATATTTCTGCTTCTTCTGAGGATATCCTGCGGGGACTTATCTCTCCTTTTAGTGGGATATCCTTCGCCTCATCATTCCCAGCATGTTTTTTTTTTTATTTTTTTTTTTTTTTTTTGTTTTTAAGACTGAGAAGGAAAATATCAGGACGCCAAGGACAGGAAGAGGAGAATCCTACTCTAATGGCAAAGGATTATTGAAACATCTGTCGTGGGCTGCAAAGATCATTGCTACTGATTGCCTGTACTTGAGAGAGAGAGAGGAGAGAGAAGAGAGAGAGAGAAGAGGATGTACGAGGCGTTGTCTCCAACCCCCCCCCCCCCCAACCCTTCCCCCAATCCAAAAAAACACTCATTCTGGTGGATCATCCAATTGAAACTTCTGCAATAACATAATCACGGCCTCTCTCTCTCTCTCTCTCTCTCTCTCTCTTCTCTCTCGTCTCTCTCTCTCTCTCTCTCCTGTCATTTCTTGCTATGTCTTCTGTATTATTGCGTTTATCTCTCTCTCTCTCTCTCTCTCTCGATTCAATTTGACACCAATGGGTTGATATCAAGACTTATATATATATTATTTCGAGTAATATAATGAGAGAGAGGGAGAGAGAAGAGAGAGAGAGAACGTGTACCTAGAGATATTATGCTATGCATATGCGATTTGTATAGTATCTTGAACACACACACAAACATATACGTATGTATGAAGGTGGGAAAGCTCTCTCTCTCTCTCTCATTTTTCACCCCCCGTCAACTCCGTCTCGTCACGAAATCCCAGCGTGATTCCGAATAGTATAGTAATTAGTATGCAGGAGACATATCGAGAATTTGGTTGGCTATGACGGCGAATATCTCTCTCTCTCTCTCTCTCTCTCTCTCTCTCTCTCCTCTCTCTCTCTAAAGGCGAGGATATACATACGCCCTCATCGACGTGTCTTTGGACA
>NC_087222.1:26817697-26821075 GCF_015104395.2 Macrobrachium nipponense
GTTTGGAAGAAGGGAGAGAGAGAGAAATAATCTTAGTAGACCTCCTTCCCCCTCTACCCTCCCTCTCTCTCTCTCCCTCCTTCCTTGGCCCCTGCAACGCCAGACACGCCCCACAATCAAACAATCAATTCCCCCCTCCAACCAAACAGTAATTAAGACACCCACCCACAATTTATCGAGACGAATGGTCCCTTCTCTTCCAATTTTCTGGGGTGAACTTTTCCTTAACTAAAGATAATCTGAGCCTGCATGGAGATATATTGCTTAGGGATCAAGGGTTAAGTTACTTACAATAGTAATACTACTATTATAAGTGATATTATTATTTTTTTTTTGGGGGGTAGGGCTATCACAGTCCTCCAATTCGACTGGGTGGTATACATAGTGTGGTATTATTATTATCATTATTATTATTATTATTAGTATTATTATTATATTACTGAAGTAGGTATATCTTTTCATATGATCAATTTTCATTTTTTTATAGATGAGAGAGAGAGAGAGAGAGAGAGAGAGAGAGAGAGAGATTAAAACCAAACACATTACCAAGTGTCAGAGCGCCTTGTTTTAATTCGACCAGATTCCATAAAATGACAGGTCGTCGGGGAAGGGGGGAGGGGGGGGGAGCGGTCCCTATTGGCTTCCCGAAATCTGGTCGTATTGATGACGACTCTTCTGCTGCTGCTGCTGCTAAAGATTGAGAGAGAGAGAGAGAGAGAGAGAGAGAGAGAGAGAGAGATAAGCAAAGGGGGTGGGGTTGGGGGGGCAAGGGGGGGATTAACCCAATCTGCAGCTAATTATCTCGACTGTTTAAAAAGGACCTCGTATAAGCCCAGGACCTCGTATTGAAAATTAATTAAACAATGGAGGGTGGACCAAAAAACAAAAAAACTTTCAATTATGCTAAAAAAAAAAAAAAATTAGAAGGTGTTATTGTGCGCTGCCAATGCAGTTTCCGTAGGTGGGTTAACCCCCCACCCAAACCCCCTTAATAATAATAATAATAATAATAATAATAATAATAATAATAATAAAAACAAAGTGTACTACCACAACTTCTTCCAGCATGAAAGCTGGGCTCTCTGAGAGAGAGAGAGAGAGAGAGAGAGAGAGAGAGTGAGAGAGAGAGAATTGCGATGTTGATTGCTTTGTTTGTCCAGAGTTATGAAAACAAAGTCAATCTTATTTTTTTTTTAGGGGGCGGGGGGGAGTCGTACAATCGCCCGACAAAGTATTGACTTCTAAATCAAATTCTCTCTCTCTCGCTCTCTCTCTCTCTCTAATTTCCTTCTTTATATATCTATATATGTTTCGCGTTAGAAGTATCTGAACGGGTTAAGTTCCTAATTACAAGAGAGAGAGAGAGAGAGAGAGAGAGAGAGAGAGAGAGAGAGAGAGAGAGAGAGAGAGAGAGAGAACGAAATCTATTTGCTGGACCAGACCTTTGGGGTAATACAATTAACAACTCTGCCTCATACTGCGTTCCGGGATCTGGCTGCAAATTGCTGTACATCCTTTCTGAAGGATCTCTCTCCCTCTCACTCCCTCCCCCTCCTCCTCCTCCTCCTCCCCTCAGTCCTTTGTTTATCCTTTTATCCTGTTTTTTTTTTTCTTTGACGTCGAGGTACTTTTAATACTACTTTTGGCGGAGCTTTAATTTGAAGGATCGGCTTGTTTCTCGATCTCTCCCTCTCTCTCCCTCTCTTCTAAACCCCTTGCCATCACCAACTCCCTACTCCTACGGCCTCCGCCTCCTCCTCCTCCTCCCTTCCCCACACTCTCTCGCCCTCCCCCGCTCCCACCCCAACCCCCCCACAAAATTGGCGAGGAGTCGATGCCATTTCAATTGAAATGTAAATTTCTGTCACCGAGACTTAAAAACTAGAAACTGGTTCAGTTTTCCAATATCCCATAATCACAAGAGAAATGGATGATATTTTATATCTCGATTTCTTTTTTAATTTTATTTTCTTCATTCTTTCATTTTCTATTTCCCGTTTAGGGCAAGGTTCATCTATCTCGCCCCCTGAAGATTAAAATGGCACGTGATATATTGTTATTATATTTTATTATAGTTTTTAATGGGTTTTTTTTGTAAGTGGTTCAATTACGAAGGGTTGCTGTTTTTTCAATATTAGATTTTGGTCTATAACGATAATTATCGGACAGGGAATTGGTATTAAGGTATGGTAGGTGTCGTAATAATATATATATATATATATATATATATATATATATATATATTATTAATCTATATAATAAATACTAACTTAAACACGATCAAAAATAAAAATAAAATTAAAGATAGAAATGGTTAAACTAAGAGAGAGAGAAGAGAGAGAGAGAGAGAGAGAGAGAGAGAGAGAGAGGCGCCCCTTTTTAGCTAATTCCCGTAATAATGCACTGTCGGCACGCGAAGCTATAAGACATTCGTGCGCCAGTGCGTGCGTGCAAGCACGCCATAAATTATGTCGTAATTACTTAAACAGAGTATATATATATATAAACGCCGTACGATAGCGGACCATAATTATACCTCATGCTCTCTCTCTCTCTCTCTTCTCTCTCTCTCTCTCTCTCTCTCTCGTTAGCTTTAGCGATTCTGTCTAAATTTTCATTTCCATTATTATATATATATATATATATACATACATAAGGCAAAAAGTAGAGAAAGAGAGAGAGAGAGAGGGAGTCCTAATTTATATCTCCTTGGAAGAGGAGCAATAAGTAGACTTTGACAGAGAGAGAGAGAGAGAGAGAGAGAGAGAGAGAGAGAGAGAGAGAGAATAAGTCCTAATTTATCTCTCCTTGGAAGAGGAGCAAAATGTAGAATTACAGAGAGAAAGAGAAAGAGAAAGAGAGAGAGTCCTAATTTATCTCTCCTTGGAAGAGGAACAAAAAGTAGACTTTGACAGAGAGAGAGAAAGAGAGAGAGAGAGAAGGCCGGACCAAAAAAAAAAAAAAAAAATGAAAGCTATTTCGCAGCTAGCATGTCACCCCGCTCGTTGGTATTCTGTCAGGGGCGTGGGTGGGAACGGCCAAAGATTTCCAGTCCCCTGGGGGAGCTAAAAGGTCCTCTCAGCCAGAGAGAGAGAGAGAGAGAGAGAGAAAGAGAAAGAGAGAGAGAGAGAGAGAGAGAGAGAGAGCAAAAAAGACATCTCAAAACACATACAAGAACTTCTTGTAAGCAAATGAATATTTCGCAATGATAGAGATGAAAAGAGAGAGAGAGAGAGAGAGAGAGAGAGAGAGAGAGAGAGAGAGAGAGAGAGAGAGAGAGGAGCAGAGCAGTAGCAGCTCTTCGCTGAGACATACTCAAGCCGACATAATGTTTTTTGTATTGGTAAAAACAAGAAGTTGGAAAAATTTGTCGCAGAA
>NC_087222.1:26826575-26844075 GCF_015104395.2 Macrobrachium nipponense
CCAAGTATTTTTTATCTAGTCCAAGAACTGTTAAGTTAGTCCAGAACTTTGATATATTCCAGGGGCTGTTGAGTTACTCCAGTGGTCTATGGGAAGATTCCAGAGGCTGGCTCTTGAGTTATTCCAGTGGCTTTGGTTAATTCCAGAAGCTGTTGAGTTGTTTCAGTTATTCCAGTAATTTTCTATACAATCCAGGAACAGTTGAGTTATTCCAGGACTTTTGATATACACCAGAAGCTGTTTAGTAAATCCAGTGGTCTATGGAAAGATTCCAGAGGCTGGCTCTTGAGTTATTCCAGTGGCCTTTGGTTGATTCCAGAAGCTGTCGAGTTGTTTCAGTTTTTCCAGTAATCTTTTTATATATTCCAGGAACTGTTGAGTTATTCCAGGACTTTTTATATATTCCAGAAGCTGTTGCGTTATTCCAAAGGTCTTTGAAAGATTCCAGGTGATGTGCACTTTTTCCATAGAAATATTTCCTTATTTTCCATCCACACAGAATATGAGAGAGAGAGAGAGAGAGAGAGAGAGAGAGAGAGAGAGAGAGAGAGAGAGAGAGAGCCATAAGTCACACCACCCGTGACGTGATGACGAGGGAACCCACGCCCATAGAACGCCCATAGACGGGCGGGGATCGGGGTTCGTCTTGCAAAAGGCAAAACGACTCTCTTCTCTCTCCTCTCTCTCTCTCTCTCTCTCTCTCTCTCTCTGTCTCTCTCTCTCTCTCTCTCTCTCCAATATTGACTGATGGTGTATGGGGTGGTTTTTTTAGTTTTGACTTACTGCTGTCTCTAATTACTTTCTCTCTCTCTCTCTCTCTCTCTCTCTCTCTCTCTCTCTCTCTCTCTCTCTCTCTCTCTCTCTCTCTCCAAGGCAAAGGAAATTACTGACTGCACTTAGGCTTAACACGGACATAATCCTCGGAGGGGGTAAACGGAAAATAATTAGGATAATTGTGAAGATTATACGTGCCTGTATCATAGCGTATGCCTACAGGCGAGATAGGCAGAAAAAACGAAATTATTTTTACTCCTCTGAGAGAGAGAGAGAGAGAGAGAGAGAGAGAGAGAGAGAGAGAGAGAGAGAGAGAGAGAGAGAGAATACTAATTACGTAATTACAACCCAAGAGATAATAATAATAATAATGATAATAATAATAATAATAATAATTAGTATCTATTTTATCATCAGTTAAGTTTCGACACCACGAGTATTTCTTGTTTGTCCAGAGGCCGCCGGGGTTGGCAACCAAGCGTCCCCCAAGTAAAAGATGCTCGAGGGAAAGGACGGAAGAGAAAGGAGAGAGAGAGTGGAAAAAGAGGCTGTACTCTTTCTCTCTCTCTCTCTTGCCATATTTCCTCACTAAGGCTGTTTCATCCCTTGATTCTTTTCCGTCCTCTACGAACCTTTTAAGGGATCTTTCCTCCCTATATTTCCCCACTCTTAATCCCCCTCTTTTCATCTATAATTCCCCTCCCCTCTACTTATCCCCTACCTTCCCCTTATTCAACTCTCTCTTATTCCCCCACTCTTAACCAAGGGCATTTTTCAATCTTGCTATGCACCTCTTTCTTCGGGAATTATTATTCACTTTTTCTTCTTTGTTTTTATTTCCTTCCACATCTTCTTACTTCCCTTTACCTCCCCTTTATTCTTCATTCATCCTCATTCTTCCTCATTCCTCTTCCTCCCCACAATTCACTTTCCTTATTGTCTGCCACAATCTCCACATTCGTAATTTATATTTCTTTCTTTTTTCTTCTCTTATTTCTTCATTGCCTTCCCTTCTTCTGTTTCTGTTTCCTTCCTCCTTCCCCATCTTCTTATCTTCCTTTATTTCCCCTTTATTCCTGATTCCTCCTCCTCCTCCTCCTTCTCCTCCTCCCTCCTCCTATCCTCCTCCTCCTCCTCCTCCTTCTCCTCCTCCCATAATCATCATCCTCATCTTCGCCAACCCTCTCACTCTCACTTCCAATTGCAAACACGCGTCACGAAAGGCGATCACCTAATTGAGGGAATTATGATCAAGGAGGCATCTCTCTCTCTCTCTCTCTCTCTCTCTCTCTCTCTCTCTCTCTCTCTCTCTCCTGATCAAGGGCCCCAAAGCATAATCCATCAGGTTCTCCCATGAACTCAAAACGAACCACACGTAAGATTGGAGAAGGAGGGGGACATATCCCTTTCTTACCCCTTAAGGGAATTAGGGAGATGCGCCTCAAAGCCTGAGGGCCAAAGGGAAGGTTTGGGCTTTCCTCGACGTCTAAAAGCCCAGATGGAAAGGCGAAGGGGGGGGGGGGGATCCCCCCTCATCCCTCAAAAGCCTGAGAGTAAAGGCATAATACCCCTTCGAATCTCAAAGCACCAATGAGATGACAGACATGTTTACCAATAACCAATGAAAGCCCAATGAGAGAAGATGGTCTCACAAACAAAGCCCAGTTGGATGGTGGGGATATCATTCAGCTTGAAGCCCAATAGGGGGGAAACGTCCCTATAACCTAAAGCCCTAAGGGAATGGGGTTTAAAAGTCCCTGGAAGCCCAAATTAGGGCCTATGTCCCTCACTAGCAAAAGTCTTAGAGTGGAGCCCTTAATTAAAAGCCCAGTGCAAGGGGAGACAGCCCACGCCTTGGAAAGCCCGTCAAAACACCTATCAGAGTCAAAGCCCTGAGGTAATTTGAGACGTCCAACAATTCCAAAATCCCAGTGGCAGTTGGAGAGACAATCATCACCTCTAAAAACCTTTCAAAAAAATAAGCCTCTCCCACCTATAACTCAAAAAGCCCAGTGGGAATAACCTCTCAGAGCCTGTAAAATAATAAGCCTGCTTTCACCAGCAAGTCAAGAGGACATTCCTCAGCCTGTAAAAGAAAAAAAAAGTCATCCATGATGAATTTATCACCCGGGGTGTAAAGGGACAATAATCAGCTGTTAACTAATGGCCTCAGGTCGTGATCTATATTGCTGACAGTTTCGGCCAGATGAAAGGCTTCCCGAATTTTGTCCCGGGCCAATATGATTATTAAGAGGGTGGAGAGATGTCGGGAGTGGGGAGGGGGAGGGGAAGAGATAAGAGGGAGGGAAGAGGAGAGAGAGAGAGAGATAGGAAAGATAAGAGTATGATGGACGACTCTTGTTAAAGAAACGAAATCAGAAGTTGGTAGTACGTTGCTATTATTATTATAACTATGAGAGAGAGAGAGAGAGAGAGAGAGAGAGAGAGAGAGAGAGAGAGAGAGAGAGAGAGAGAGAGAGAGAGAGAGAGAGAGATGCTAAACCATCTCAACAACAACAAGGAGAAAAAAAATAGACGAGATTTCTTTCTTAAAAAAAAAACTTTAAAAAAAAAAAAAAAAAAAAAAAAGGAGATGGATCCTTCTGCCATATTATAACTTTTTCTGGGGATACAAAATATAAAGTTTCTGGTTGTGGAAGGTTAGACGTAAGTCGACTTGTTCCCCCGCCCCCCCTCTTTTCTCCCTCAGCCTCTCCAACGATTCACCAACGAAGTTGGAGAGAGAGAGAGAGAGAGAGAGAGAGAGAGAGAGAGAGAGAGAGAGAGTCCCTCTCAGTGGTAAACTCAATGGGTATTTATTTATATACATTATATTAATTCATAAACGATCTTATTCAATATGTTAAAAGGAGAGAGAGAGAGAGAGAGAGAGAGAGAGAGGTTCAGGCCATTAGCAAAGCACCTGCAACTCACTCTCTCTCTCTCTCTCTCTCTCTCTCTCTCTCTCTCTCTCTCTCTCTCTCTCCTTTTTACCCAAGTCGAATAAAATATTTTTAAATCATTATATGTAAATGAATAAATAAATATGTATATATATAATTGAAACATGATCACAGATTTTAACTTCAACCTTTGCTGTTGCTTAGTTGACCCACGGGTTTGTAACGCCAGTTATTTATTTTCAATTTACCTGGAATATTTCCCAATAAAGAGAGAGAGAGAGAGAGAGAGAGAGAAGAGAGAAGAGTATGTGAACCTTAATTATATTCAATAATATAAATAAAATAATTTAGCACAACGGTTTTTGCATTTTTTTGCATGAGAGAGAGAGAGAGATGACGGAGAGAGAGAGAGAGAGAGAGAGAGAGAGAGAGAGAGAGAGAGAGAGGAACTTGAAATCTATCTCCAAGGCCCAAACAGCCGACTGACCACCGGTCACCCATTTCCGAATTTCGGTTAAAAAAAAATGGTCAAAATTCAACCAACAAACAAAGTAAATGTATGTGAACCTGTGTTCATTCCTCGCAAACAAACGTAAACAAACCACACACAAACAACAAAGCAACAAACATAGTAACGTAGTAGTGATATACACACACACACACAAACACAAAAAGGAGAGGTCCATTGATTTTTTTTTTTGGGGGGGCGCCCTATTTCCGTCCCGTCTTATCTGCCAACAAACCCTACAAACACTCTACAACCACTTGATGCTGGAGTGGGGGCTGGAGATCTGATCTTGAGGAGGAGGAGGAGGAGGAGGAGGAGGAAGAAGGAAATAGGAAGATACTGTTATGTACACATCTTCCTCATCTACCCATCAACTACAAAACCTTTTTCTCTATCACACCAAAAACTTAGCTTTGTTATTCGGGTAGAGTCTACCTTTTTCTAGCCCGGGGTGGAAGAAGGCGAGTGGATTGGAATACAGGAGGAGAGTTCCGGAGCCATGCGTAGTAGTAGTGCACGTATCTTTACTTGCCCAGGGACGATAGATGTGATTGCTTTTACGTGAAAATATATTTTGAAAGTTGTTTGGAATTGCAAGATATAAATAAAGATATATATTAAATTTTGTTTCATTTTTAAACTATCTCTCTCTCTCTCTCTCTCTCAATTAAGGAAACACAGAGAAAATAGAATCCCACAGCAGCCTCTCATCCTTTCACCAGGGAACACACACAAAAAAAGAAAATACTAAACAGCCCCACACAAACAATGGTTCGTTTCCAATTCTAAATTTCTCTCTCTCTCTCTCTCTCTCTCTCTCTCTCTCTCTCTCTCTCTCTCTCTGTAACCAGGAAACACAACAAACCAACTAAACAATCCCACACAAACAAGATTTGTTTCCTGTTCTTATCTCCCTCTCTCTCACATCTCCAAACAACAGTGCCACGCCAACAATGACGTGCTTTTTCCAGCCCCAAATTCCCAACCCCGCCCCCCCCAAAAGAGCCTCCCCCCCTTCCCCTTGCTTGTTTAACCGCGTCTTAATAATCGCCCGCGGGAGGGATTTGCCCAGCGGATTAGCAATGCTAATCACATTATCCAACTCCGACAAAACTCCTGGCGCTGATTAGCATAGACGCGACCAGGC
Organism: Macrobrachium nipponense; assembly: GCF_015104395.2. NCBI lineage: Eukaryota > Metazoa > Arthropoda > Malacostraca > Decapoda > Palaemonidae > Macrobrachium > Macrobrachium nipponense. The sequence goes on from NC_087222.1 coordinate 26,831,908, forward strand.
CTCCTATACGACTCCTCCTCTTGTCAGTGTTTACGTAAACACACACTCTCCGTTTGTTTTGTGATTTTTATTATACGATTTTTTTTTGGGAGAGCGGGGGAGGTTTTTTTTGGGGGGGGGGAGAGGGGGGAAGAGATCAAGGTTTGTGTACTTGTTAATGTTGTTGCTGTTCGTATGTTGGATTGAGGTTTGTACACGGTGTTTGTGTTCCCTTGTGGGTAATGAGAAGTATAGGTTGTTTGTTATATATATATATATATATATATAGATATATATAATATATATATATGATATATATATAGATATATACACATACATACATACATACAGAGAGAGAGAGAGAGAATGGTTACCTCGGCTGGCTCTCTCTCTCTCTCTCTCTCTCTCTCTCTTCTCTCTCTCTCTCTCTCTCTCCAAGCATATCCGCGACCCACCAAATCCAACTAGACTAGGATTCTAGGTTAAGAGAGAGAGAGAGAGAGAGAGAGAGAGAGAGAGAGAGAGAGAGAGAGAGGTATCCAAAAATGAGAATGCAAGCACAGACAAGTCGTATTCTCTAATGAAAAAAAAATTATGATTTAGGTATCTGAGTGTGTTTCAGAGAGAGAGAGAGAGAGAGGAGAGAGAGAGTCAATTTCCTTGGTAATATCCCCACTGTGACCACCAGCTACTTCTTCTCCTGACGATGCCGGAGATGCTTGTATCTGCAGGACCACCCCAACCCCCCTGCCCCCTGGCCTCCTTTCGAAATTGACAGCTGGGGGGCAGGGGGGTGGGGGGTGCGGCCTGCCTGGTGTCTTGGGTAATCCTTCTTTCGATGAGGGACCTTTCGAAGATTCGACGAGAGATTTATATATAAACTTAACAAACAATTCATATACAGACACAAACACAATTCACACCACGCGTCCATAACGCAATAACTCATCTACACAAACACACACAAAGCACAGGGCGGAAAACCCAATCAAAAGAAACATAAATAAATAAACAAAACAAAAACCCAGGGAATCAAATCTTCAGAAACGTTTAATCTCATTTTTTGACAGCTGGGAAATTACATCAACGCCTCCTCAATATACCTCGAGATAAATGATGTTCGTCAAAGGAGAGAGAGAGAGAGAGAGAGAGAGAGAGAGGAGAGCTCTTCCCTCCCTCTCCCTTACTCTCTCTCTCTCTCTCTCCCCAGACACACACACACACACACACACTCCAGTAAACAAGAAGTGCTGTCGAAGCACCCTCTACCAACCTTCCAAATGACACCGCCAAGTTCGTTAATCCAATCAATCAATGGAGGAGGATATCTCAGCATAAGTTAATTGCGTGTCTTTTGACAGCTCTCTCTCTCTCTCTCTCTCTCTCTCTCTCTCAAAAATATCAGGAATTGGAAAGTTTCCTCGATGATGACTCTAAGGAAAATTAGGAAGGGGATTTTTTAGGATGGGGGAGGGGAGAGTAGGGGGAGGGGAGGGGTTAATGAGGTTGGGGGTGAATGAGAGAAGGGGAGGGTAAGGGGGAACATGGGTAGGGGGTGAGGAAAGGGGAGAAATTTCCCCTGCGGAGGAATAAGTGGGGGGAGATTGGGGGGAATAAAGGTGGATTGGAGAGGGGGTGGGGAGGGGAAAATTCCCCCAAATACGAGGCAGTGGATCAACCTTCCTTGGAAATATGTAAAAACTAACTTCACAAAAAAATAAATAAAAAAAATTAAGCAAGCATTATCAATGAAAATACCAAAATACCAATACAGAAGGAAACCAAAAATCTTTATGATAAAAATTGACAGACTGGAAAACCTTTAAATAAAATAAGAGAGAGAGAGAGAGAGAGAGAGAGAGAGAGAGAGAGAGAGAGAGAGAGAGAGAGAGAGAGAGAACTTGCAAGGAAAGAAGAATTCAGATTTTTCCCTGAATAAATAAAACCAGACTTTAAATATATACAGCTGTGCACGCCACATCTGTGGGATGCTTGCATAAAAAGTAGAGAGAGAGAGAGAGAGAGAGAGAGAGAGAGAGAGAGAGAGAGAGAGAGAGAGAGAATAAAAAAGGCACACATAAAGGTTCACACACACACACACAGAAAATAGAAATGGACAGAAGGCAATAAACAGAAGTTGTGAGTGGACAGATAAGTAAATTGAATCAGACAGGGGAGGATGAGAGAGAGAGAGAGAGAGAGAGAGAGAGAGAGAGAGAGAGAGAGAGAGAGAGAGAGAGAGAGAGAGAGAGAGAGAGAGAGAGAAACAACACTGAATGTATGACGAAATAAAAAAATTTAAAGTTAAATACAAAATTTGTCCATGGAAATTAAAATATCCATGATTGCATTATATGAAGATCATAAGACTTTGGTCTTTTTGGGATTCCAAAGCTACAAACACTTTTAAAGTCTCCATTCCACTGGAGACAGAGTCTTTTCGGAAGGGACTTATAATGGCCCAGTTCCTAAGTCTTTTCTGAGAGGACTTGAGAGTTCTATTCGCAAGGGTCCTCTGTCTCTGCTCAGACTTCACAATAATTCAATCCATGGGATTCCACCGGAGTCCTCGACGAAGACACTGGAAAACGATCCATTCCTTGGAGCCAAGGGTCTCAAGTGAATTGGAATTGAAAGATTCCAGTTTTCTGGGAATCGTTCCCCCCCCTCATCCTATGAATTCTGAGTCTTTGCTGAGAAGATTTCAAAAGTCTCAATTCCTTGGAATCTCCATTGCTTGGAGCCAAGAAACTTAAGAGGAATAGACTGGAAATGATTCCAGTCTTTGAAAGCCCTTGCTCTTCATTCCAAGGATCTTGAGTCTTCGCTGAGAAGGCTCCGAAAGTCTTGGTTCCCTGAGGACGCGAGTCTTTTGAAGAAACTCCAGGAATCTCCACTCATTGGAGTTAAGAGTCTTCAGGGAATCTGACTGGAAATATTTCCAGTGTTGGGAAGTCCTTCCTCTTCATTCCGTGGAACCCGAGTCTTCGCTGAGGAGGCTCCAAAAGTCGTCTTGGTTCCCTGAGGAAACAAGTCTTTTGAAGAAACTCAAGGAATCTCCATTCCTTGGAGACAAGTCTTCAATTAACAGACTAGAAATGATTCCCAGTCTTTGGAAGTTCCTACTCTTCATTCCGTGGATCCCGAGTCTTCGCTGAGAAGGCTCCAAAAGTCATGGTTCCCCTGAGGACACAAGTCATCAGATGAAACTCCAGGAATCTCCATTCCTTGAAGCCAAGAGTCTTCAATTAACAGACTGGAAATGATTCCCAGTCTTTGGAAGCCCCTACTCTTCATTCCGTGGATCTCGAGTCTTCGCTGGGAAGGCTCCGAAAGTCTTAGTTTCCCTAGAGGAAACAAGTCTTTTGAAGAAACTCCTGGAATATCCATTCCTTGAAGCCAAGAGTCTTCAATTAACAGACTGGAAATGATTCCCAGTCTTTGGATCCCTACTGTTCATTCCGTGGATCCCGAGTATTCGCTGAGAAGGCTCCAAAGTTCTTGGTTCCCTGAGGAAACAAGTCTTTTGAAGAAACTCAAGGAATCTCCATTCCTTGGATACAAGTCTTCAATTAACAGACTAGAAATGATTCCCAGTCTTTGGATCCCTACTGTTCATTCCGTGGATCCCGAGTATTCGCTGAGAAGGCTCCAAAGTTCTTGGTTCCCTGAGGAAACAAGTCTTTTGAAGAAACTCAAGGAATCTCCATTCCTTGGATACAAGTCTTCAATTAACAGACTGGAAATGATTCCCAGTCTTTGGAAGTCCCTACTCTTCATTCCGTGGATCTCGAGTCTTCGCTGGGAAGGCTCCGAAAGTCTTGGTTTCCCTAGACGAAACAAGACTTTTGAAGAAACTCCCGGAATATCCATTCCTTGAAGCCAAGAGTCTTCAATTAACAGACTGGAAATGATTCCCAGTCTTTGGAAGTCCTTCCTCTTCATTCCGTGAATCTTCAGTCTTCGCTGAGGAGGCTCCAAGAGTCTTGGTTCCCCTGAGGACACAAGTCATCAGAAGAAACTCAAGGAATCTCCATTCCTTGGAGACAAGTCTTTAATTAACAGACTGAAAATGATTCCCAGTCTTTGGAAGTTCCTACTCTTCATTCCGTGGATCTTGATTCTTCGATGAGAAGGCTCCAAAGGTCTTGGTTCCCTGAGGTAACAAGTCTTGAAGAAACTCAAGGAATCTCCATTCCTTGGGGACAAGTCTTCAATTAACAGACTGGAAAGATTTCCCAGTCTTTTGGGAAGTTCCTACGTTCATTCCGTGGATCCCGAGTCGTCGCTGGAAGGCTCCAAAAGTCTTGGTCAAGTCTTGGTTCCCCTGAGGAAACAAGTCTTTTGAAGAAACTCCCGGATATCCATTCTTGAAGCCAAGAGTCTTCAATTAACAGACTGGAAATGATTCCCAGTCTATGGAAGTTCCTACTCTTCATTCCGTGGATCCCGAGTATTCGCTGGGAAGGCTCCAAAAGTCTTGGTTCCGCTGAGGACACGAGTCATCAGAGGGAATTGAGAAGACGTCGCCTGTTGTCCTCGACAATCTCAGGAGGACGGACGCGGTTGTTTTCGAAGACGTCCGTCACAAAAGCGACCGTTAACGGCGAAATTATTCCGATATTTGCTGTTCATTCCTTCCAATAAATATGAAAGGAAATTCTCCATTGTGGTTTTCAATTCTGTTGATTATACAAAATAAGGAGACGATGGACATTCTTGTTTTCGAAAACAAACGTCGATTCAGTGCTCTCTTAGATGGGGGTAGTCATACGTCCGTTAAGAGTGAATGAGATTGGGATATGTATATATTTACCTCTCTCTCTCTCTCTCTCTCACAAAGATGCAATGACACACAATATGGTTACTACTGTCCATTGTACTATATAATTATTCTTTCTCGTAGGATTGACAAATCTCTCTCTCTCTCTCTCTCTCTCTCTCTCTCTCTCTCGTTATTACTGTCCATATCCTATTGTTACCCTTTCTCTCTTCTCTCCAGTAGGATTGACAATTCTCTAGCCCTCTTTCTCTCTATCTGTCTCTCTCTATCTCTCTCATACTATAGTTATTATTCTATGTGCCTTGTTTTCTCTATGCATTTTTGCGAATCCCTCCCTCCCTTCCCTCCCCTTAAAAACCCCTTCCCGCCTCTCTTTTCCCTTCCTAGGACCCCCACCCACCCACCCCCCCCCTATCCCTCCCTCCCTCCCCTCCCCTAACCCCTCGCCCTCCCTCTCCCCCCTTCCTCCCCCTAAGAACCACCCACCCACCCTATCCTCCCCCTCCCCTCCCTCCCTAACCCCCCGAACCCCTCCTTCCCTTCCGTTCCTAGAACCACCCAACCCACCCATTCCCCTCCCCTCCTCTAAATGGAACCCCAAATCCCACCCTTCCCTACCAACCCCCTCCCCCAACCAAGGCCTCATTTTATCCCTATCTCCAACACCTGCGCTATTTGCACTCGGCAGTTATGCTAAACACTATGTACGAAAAGACTGTTTAATGAACCCACCCCTACCCCTCACCCGGCCCACCCCCAAAACCACCCTCTTTTCCACCCACTCCTCCCCCTCACCGTCCGAATCCGTGACCCCGATTTTCGACCGGGCCCTCAGAGATAAAGTCCAATCCCCCCCCACCCGAGAAGTGATCGTCTCTCTGTCTAAACAAAACTAATACGGAGTGTTGGGACATTTAGACCGAAAGAAAACGAGAATCGGACGTGACTGGCAAAGCGCATAGAAAACGGGGGGTCGGGGATTCGCGGTTTTTATACGTTAACAGAAGCGAGTATTTTTGCATATTTAGGCGATGGCGGGGGTGGGGGAGGGGGCGAATATTCTAATGGGACGACACAAAATGCATGCTATTTTGGGCAGGTATATATATACAAACACACACACATATACATAAATTTATAAATATTGTCAATATTGCATCATTTGTTTCACGGAGAGAGAGAGAGAGAGAGAGAGAGAGAGAGAGAGAGAGAGAGAGAGAGAGATCAAAGTAATAAAGAAATAAAAATAATTTATAAATCAAAATCACAAAATCACAGTGAAAGCTCAAGTTGACAAAAGTGGAGAGAGAGAGAGAGAGAGAGAGAGAGAGAGAGAAAATCAAAGGTCGAGAGAGCATCTCAACTACCCTTTAAAGAGAGAGAGAGAGAGAGAGAGGATGCTCTATCAATGCGATGGGTTTGGTATCCAAAAGGTACGCTTTTAGTAAACATTACTTGACCTCAGATACGGCTTGGAATTACCATCCGTTGAAGGAGAGAGAGAGAGAGAGAGAGAGAGAGAGAAGAGAGAGAGAGAGAGAGGCAACAACTTACTCTACGGTCATCGCATTACCCTGCTTACGTTCTCTAAGAAAGAAGAGGCAAGACAAGACCAAGGGGAAAACAGGCGAACGAAGAGGGAGAAATAAAGGGAAGAAACCGAAGACGAAAGAGGAAGAAGGAAGAGGTGGATAAAGACAGATCAAGAAGAAGACGAGAGGAAGATGGAAGAAAGACGAAAGAGGTGGATAAAGGCAGATCAAGAGGAAGACGAGGAAGATGTAAAGAATGACAAAAAGAAGAAGAGCGGATGAACATAACTACCAATAAAACGGAGGAACAGAGGACACAAGACATACGAGAAAAGAAGAGGGAGATGAGGACGATGGTTGAGGAGGTTCTAGGGGTGAGGAGTGAGGAGGAGAGAGAGAGAGAGAGAGAGAGAGAGAGAGAGAGAGGAGAAAGGAGAAAGGAGAATCTCCCGAAAAATTTCGCGAAAAACAATTAAGTACGAAGACTTGGACGTAGCAAGGAAACAAAATAGAGGGAGGTGGGAAGGGGGGTTCCTAGGACCGAGGAGAGAGGGGGGGTTGGGGCTTGAGGTGGGTGGGGGGGGGGGGGGCTTAGATAAAAGGAATGGGTGTGTGTCGGACCCCCAGATTAACTGCTCGTCGACAAGACGAATGGAAGTTGCGGGAGCCCGCTTAGACACACACACACACTTCCACACTTATACACTTACTTATTTACTTATTTACATTATTTACAGGACGAGGGTTGAGGGGGCTACTTGCAAATGTAAGAAGGGGGCGAGAGAGAGAGAGAGAGACGCACACTTCTATTTCCGAACGTAAATAGATTACCTAGAAATAGTGATAGATATATATATATATATATATATATATATATATATATATATATATATATATATATATTATATATATATACAGTTTACAGAGAGAGAGAGAGAGAGAGAGAGAGAGATGGTTATTACACAGATATACAAAACGTAAGTAGTTACCCAAAAATATCCAAAAGACAGGGATAAATAAATAAATACACACACATAAATATACATACATACATACATATATATATATATATATATATATATATATATATATATATAGAGAGAGAGAGAGAGAGAGAGAGAGAGAGAGAGAAGAGAGAGAGAGCAAAATTCCTCTCGGATAACCGCTCCATACCATCCCCTTGAAATCACATGATACAGAGAGAGAGAGAGAGAGAGAGAGAGAGAGAGAGAGAGAGAGAGAGAGAGAGATTATTAAAATAAAAAATAAAAATAAAAAATATATTTTTGGGGTAAAATGAAAAAAAATATATATTCTTAAATCCACCAAAATTCGTGTTTCAATTTCGGCCCACGACAAACGCCTCTCGGTCTCGGCTGAGTTGAAGGCGTGCGAGAATAATCTTCCGCCTTATAAATATAATAAGACGAATAACGGCGAGAGAGAGAGAGAGAGAGAGAGAGAGAGAGAGAGAGAGAGAGTTACAAGGAACAGGATGTCTCAAAGACTTGTTATAGTCCATCCTAAGAGGAGACACCGTTTGCTCACTTGTCTCTAGGAGCAAGTTTTACTGTGCATTCACAGCGTCCTCCTAATGATTCTGCATATCTTCCTTTTTAAAGAGAGAGAGAGAGAGAGAGAGAGAGAGGAGAGAGAGAGAGATTAAAACAACTAAATTCCTGACTGAAAGTCTTTGCCTTTACAATACGGACCTTGTAACGCCATTCAAAAAAAAAATTAAACTGGGACCATGAGAGAGAGAGAGAGAGAGAGAGAGAGAGAGAGAGAGAGAGAGAGAGATAAGCCCCTCTCTCGCCCGCTAAAGAGAGAGAGAGAGGAGAAAAAACCCATATCTTTGTTTATCATTCCACAATCCCGTCTTCCTCTTCCGCGCATTTCTCTCGAGCGGTTTAGCTTATAGCTCGTAGCTGTTTGTGTCCCGAAATTTTTGTTCGTTGTCCCCCCCCCACACCCCCCCCCAACCACCCAAGCGTTTGTGCCTTGCATTGTTTGTGAGCGGTGAGCTTCCGACTCTTCCTCGCTTCACGCACAAACGCACATAAACGACTAAAAAAAAAAAAAAAAAAAAAACAAGAAGTGCTGGTTTACAAAGGACAACAAAATGGCGAGACTTGAAAAAAGAGTTGGTCGAATATAAAGGAACACTTGAGACGCTTTTGGCTTATGAATTGGCATCACTTTTACGTTACGATTTCGCTGTTCGTTAAGTCTCTCCCCCCCACCCCCACCTTCTCTCTCTCTCTCTCTCTCTCTCTCTCTCTTCTCTCTCTCTCTCTCTCTCTCAACTTGCTCCTAGAAATACGTGAGCACACGATGATGTCTCTTCTTAGGATGGGCTATGACAAGTACTTGAAGGACATCCTGATCCTTGTCCAATTCCTTGTAAATCTCTCTCTCTCTCTCTCTCTCTCTCTCTCTTCTCTCTCTCTCTCGTCAGTCTTAATGAGGTTCTATTTCACAAATAATCTCTCTCCTCATCCTCTATCTGGTTTTATTAGTTCCTCTCTTCTTAAATAATTCTCTCTCTCTCTCACTTCAACTATTTTTATATAACATTTTTCCCTCCCTCGTCCCCTCCGACCCCCTGCTGACTGCTTGCTGCTACTGGCCCATCCTACCCCCTTCCCCCTTCCAAAAGAGAATTCGGATGTCCCCCTACACGAGAAGGGGTTGGGAGAGTTCCTTGAATAACTTCCCCCCAAAAAAAATATTTTTGTATTAGTTATATATATAATAATATATATATATATATATATATATCATATATATATATATATGATAGATAGATAGTAGATAGATAGATAGATAGATATATTATTGGTTTAGTAACGGCCAATTTGCGGTCATCTAAGTAGCTAAAGAAAGACCGCAAACCGCAGCGGTAGTGGCGGTCAGCGGAAACTTGTGTATGATCACAAAAAAAAAAAAAAAAAAAAAAAAAAAAAAAATAAATCCACACACACACACATGCACGTACAACCGGAAGTAAGGGGCCATTACCCTGGTGAATGCCTCAGGGGTTAATAGGAATGGATGAGTCATACCCTGAGTAAAGAATAATAATAATAAATAATAATAATAATAATAATAATAATAATAATAAATAGTACTACTTCTTGAAGCAAAACTTAGCTGTCAGTTGCAAGCGGTAATGGGTGCCAATGAGGCCAGAGGGGCGATGCCACGAGAATGGAATATGTTTGTGTGTGTATGTGTATGCGTGTGTTTGTGTATGTGTGTGTGATCTACGTAAATACAGGGTGTCCATTAAGTCCCAGTACCATTACAAGTATTTATAGCTTATGATGGTACTTGGACTTTACGGACACCTTGTGTTACAAGATATAAATAAAAATAATAAATCATAAATTAATATAGAAATATAAAATAATATTACAGGAAATAAATGGCTGAATAAAAATAAATAAAAATTCGAATATTTTTCATTTGGATAGTGGATCGATGATCCTAATTTTATTTCGCACACTGAAACTGAAACGAGAGAGAGAGAGAGAGAGACGAGAGAGAGAGAGAGAGAGAGAGAGAGAGAGAGAGAAAATAAAAATTCACTATCGACAGAATTAGGGTTATTTAAAAAAAAAAAGAAAATCATCTCCAATTAATGTTATAGATAACAAAAAAAAAAATCAAAAGAGAGAGAGAGAGAGAGAGAGAGAGAGAGAGAGAGAGAGAGAGAGAGAGAGAGAGAGAGAGAGAGAGAGAGGACTCCACATTACAGTCACTCTGAAATCTTTCATTATGAAGTAAAGTTAACGAGGGAATAAAAAAAATTAGAAATAATATATATATATATATATATATATATATATATATATATATATATATATATATAATATATATATATATATATATATATATATATATATATATATATATACAGAGAGATAGAGAGGAAGCATTTCCCCCAAACACCGGATGGGAATGTTAAAACAAAAGGGGGAGAGGGGGCGCCGAGCCCGGCTGATAATGTCTCTCGCGAACCGCTGACAGTGATAATCTATTTGGACAAGAACCACGGTTAGTGTCGAGGCAGAGACTCGAGTTATGCCCCGTTCAAAATTGGCAATATGAAATAGAGGCGTTGTATTACACGTAGAGAGAGAGAGAGAGAGAGAGAGAGAGAGAGAGAGAGAGAGAGAGAGAGAGAGAGAGAGAGAGAGAGCGCAGTATAAAGTAACGTCGAGTTCAAACTCATTTCTATGACAAATCACGTAATCCCAGGTCGACTCGAGTTAAGTAAACTGGGGTCACAATAGGTCACATACGAGGTCAGGTCAAGTACTGGCTCCCCAGAGGTCACTGCGAGAACCAGGTCACACACACAGACGCGTCTGCAATAAGAACAGAGAGGACATCTTCTCGCCCCCGTCTAGGGACGCGTTGAGAGAGAGAGAGAGAGAGAGAGAGAGAGAGAGAGAGAGAGAGAGAGAGCACTACATTAGACACACACACACACACATACCACGCACGCGCACGAACATTATATTTTAGAGTCAGACTGCAGACAAGGCAAGGACAAACAGAAAGCCACCCACTAGAGAGAGAGAGAGAGAGAGAGAGGAGAGAGAGAGAGAGAGAGAGATTATTGCTTCTTCTGTTTGAAATCATTCCAATTAACAAATAGCGGCATATGCCTTTTTTTATTTATTAATTTATTTTATGCTTACTTATCAAAACCCCGTCAACCTTCAACAATATCCTTCGAAAATATTCCTATATTCCGGGATATTCCACCCCCCCTCCCCAACGTATAATAATTATTCCCGAAATGAATATTCACTCACACACACACCTGTCCAATATGGCGCCCTGTAATGCGTCATTAATTACCTAAAATAATTACATGGGCCGAAGATTTACAGATGAAGTCAATGCATTCCGGTCGAGCGCCGCTGATGATGGTGGTATTATGTGGATATTAATTTGCGAGATGCATTGGGGAGAGAGAGAGAGAGAGAGAGAGAGAGGAGAGAGAGAGAGAGAGAGAGAGAGAGAGAGAGAGAGAGAGATGTATAAATTAGAAAACCAAGAGAGAAATAGAGATAGAGAGAGGATAAAGCAACATTGAAATGAGAGAGAGAGAGAGAGAGAGAGAGAGAGAGAGAGAGAGAGAGAGAGAGAGAGAGAGATATCAGGTGTTGAAAGAAATGATGGATGACTATGGTTCCTCAATGGAAAGATATGGTGAGTATGGTGAGGAGGGGAGGGGGATGGGTAAAGGGGTAAAGGGGGGGGGGGAAACAACCTTTGGACTCAATTTTCTGTTTTTTTTTTTTTTTTAAATATATCTTTAAATATTTATATTGGAATTTTATTATTTTAAGAACATAATATATTATTTATTTATTTATTTATTTATTTATACAGTACATAAACGTGCATACAAGATTAACTAATAAAAAACGTAATACAAATGTAATGATAAAACAAAAATCAAAATTAGGACAAAAACAAAAAATAAAAATAAAAAGATAAGAATAGATGAAAATGAAAAAAGTCAAAAATTAAAAAAAAAAGACTAATACCAATAGATATTATATTATAATATATATATATATATTATAGTATATATATTATTAAATAATATATAACCATAGTATTATATAAACAAAGTACATAACAAATTAGTATATTATGCATACATATATATTATATACATTATAATGATATATTACAAGCTACAAATGTCCTTTAATATCTAATTCGCTCTACCTCGGAATTAATATATTTTCATATATGTTTAACCGAGGGGGAATTATTAAGCGATAATAGAATTAGCGGCCGACAGGCGCGAACCATCGACCTCTCAATTCCAGGACTGGCAGTGAAGCC
>NC_087222.1:26846971-26851971 GCF_015104395.2 Macrobrachium nipponense
ATATGTGTGTGTGTGAGAAAGTCCTTCATCCACACAAAAATATAGAAAATAAAATAAAAAAAACGTTCTTTTGACCCTGAGGACCGAAAGAACGATCCAGGACACGTCTATGTTGAGACGTCGTAGGCCTATGTAGGCCTGCGGAAAAGGGATGGGTGGGGGTGGGGGGGCCTTGGGAGGTGACGAGGGAGGAAAATTGGGCTTAGCACAGACTTATGAAGGACCTCTGGAAAAAGGCATAGGTGTTGGAGGTGAAAACATGGCGGTCTGGGTGTTGGAAAAGATGGTATTCCAGACGGTGCTGGAAATATTGCCGTTCCAGGAAAATGACGAAGACAGTGTTCAGATGTTAGGAGAGGAGATATTCCAGGTGATTTTGAGAATATTCTCGTTCCATAAAATGCTAGTAAGACAGTGTCCAGGTGTTAGAAAAGTATTCAAAGTGATTTTGGAATATTCCTGTTCCAGAAAATACTGAAGTTCCAGATGATATTCAAGAAGATCCTGGAATTCTAGACACTATTCCAGAGGATGCTGGAATTCTATATGCTATTCCTGAAGATCCTGGAATTCTAGACGCTATTCCAGAGGATACTGGATACTGGGATTCCAGACGCTATTCCAGAAGATGTTGGAATCCTAGAGGCTATTCCAGAAGATGCCGGAATTCCAGACTGAATATTTCAGAAGTTCTAGATGTTAGAATCCCAGATTGCTATTCCAGAAGATACCAGAATTCCAGACTGAATATTCCAGACGTTCTAGATGCTGGAATTACAGATTGTTATTCCAGAAGATGCCGGAATTCCAGACTCAATATTCCAGAAGTTCTGGATGCTGGAGTTCCCGATTGCTATTCCAGAAGATGCTGGAATTCCAGACTGAGTATTCCAGAAGTCCTAGATGCTGGAATCCTAGAAGATATTGGAATTATAGATGATACTCCAGAATGTCCTGGAATTCGAGATGCTCCTTCAGAAGATGCTGGGATTCCACAAGCTATTCCAGAAGTTCCAGATGCATTCCAGGAGATTCTGGAAACGTAGATATGCTACGTCAGGAATTAGGATCCAATTACATACCCATTCCATCTCTTATATCATCCTTCAAGCCTGGGCTAGACACGGACATTAAGTTTCCAGTCCCTGATCGGCTTTCTCTATCTTCGTTTTCCATCACTGATACTTCAATTCAGTTTGCGTTCTCCAATAAACTCCCCAACTCCATTAGGAAATGAAACCCCAAATCACTGGAGGAGGAGGAGGAAGGAGGGGGAGGGGGAGGGGAGGTGGAGGAGGAGGACAGGAGAGGATTAACGACATCCTTTTAAATAATTCCTTGAAAGGATTCGGACGCCACGAAGGCGTTTCGCCTTTTCATCTATAAACCTCTTACTAATATCTTTGATTCCTTTTTTGTCTTTTATATATATTTAAACAGAGATTACTCTGGGAATTTATCTCTCTCGAATCTCTGTCTCCCTTATCTCTCTCCTGCTTCTAATCTCTCGTTTTATCATCTCTTTCTGCCTTTATCTCTTTCTGCTTTCGTCAGGGGGCACTCGAGGTTGGATCATTGAGGTTTTCGAAGAAGTCTCCCTTCCTATTCGATTCCTATATCCTAATCCTTCTCTGTGAGGTCCTATGTCCAATAAGACCCTAATTCTATATCTCCTTACGTTTCAATAAACTTCCATTGACAACCTTATGCCCCTCCAATCTTTCATGTGCCCTATGACGTCATGCAATACTCAAATCTCCTTGGGGTCCTCATACCCACTCCACCAACCCTCCCCTATCTCCCACTACATTCTCCCCAACACTAAAGTCCAGGAACCCTCTTAAACAACCTCTTCCCCACCATACTTCATGATGGTCGAAAGTTTCCTTCTTCACAAAGCTTAAAAAGTTCCTTTCCTAACAGCCTCGTCTTTCTCTCAATCTGCTTTCTTTCCCCCTCTCTGGAAGCTTCTTTTTCTCCTGCCCTATAGTTACTTATTATCTCCCTTTCCCCTTCCCCTTTCCCTGTCTTGAATTCACTACGCCCTCTCTTTCGAAACTTTCTTTTTCTATACCCCTAAAGCACTTTCTCTTTGGCCCCTTACTTTCACAACCTCAAACGAGTCCTCTCTTTGGCTTCCTCGCCTCCTTCGAAAACTTTCCTTAACATTCTTCCTGAAGCCTACCCAGGACTTTCTTCTTTCTCCCTCCCTTCTACCTCTCACTACCTTTCCCTTACCTCTCCTAACTCCATTCTTCTGTTTCCTTGCCTCACCTGAGGGTTCCTCAGCAACCTCAAGTCTTGTTCATATCTTTCTCGAGAACCTCGAATATCTTTCTTCTTGGCTTCTTCAACTTTCCAGCAGGGACTTCATTACTCGGGGGTTTCCCTCCCCTGAACCACCAGCCTCTTCTTGGCTTCCCCTACTCCTCTTACCACTGGCCAAAAAATAATAATATTGGCATTCTTCAAGCAGTTACCTAACTTAAACCTTTCCATTTTTTGGGTGGCTTCTCCCAGGGCCCTCTGCCCTTTTCTTTTGATTTCCCTAACTTCCCTCCCACAGTCCCCCTTTGGTTTTCCATACCAAAACCCCTCCTCCCCTTAGAAAAAGCCTTCCCCTCTTTTTCCCCTTCCCCTTTCCCACTAGAGCTCTCTCTCTCTCTCTCTCTCTCTCTCTTCCTTGGCTCTTAACTCTGGGGGATTTCTGAGATTATAAAACAACCTTATCGCCAACCGCCTGCTTCCCTTGGATTATGGTTTTGGCAAAGGGAGGAAGGGGGAGGCCAGGGGGAGATGTAGGGGGTGGGGGTGGGGGAAGGGGAGGGGAGGGGAGGGGAGAAGGGGGTTGACGAGGGTTCTATAGGATGGGTGATTGAGGGATGGAGGAGGGGGAATGATGGGGACAGTCTACGAAGGAGACATTTCTTCCTCCCTTACTAAATTCGTCCTCCCTTCTGAATGAAGAGAGAGAGAGAGAGAGAGAGAGAGAGAGAGAGAGAGAGAGAGAGAGAGAGAGAGAGAGAGAGAGACGGGTATGGGGTAGGGGCATTCCAGTCTATAAAATATATTTCTAATTCATTCTTACAATTACAAAATGCTTCTTTAAAATTAGCCCCGAAAGGGGGCCTTTGCTTTCCGAACCCCTCCTCCACCCCCACCCCCCAAAAAAAGGGGGGGAGCGGGATTCTAACCCCTTTACGGCCGCAAACCCTTCAGAATTCCTACCCCACTTTAGCAACCCCCTAAAAATATATATTCTCAAAGGGGAGAGGAGGGAAGGGGGGCAGTCCCCCCCTAAAAACGATTTCATTTTGACTGGACTTTCCTAGGGACTCCCCTCTCTCAAAAGAATACCCCGAAGGGGGGGAGGGGGTAAGGGGGGGACCGGCTCTCCAAAACCAAAATTCCTTCGTCTTGCCTCACTAACAGATCACCCCTTCCACAAAACCGCCCTCCCCTCCGCCCCCACCTCGCACATGGGGTAGGGGGATGGTTGGGGGTCGGTTGAGAAAAAATTATCTTCTGTTGCGTTTAGACGAAAACAAATGAAACTCTCATTATGTGATTTTTATCTCTCTCTCTCTCTCTCTTCTCTCTCTCTCTCTCTCTCTGTGCCAAAAGGATTGGTTTCATGTTAGCTTATGCAGTTCGTCCTTTTGACCGCGTGTATACGTGTCTCTGTCTGTGTGTATTTTACTGATTATACTCTCTCTCTCTCTCTCAATCAGACTGGTATACATTCATACAAACATAAGAATAGAACTTAAAACCTTTTCGGCTCTTTCTCTCTCTCTCTCTCTAAAATAGAAACTAAAATAAACAAGCAGGATTTCTACATATAAATGATTCTCTCTCTCTCTCTCTCTCTCTCTCTCTCTCTCTCTCTCTCTCTCTCTCTCTCCCCTCTTCAGCTGGAGCGATTCTTTCAGCCATCAATCCCTCGGAATTAATCCTCTTGATTTTCATTTTCAAAAAAGAAATCCTCCCTTTAAATTACAAAGCTACATCAATACGTCTCATCAGATTTGCATAGCGGAAGAATCTCTCTCTCTCTCTCTCTCTCTCTCTCTACTCTCTCTCTCTCTCTCTCTCTCGCATTGGGAGAGGAATTGCAAACAAAATGGAATCTCAGTATTCACACATATCTATTATATTTTATTTCTGTGTTACAGAGAGAGAGAGAGAGAGATACTGGCTTGTATACCACACACGTAATTATACCATGTGATACACACATGTAGAGAGAGAGAGAATTTATATAAAAGAAGCAATATTCCAAAGATACCACTTAAGAGAGAGAGAGAGAGAGAGAGAGAGAGAGTATCTGCACGAAATTTAGGGTGCTGATCCATTACCAAAATTGAATCTACCTTTTGTATCTGCCAATTCTCCTTTTCAACCCCAAAACGCGACAGTCATTAGGACTGGGGTGAAGAAGGGTGACCCCGTGGTGTGTAGAAGGGTGAACTAGTGGCGTGTGAAGGGGTGAGCTGGTGGGGTGTTCAGTCGTAGGGTGAATAGGGATGAGTGTGAGCTATCTTACTTATGAGGGCGTCCAAATGAACACTGGCCGAGAGCTCTTGTTTTTGGATGATTTCTTGGATCTCTCTCTCTCTCTCTCTCTCTCTCTCTCTCTCTCTCTCTCTCTCTTCTTTTCTGTGCACCTGGGTGTTAGCAGACTGCTGGAGGTCTCATTTGTGGATCAAGGGAGCTTAACTACGAAGCGTCTATCACTTTCTGTTTAAAAGAATACTGACAAGATAAAAGTTGGTGGTGTAATCTATGACACGAGCTGCCACAACCAGTTTTCAGATTATAATTACTAATAATTAACTATAATCTGAATAATAATCATAAGGGACATATAGGCAGACAGACAGACAGACAAAACGATGAAAGATGATAACTGTTTCTAGAATTGTTCAGGTGTTATGTGACAAAACGAATCGAGAGACAAGACGTACTACGCAGACAGACAGAGGAATTACGGGCTTATC
>NC_087222.1:26856971-26864266 GCF_015104395.2 Macrobrachium nipponense
AAACTCCTCCAGACTTGACCAACTACCAAGTACTGAATATACGACTTAGCTTGACAGAGACTCAGCTGAACTGAAGATCTTGTTTCTAAACGTTATATCTATCAATAAATAAATATATTTGTATTATATATATACTCCTTTTCAATTGCAGCTGACCTCTCTCTCTCTCTCTCTCTCTCTCTCTCTCTCTCTCTCTCTCTCTCTCTCTCTCTCTCTCTCTCGCTAAATCTAGTGTTCTCTGCTGACCTAGGCAAGGAATTACTTACGTACTTGTTAGACGATTCTTGTGGGTCGCAGATGAGAGAGAGAGAGAGAGAGAGAGAGAGAGAGAGAGAGAGAGAGAGAGAGAGAGAGAGAGGGAGGGTATTCGACGATGTAATCCCCTCCCCCCCTCTCTCTCTCTAAAATACAGTAACGTACATATTTGTCCAAAAAGATCAAATGATATTTTGAGATCTACATTTAAAACGTTTTACCGTGACCTCTCTCTCTCTCTCTCTCTCTCTCTCTCTCTCTCTGTAATCCCTCATCTCTCTCTCTCTCTCTCTCTCTCTCCTCTCTCTCTCTCTCTCTCTCTCGTAATCCCCTCATCTCTCTCTCTATCTCTCTAAAACACATTAATGTATATACTGTCCAAAAAAGATAATATTGATATTTTGACATCTTTCCGCATTTTAACATGTTTGCTGTAGCCTCTCTCTCTCTCTCTCTCTCTCTCTCTCTCTCTCTCTCTCTCTCTCTCTCTCTCTCTCTCTCTCTCTCTCCACAATGGACAACGAACAGATTTTAGTGTTAATTCCCCCTCATTCCAGAGGAGTTTTAAGAGAAGAAGTCCACTGGGCCCTTCTGCACTTAGAAGTATTAAACACGTTGAATTTTGTGCGTCTTAATGGGGCAAAATGCTATCACTTCTGGACGTAATGGTGCTCGCGCAATTAAAGAGAGGAGAAGGGAGAGAGAGAGAGAATTAGAGAGAGAGAGCGAGAGAGAGAGAGATTTGAGGAGACGGAGAGAGGAGAGAGAGAGAGAGAGATCGTTTGAGGAGGCACGTCTCGAGGAATGCATTTTAAAACAAGAATTGTGCTAAAGATGAAATTTCTCTTGTGATACAATGAGAGAGAGAGAGAGAAGAGAGAGAGAGAGAGAGAGAGAGAGAGAGAGAGAGAGAGAGAGAGATGATATCAACATAGAAAGTGGTTCCCCCAGATTATTATTATCACAATATGAGGTAACTGATCCATTTCTGAAGGTCGATTTAAATTGGGGACAAAATACCCTTTTTTTTTTAATGGAGGTAATCTCGCCCTTAATGGATTCCAAAGCTCCTTTCAAAATGATTCTGTCTGGAGAGAGAGAGAGAGAGGAGAGAGAGAGAGAGAGAGGAGAGAGAGAGGTGGGCTAGTTCCTTATGAATGGGGTTCATTGTATTACGATTATGTCTCACCTACATAGGGCCCCTCATCCCAAAAGGTAATGATGCTCTGCTGGACGAGAGAGAGAGAGAGAGAGAGAGAGGAGACGAGAGAGAGAGAGAGAATGGTTATAGGGAGGGAGTGTGGCAGGTCATCACCACATGGAGGGGGGTGGGTCATTCCCCCCCCCCTTCCCCACCTCAGCTATCTCCGAAGCCTACTACTTACTGTCAGTGTCTCCAGATACCTACCTGTGGGGAGCGTGGATGTACACTCATAGTGCCTTCAGGTAAACAATACCAGCGGTTGCCATGCAACGCGCGGATGCTGCTGCTGAACAGCAGCAGTACACTGATCCCGAGCAATCAATAAGCTTTTGTAATAGACTTGTTCACGCTTCAAAAGGCTCCGTGTGTGTGTGTATGTGTGTGCTTGGTGGTTGAGGAGTAGGCGTGTTTGTCTTTAGGACAGAGGCACAGGAGACAGAAGACACACTGAGATTTGATACGTCTGCCCGTACTGGATTCCTGGAACCCTGGAACACTGGCGGGAGGATATCATTCAGTTTTTTTTGGCGGCGGAGATATTTCTGCTGAACGAGAAACGTCATTAACTTCTTGACGATCTAGCAAGATCTGTATTGACGTAGACGGACAAAAATCGACAGATAAATAGATATATTTTTTTTCCTTTTTTTTAATGTGAGGAGATAGTTCCTTCTTTCCAGCTCTTTAAGATCTATACAATTCTACAATTTCCTTTGCTTTGTTTTTCTATGAGAGAGATAGAGATAGAGAGGAGAGAGCCGGAGAGAGGAGAGAGAGAGAGAGAGCAAAGTCATATTACATCTATACAATACTACAATTTTCACTGCTTTGTTTCTGTGAGAGAGAGAGAGAGAGAAGAGAGAGAGAGAGAGAGAAGAGAGAGAGAGAGAGAGGCAGGGGGGTGGTAATCACATACATAAACATATCACGCTCCAGATAAACGGATTTTGCAAACACCATCCCCGCCCACCATTCCCCGCCCCCCCCCCACATTAAGCGAAAACAGTGCAGAGATAAAAAAAATATATAAAAAATTAAAACTCTCAAAATACAAAAGAATTTCAAGGCCTGAATAAACAGGGCTTATTCAAGTTGATATTCTGGAGAGAGAAGGAAAATAAATAAATAAAAAAAAAGTTAAAAAAATTCCAATAAGCTGATCTCGTCCTAAAATGGTTACCGTTGTGTGACATTTTGCCATTTTATTTTTTTTTTTTTTTTTGGCAAATATTTCTTGCAGCAAGGAATCCCTGTTGGGGGTGGAAAATGTTTGAATGTTTAAACCAACCAGAATGGTTAGACATTTTGCTTACTTTTATGCTAGTAAACATTTATTTTTTGGCAAACATTATTTTACAAACTTTTTGGCAAACATTATTTTAACAAACTCTTTTTGACAAACATTATTTTAAAAACTTTTTTGGCAAACATTATTTCAACAAACTTTTTTTGGCAAACATTTTTAACAATCCCTTTTGGGAGATGTTTTTTGGCAAACATTTTTTAACAATCCCTTTTGGGAGAGTGTTTTTTGGCAAAACATTTTTTATAACAAAAAACTTTTGGGCGAACGATTTTTAGGCAAATATTTTTTTCAGCAAACATTTCTTTACAAAACTTTGTTTTTTAGCAAAATATTTTGTCAAACATTTTTTGTCTACAAGGGTGGATGCCTGGTAAGCAATGTTCTAAATATCTATAATAAAAAAATTAATTATTTCAATAATAATAATAATAATAATAATAAACAGTCAACCAACTTATGTCTATGGACTCAAAAGTCGCCCGCCCACCTCGTGGACGTCACTGCGCGAGAAGACGCCAAAACTCATCCACTTCTGCGCACGTATTACTTCATCCCACCTTGATATGAAATGCTATTTGCAATGCCTTTGAATTGAGCGCGCAAGCGCGCGCCATCTTACCTGGAATCGTTTTGTGTAAATTCAGTCATTTTGGGACAATTTGAGAGGCAAATAATAATCTTTTGTGCCATGAGTCAAGAAGTGGCTTGGAAATGAATGTCGTTATGAATGAGAGAGAGGAGAGAGAGAGAGAGAGAGGCGAGAGAGAGAGAGAGAGCCCCAGAGAGAGAGAGAGGTTTTTAGTTTTCATGTTTTTATCGTTTTTATGAGATGTTTCTTATGTATATACAATGGTTTACAATGATGGTTATCTATTGAGAGAGAGAGGAGACGAGAAAGAGAGAGTGAGAGAGAGAGAGAGAGAGATAAATGACCACCAATGAATCCTCCAGACACTTGACATACATACACACACACACATATATATATTATATATATATATATATATATAAGCCAGCGTGACGATCCCAGCATGCCAGAGGCATGAATCTAGGAACCTCATCCCAAAATCTACTGGAAATAAATAAAAAAAACACCATGAACTATTTTTTTTCAATTTCCCAGATCTGCGAAGCGAAGGCATCAAGATTTTACCTACGAAACTATGAGATAAATTTGGTTCCAAAACCATGATAGATATTTGGAGACGACCCCTTCCAGTATTCTTGGATGATAATGATGGTGGAAATGATGATGATGATGATGATGATGAAGAGGGGACTGGATTAAGGACTGGAATAAATTAAGAGAGGGAGAAGGCAGCCTGGAAGCAGCCGACCTGAAACAGATTAATAATATATTATCCCATGAGGTGATCGCTATCCTCTATGATGTCCCTTTCCAGAGACTCTCCATCACTCCTCAAGCCATCCGACCGTCCAGGTTCCATGAATGGGACTGGAAGGCCTTCCAGAGGGAGGATTGGGGGAGGGACGGGAAAGGGAAGGGGATAGATTTCGATTCCAGAAGAAGGGAGATGTATAGATGTAAGGAATTAGAGAATAAAAAAAAATTCCCTAACAGGTGGGAGGAGATCGAAGGCCTCTCTTTCCAGAATGTGGGTCTTCTTTCCAGACACTATGGAAGCCTCCTTCCAGACGGTGGTAGGGACGTTTTCCTTTTAGAAGCGTTGCTGGAAAGATCTTCCAGGGAACTGATGCGGAGGAAGAAGGGGGGAAGACCTCCTTTTCAAGACAGAGAAAGGGGTGGAGTATACCCCCCCCTTCCAGGCCTATATCTCCTTTCCAGGACATGGAAAAGTGGGGGACTATATCTCCCTTCCAAGCTATGGGAAAGGGGGTACTTTATTTCCTTTCCAGGACATGGAAAAGGGAGTATTTTATCAACTTTCCATGACATGGAAAAGGGGTTATTCATCTATCTTCCATGACATAGTAAAGGAAGAACTATATCTCCCTTCCAGGACATGAAAAGGTGACGTCTCCTACTTCCCTTTCCAGATTAAGGAAAAGGTAGCCCAGCAACGCCCCAACCTTCTAGGTCAGAGAAAGGAGAAGATAGATAACGAAAGAGAAAGAGAAAGGAGGAAGAGGCAGGGGCGGAAAGAAAGAGGTGTTGTCAAAAGCCCTTGCCATCCCTTTGCCCCCCCCCACCCCCCCCCCCCCCCCCTTTGACTTCCAGCATCATCAAAATAACGACATCCAGGGATCTGGGGTCGTGGGGAGAAAAACAAGATCATAAAGAATACAATTTATACTAAATCAATAAATTTGGGGAGCTCGGATGACGTACAAAAAAATGAAAGTATATATACCCTGGAAAAGGTAACTCTCTCTCTCTCTCTCTCTCTCTCTCTCTCTCTCTGTGGAACCAATAAATCCCAAGTCCCAATCCATAGTTTCGCGACTGGTCAAGCATGCGTCACGATCCACGATTGGTGAATATTGCGTCACGGGGAAGTAACACAAATCAAAACCAGTGATTTATACCAAAATCACCCCAAGGTGATTGCAAGCAGGTAATTGCCTTTTGCGGGACAACCGTCAAGCAATAACACTCTCCTCCTACCGGATCCGAAGGATATCAAGGATGGCAGGATATCCTGAAGAAGAAGCATCCTACAAAAGCTACCAATAAAAGTTTTACTTTCCCATTCGTCAGTTGGAGTTTACGAATCTCTGTGTTTAGAGCAGAAATGATTAGTTGGTCTCTTGTTATAATATATTAATGATGATAAAGGATGAATCTTTGTGTCACCTACATATTATAATATCAAACTCTATAGGCAGAGATTAGGAGGTTCTAGAAGCCTCTAGAAATTAGTATTCTCTAGAGAGCAAAATCATGTGGCAGGACACACGTGTTTGACACTTAGCTTTCATTGTTTCCACTCTCTCTCTCTCTCTCTCTCTCTCTCTCTCTCTCTCTCTCAGAGACCAGCCCTACATACTACAAATAACACCAGACTCCAATTATTCTGACCTTTCTGGTATATCTTACGAGTGAGGGGAGGGGGGGGGTGGGACGGGGGGCTCGCCCCCCCCCCCCACACTTTCAAAGCTCCTTTGAAGATCAGCAGTATTAATTACAAGAAGTTAATCTCGCGTATCCACAGGAGGACTCTAATCCTCAAGACATTAATTCCCATTTAAAAGCGGAGTGCCCCGAGGTAGATGGGAGTCTTTGATGGCCATCTTACAAGACTCAGGATTCTAATGGCTTGGGGAAGGCGTGGCTCGACCACGTGGTTCTGGGCCTAACCTGCATTTCTTAACGGGAAGTGAAAATGCATTTCTTAATTCGTTCACGTACTGGGAGAAGAACTGGAATATCGTTGTGTCTTTCTATGAATAAATAGTTTTATATGATGGAAATTGCAATATTATTTTTCTATAAATGAAAATAAATACGAAACGTAAGGTACATTTCCTAGCGGGGAGTGAAAACATGTCTTAATCATTTACAGTTTTGGTTTACTAGGGGAGTAAGCCTACAAAATACTGTGTTGTTGTCGGGGGGGGGGGGGGGGGGGGGGGGGGGGGGATAGGATACTCCTTTGTTGTTGTTCTTGTTGGGGGTCAGGAAAGGTCTATGAAAGATCCTGGAAAGGTCTGAAAAAGGTGTTTCGCGTTGAGTTAAAGACACAGGAATTTTAGGAGAGGATATTTACGATATAATTATTAAAATGAAAATGTCAAAAACAAATAATTTGCCTGTTAAACAGCAAACAACAGTTATTTCTAATAAAATAAAATATATTTATTTTAATCTTAGTTGGTGAAACAACGTGCCTTTTATCCGCAGATTTTGGCACGCGCCCCAAGTAAGCTGGAGGTCGGACCACGCCTTGTTATAGGAAAAAAATAACCATTATATGAAAATTTGTCTATAAAGATAAACATCGCATTTCTCAACAGAGTTAAAGGACTTGCATTTCCTAAAAAAATAAATAAATAAAATTTAAAAAACTTAATTTACGTATAAGTAAATAACTTAAGGACTTTGTTTAGTAGAATAAAAATACCCACTTTATTAATTGAGAGAGCGACATCTATCGACAAGGGAAGTTGCTTATTATAATAATGGCACTGCAATATGGGGTTCTATCTGGCCGAATAAAAACTAGCCAGTAATAATACTGGTGCATATTATTCAAATTTACAGTAACTATCTGTCAAATAACTTTCATAAATAACTCATCGTCAATGTTTATAGAGTCATACACATTAAAAAAAATAAATATTCGACAACCCAATTCGCCCGAAAAGTGTGCCCCCTTAAAAAAAAAATCTACTAAAAAATAACGCTAAATCATACTATCAATAAACGCCATATAAATATGGCCCCAGTTATTTAAAATCGTCCCGTTATTTGCCAATAAACGCTGAACAAAATACGAAAATTTGAACGACCCGACCATTTGTACCGATCCACACAAAAAAACCTCGCATATGAATACCCTCTTTTTTTGTGTGTGACTAAAATGATTATTTTTGTCAAATGATGAGCGC
>NC_087222.1:26864766-26937266 GCF_015104395.2 Macrobrachium nipponense
TCAAAAAACCTCTCTCTCTCTCTCTCTCTCTCTCTCTCTCTCTCTCTCTCTCTCTCTCTCTCTCTCTCTCTCTCAGAAAATAGCTGCTGATAAGTTTTTCGAAAATCAAAAATCATTCTCTATCTCTCTCCCCCTCCTTTCCTTGCGTCTGGACTTAGAAAAAACCATTGTGGATATGCTTGATAAATCTCTCTCTCTCTCTCTCTCTCTCTCTCTCTCTCTCTCTCTCTCTCTCTCTCTAGCATTTCACGGCCTTGAATTTCCATTGCAGTGGAAAAACAGAGAGAGAGAGAGAGAGAGAAAGCTGACAGAAATCAAGGTGAGTGTGGAAATAAGACAAGTGATCAAGCAGGTTAATAATTGACGAGTGATTGACCCAGGGGTCACCCGTGATTCTTCTATTGTTTTGGAATAATCATAAAAAAAAAACCTCGCCCAGAGGTAGATATGGCTTACCAGACCTGGTGGTGGGAATTATGGTGAAATGGTGAAAGTGGCCCTGCTCGGTTCGGAAATAGTAGTTGTCACGTAGAAATGGGGACATCTTGACGTCATGGATTGTTGGAAATGCCACCAGATTCTTGGATGTTGTCGGAAGGGAATTGGTGTCACTTTCCAACATTTTTTGGTTATGATGATGTCACAGAATTGTTGTGTGAAATTACAATGATGATGAATACCACAGTCGAGATGGCTCATTAAGAAGGGTTGGTAGTGCCACCAGAGATCTGGAAGTTGTCAGGAAGGATATGGTGTCAGTGTCCAACAGGTTTGCTTCCAGAAATGTCCAGAGGTCTGGAAGTTGTCAATGAGGAAATTGTCAATTATCAACGTAATTGCTTTGAAAAAAAGTCACTGACTTGTGTAAAATCATTTAATTTTGAAGACTGTAAGCTCTATGGTGAAAATGCCACCAGATTTTGGACTTTGTCAGAAGGGAAGAGGTGCCAATTACCGACAGGTATGGTTTAAAAAAATGTCGATGAATTATGCAAATCACCAACACTGGAAATTTAGTTTGTGGTCTGTTGGGAAATGGAGCAAAATTATCACCATATTTAGAGGCCTGGGCATTGCATACCCACGTACAGAGTAGCTGTACTGTCCGTGTATATGTGTACGTACGTAGAATATTCTAAATCAGTTTTCGTACGTATTGATGTGTAGAGAGCGTTGTGAATCTCAGTTTAGATATATACATGTAGAGAGCAATCCCACACTATTGTATGTGATTACAAGATTTATTTATTTTTTACTCTTTAAGGAATATAAGACCAAAAAGACATTCTTCTGTAACTTCACCATCTGTAGAAGAGCATAGACTAGCCCTTGAGACATCTGTAGGTTTACCATCTGTAGAACAGCACTGAATAGTCTCCAATGCATTCTCCTGTAGATATACCATCTGAAAAGCATCACATAATAGCTCCCAGGACATTCTTCTGTAACCTCGCCATCTGTAGAGTAGCATAGACTAGCCCTTGAGACATCTGTAGGTTTACCATCTGTAGAACAGCACTGATTAGTCCCCAAGACATTCTTCTGTAGATATACCATCTGAAAAATAGCATAGAATGAACCATTGACACTTTCTTCTGTAGATTTACCATCTGAAAACCAGCACAGAATGAGCCATTGAGACATCTGAAGGTTTGTCCTTTTGTAGATTAGTACAGAATAACCCATAGGACTTTCTTCTGTAGGTTTACCATCTGTAGAACAGCACAGTATAGCCCATAGGACTTTCTTCTGTAAGTTTACCATCTGTAGAACAGCACAGACTAGTCCCCAAGACATTCTTCTGTAGATCTACCACTCTACCACCTGTAGAGCAGCTCACAGCCGCCGAAAATAAAAACTGCAGAGCAGAAGTCGAAGCCATACAGCAGCCGTAAATCTTCAGGGTTGAATACACTCCCAAGAAACGACTCAAAGTAACCTTGGGCGTGCTGCTGGTAATTTTCGGCTGTTTTCCCACGGTGTCCCTCACACCGCACACGGACAAAGGGAATGGGGTGGGTGAGAGTACCCCCCTTAGGAAGGGGGAAGGGTGTATATGGGGGGTGGGGGTCCTTGGGGAGGTGGAGGTGAGAGAAAGAAAAGGGGTAAAAAAGGGGGTTTCCGCTCACGGACTCACGTCTTTTTGTCTTGTCATGTCTTCGAGAAAATGTCCTTTAATGAGGTTTGAGAAAACGTTGGACTTTTTTTTTTAAAAACTTTTAAACTCGTTATGGATGAAATTATTTTTACCATATTTTCTTTTTTAAAGAATTTGTCGAGTCGTTTCTGCATTTTCTCAGGATTTTGTGGTGGCGTCCTCGAATTTTCTCAAGAAAATAGTATTCTTTAATTTTCTTCAAAAATTATATCTTTATTTTCTCGAGAAATGGGTGTTCAGTTTTTTCGTAGGAAAATATTCTTCATTTTCTCGAGAAAATGTCTTAAATTTGGTGACAAATGTGTTAAATTCACCAGAAGAATATTCTTTATGTTCTCTAGAAAATCTTTTTTTAAAACAATCAAAATAATCATTTTTAATATTGGGGAAATAAATATCATCCTATTTTTAAAACTATACAAACAATTCTTAAGTTTTATGAAAAAAATAAACATATTTGTTAAACAATCAAAATGATCATTTTGAGTTTTGTCAAAGAAAAAATATTTCTAAAACAATCAAAATAATCCTTTAAGTTTTATGAAAAAAAAGATAAATCCCTCAATTTTCAAACAATAAGAAAATCCTCTTAGTTTTCTTAAGACAATCGTAGGAGAGGTGTTTTTGGGGGCCACTTTCCGCAGTCCTTGAGACCGTGGGACTCTCTCTCTGAACTTGATGACAGTAATATCGTGGCGCACTGTGAGCGACCTCACTCATCTTATTGTTTATTGTTTGAATAATTCATTAAAAATCTCTTAGTACCTGTTTATGAATGACAGTCCTTGGAATTCTTTCTCGGGAGGGTTTACTTAATAATTTTATTGTCATTTTTTGTGTGACATTAGTTTATGGAAGTAAAGGTGCCAGCTCTCTCTCTCTCTCTCTCTCTCTCTCTCTCTCTCTCTCTCTCTCTCTCTCTCTCTCTCTCAATGTACTCTTACCTCGGATTCAATCCGTACGTTCTTTTAAGAATCCTCTCTCTCTCTCTCTCTCTCTCTCTCTCTCTCTCTCTCTCTCTCTCTCTCTCTCTCTCTCGTGACACTCATTTAGAAATTAGAGACAAAATGCGGGATAGTATTTTCTTTGGAAAAAGAAAAAAGTTAAAAAATTGTTGAACGCACAAAACACCCTAGTTTTTTTGCTTCCCGGTTTCCCGTGACCTCCTGTGGGTGGAGGGATCTGAACCGAGTTCTCCTTAAGTGCTTGAAAGCAGAGGAATTGCAGGAGGGGGTGGGGGGTGGGGGGAAGAAAAGAAATAATGGGGGGGTGGGATGGGAGGGGGTTGCTTGAAGAGTAGTGACTCAGAAGTAAAGCTAATTACAGAGAGAGAGTCAAAGTCAAAGTCAAAGTTAAAAACCTTTATTCCATTATAAAATGGTTATTCTGCTACATTACAATATAAATTATTACATAAAATTCACAATAAATGGATTGTAAAAGTCTAGGATATATATACATTCAAGTAAAATTAAGAAGTATTGCTTAAGTTTCCTTTTGAATAATAAATCAGGAACATAAAATAGCTATCCTTTTCTTTTTATTTCCAGTATGGTAGTTTATTCCAGCAAGCTGGGCCCCTTATTGCCATCGATGAGAGAGAGAGTGAGAGGAGAGAAGGAGAGAGAGGATAGAGAAGAGAGAGAGGATAGAGAGAGATCGGTTTCTGAGAGAGATAGAAGATAGAGAGAGAGGTGGACAGAGAGAGAGTCAAAGTCAAAGTCAAAAACCTTTATTCCATTATAAAATGGTTTTTCTGCTACATTACAATATTAATTATTTACATAAAATTCACAATAAATGGATTGTAAAAGTCTTATTTCCAGAGGTAGTTTATTCCAGCAAGCTGGGCCCCTTATTGCCATCGAGAGAGAGAGAGAGAGAGAGAGAGAGAGAGAGAGAGAGAGAGAGAGAGAGAGAGAGAGAGAGATGGGGACAGGATGAAAAATAGTCTATTACTCCAATGATTATTCCTCAGAATCTTCCAAACACAACACACACACACACACACACACACACACACACACACACACACACACTACAGACCCCAAAAGGTCAACTTGTTTTGATGGTCACGGGACACAGCCATACAGGTCACTCAGGGTCGACTGAGGTCACTTATAGCGTACAAGTGTGAAATCGTTATTCCCCTTTATTTGGTCAAAAAACAACTGGTTTCAATTTTTATTTTTATTTATCTGTTTGTTGGGTAATTAGAACAACAAGTGTTTGGCTAGGAGGAGAGAGAGAGAGAGAGAGAGAGAGAGAGAGAGAGAGAGAGAGAGTGTTACAAATCCTGACATGTTTCATTTTCAATACCAGGATATCTTCTTTAGGTGTCACTTTTCATACCCTCAAATAATTCTGGCAGCTCACCACAGCCTTCTAACTATCAGGGGCATCTTCCACTGGCTCAGGTGAAGAGATATACAGTGAAGTTTGCACTGTAACCTCACTGTAAGCTACACACACTTACAATACTTACAGTGTGCATTTCTGTAACGTGATTGTAATTTTTAACCTACCTGTCATTAGGTCCCATATCATGCCAGGCCTCCCCTTGTTGTAACTTCCCTTTTAGCCCCCCTCCCTCCTACTCTCCCTCCCTCCTCCCTCCCTCCCTCCTCCCTCCCCTCCCCCTACCCTATACTCATTTGTAGGGATGTTGCCATACAGACATTCTTGCCATATATTGATTCGTCATTATCATGTCTGGTGATGGGTGCTGAGTGGAGCATTTTGTTTGTTTTATTTTTTGAGTTCTTTCTTTCTCTCTCTATCTTCATTTCTTTCTCTCTATCTTTTCTATCTTCATTTCTAGCTATCTTTATTCTATATTTCTCTCTGTGTTTAAAGTTTTCATCTGAAAACCTTTTTAGACAAAGTCGAACATCTATATGTTATACCCAATGAGAGAGAGAGGAGAGAGAGAGAGAGAGAGAGAGAGAGAGAGAGAGAGGAGGTAAAGAGAAATACAGAAAGATCTCGATTATTAAAAAAAGAACAATGCATGATCCGACATCCAACTTACTCGGATGCGAGCAAGATTTTCCCCCTTGTCCATAAGTTGTAAACATTATATTCCTAACTTTTGACGTAAATTAAAACGTGCTAAAGTCTATGGTCAAATAGAGCCTTGTTTCACCAAAGAAAATTAAAATAAATACGCTCTATTTTATTAGAAGATCATTGTTCTGTATCGTTTAAATACGCTCTATTTTATTAGAAGATCATTGTTCTGTATCGTTTAACATGCACGTTATTTATTTATTACATTTTCATTCTCATAAATAAATCATAAATATCTTTACTAAAATTCCTGTATCTTTGACTCGGCGTAAAACACCTTTTTCAGGCCTTTATAGACCTTTTTCAGGCCATTTTAGACCTTTTTCAGGCCATTTTAGACCTTTTTCAGGCCTTTATAGACCTTTTTCAGGCCATTTTAGACCTTTTTCAGGCCTTTTTAGACCTTTTTCGGGCCTTTTTAGACCTAGCCTTTTTAGACCTTTTTCAGGCCTCTTTAGACCGTTGTCAGGCCTTTTTAGACCTTCTTCAGGCCTTTTTAGACCTTTTTGTCAGGCTTTTATAGACCTTTTTCAGGCCATTTTAGACCTTTTTCAGGCCTTTTTAGACCTTTTTCAGGCCTCGTTTAGACCTTTGTCAGGCCTTTTTAGACCTCTCAGGCCTTTTAGACCTTTTTCAGGCCTTTTTAGACCTTTTTAAGGCCCTTGTAGGCTCTATCATAGACAACAACAACAACGAAGTATTTTGTAGGCTTACTTCCCGAGTAAGCGAAAAAATAAATCGATAAATAGGCAAAAATAGTCACATACTGTTTGTTATTCAGCACAAACAGACACATTTTGAATAATCACGAATATTCATGCAGTATACATTACCATGGCATTGTTTACGTCTAGACTAAGTCCTGCTGTGTATGTTGTTGTTGAGTGTATAAGCAACAAACACACACACGGCTAAATATAACCTTGATAATAATATTATAATCTTGTTAGCGCCTCAGTGGCGTGGTCGGTATGCTCTTGGCCTGCCACCTCGATGGCCGCGAGTTCGATTCTCGGGCATTCCACTGAGGGGGGGGGGGTTAGAGATGTGTATTTCTGGTGATTATAGAAGTTCATTACTCTCGACGTGTTTCGGAAGTCGCGTAAAGCCGTTGTAGGTCCCGTCGCTGAATAACCATACTGGTTCCATGCAACGTAAAACAACACCTTACAAACAAACAAACAAACCATACAAACAAATATAATCTTGTTGGTATAGTGACGTGAATTTGGAGGTGATTATAGTGCTGGAGTTCGTACTTATCACAGTTTTTTTATAGTCTTATGACGAAGGCCACGTAGGAATCGATGATGAGGATTGAATGATAGTTTTTGCTTACTCGGGGAGTATGCCTACAAAATACTTTGTTGTTGATGTTAGTGGGAATAAAAATGTAAAAAAAATAAATAATATGCATGTTAAGCAGTACAGGGCAATTATTCTCTTAACAAAATGTAACGTATTCATTTTAATTTCCGTCGGCGAACCAATGCTCTCTATTCGACCGTAGATTTGAGGCCCCGCCCCCAAGCAAGCTGGAGGTCGGGTCACGCCTTGTTTCGACTGCGTTTGAAGGTTATGAGAAAGAAGCGAATATGATAAATGAAGATAGAAAGAGGAATTAATCGATAAAATGGACAACTTTATCCCAAGCGTTGTTTGTATAGTCACCTAGTGAGGGTTTAGGGAAACTCAGGTAGGGGGGGTGGGTCGGGGGGGGGGGTTCCTTTTATAAAGGGCGTAGGGGGGGGGTCTCACGATGATCTCCGACCTTTGTTCCAGTTCCCTCCTACATTGCCTCAACCTCTCCCCCCTCACCCCCCCTCTTCTTCCTCCTCCGCAATCGACCCCTGACAGCGTAGGGGAAAGTTCTCCTTCGTCAGTTCGACAAACCGTTGAAATTTACGTTGTTTTTTGTAATAAATTTCTATTTTTTTCGATGTTAGTCTGACTAATTTCAAGTCCAAATATCCGTCGACCCAACTACTATCACCTAAGTATATTTTCTTTAAGTGTATTCCATTGTACGTTTTCTTTTGATATACTTAAACACCTATTGTAATCTGTTCTTTTTTTCATCTGCAATCAAATTAGAGCATAAATATTTCCTATCATACTTTTAATTATGGTTCAAATTGGATGTATTATGCTCTCAAATTTATTTTTCAATGTTATAAACATATATATATATTCTGCCCCGAAATATATTTCGTAAATAAACCTGGTTTCGTTGAAGATACGATCTAATTACTTGCGTTTATTCTACTTCAATGTCCATAACTATTTGAAATGACATTTGCATACATTAAAGTTTTTCTTTCGTAAATTCTGGTTCGTGTCTGATAATCGTATTATCTGTTTCTTTGCTATTTTTAGCAAATAACTTAAAAGTTATATTTGCAAACATGAATATTCATGGCGAAGGAATGATACAGAATTATTTTGTGTTTGTGAAGTTGGTTTTCTTGTAAATATGTATTTGTGCTTAATAATAATAATAATGATAATAATATCTTGTTTATGAAGTATTCTCCCAAAAACACAAACAATCAGAAACATGACTTTGTAAGACAACAGGACATGAAAAGATTTTAACGGCTCTCTCTCTCTCTCTCTCTCTCTCTCTCTCTCTCTCTCTCTCTCTCTCTCCTTCAGCATAATATCACGATTATAACCGCTCCCTACTCCTCCCCCTCGCCCCCCTTACCCGCTTCTTAAGATATGCAGGCGCACGAATATGTGTTGTAGGCTTTTGCCCCTCCCCCCCCCCACCCCCCCCCCTCCCCCCCCACCCTCCCCCCCCAACGGCCGAGATTATGAGTGATGTTGATGCACCGTTTCTCTCTCTCTCTCTCTCTCTCTTCTCTCCTCTTCTCTCTCTCTCTCTCTCTCTCTCCAAATAAAGAAGCTTGCTTAGGTTATTTTATAAATAATAATCATTCTTCATGAATTCCAATAAGGAATATTTAATCTAAACAAATTTAATTTCTTTTTTCATTTTTGTTTTTTATCCAAATTCAAACCTCGATTTTTCATGTTTTGTTAAGAAGGATTATATATATATACTATATGTATATATATCTATATAAATATATATAATATATATATATATATAGATATATACATATATATATGCAACCTTTTTATTCTTAACCTAACAAGGCATTGGGGAAAAATTGCGTGGGAACAGTGAGATGGGGGGGAATGTGGATGATTCCAGGATTTACAACTGGAATGTGGGGGGGGGGGATATGCCCAGAGCATTGGAGAGAGAGAGAGAGGAGAGATGAGAGCGGCGAGAGACGAGAGAGTGGATGAGAGAGAGAGAGAATGATACTGGAATGGCTGAAAATATGTCCAGAGTATTCAATGGAGAGAGAGACAGAGAAAGAGAGAGGAGAGAATGGTACTGGAATAGGTAGAGATATATCCAGAGTATTCATTGAACACACAGAGAGAGAGAGAGATAGAGAGAGAGACGAGAGAGAGAGAGAGAGAGAGAGAGAGATGGTCACCTCAGCATGGTGGGAGAGAGATTTGACCGTAGAAGACTGACCATTCGCCTGGGTAGGTAGGTGAGTTTGGACCTGTGGGGGTCCCAGGTGAGTATTTGAACAACAAAGAGAGAGAGAGAGAGATGGTTAAGGGTTAGGGAAAGATGACTTAGGGAGGGGGGAGAGGGGGTGGCGGGTAAGTGGCTAGGGGTGGGAGGAGACAGGACACAAAACAGAGAGACGCGATTATTTCCAGGACATTCCAAACTGGTGAGGTCACACGGCCTGCCGCAGGGTCCGCTTCTGAGCCCACTCACCGTTTACCGTTGCTGGGTAAAACGGAGCCATTTCGGGCTCCAGTTCTCCTCAACGGCTTTCTGAAGACTTTCTTCCACTTTTCTTCCCTTTTCCTCTTCCTTTCTTCCGTTTCCTTTTTCCCCCTAGATGCTTTTTTTTTTTTTTTTTTTTTTTTTTTTTTTTGTTTTTTTTTTTTTTTTTACCTTTCTGCTCTTGTGGATGGATTGTTTGGAACCTAAGAAAAAGTGCTGATGGTAAGAAAGCACTTGTGTTTTATTACGTTTAAACAAACGCTTCTGGTAGGAAGTGAATTTAGATTGTAAATATATATCTCTTGGCTATAATCATAATAATAAGGGATTCTAAATGTACGTCAATCGTCTGTAATAATAATAATAATAACAGTACACTTTTATCTACCCCATGAACTTGAATTCAAACATATTTCTGCCTGTTGGATTCTAGACCCGTTTAAGCAAGTGCTTGTAAGCTCCTCGGAGCGTCAGCTGGAGTGAGGTATGTGTCTCTGCGGTGTGTGTGTGTGTGTGTGCGTTGTGTGTGTGTGTGAGAGAGAGAGAGAGAGAGAGAGAGAGAGAGAGAGAGAGAGAGGAGGAAGGTTGTTGCTCTCTCGGAACCCGACGCGTGTTCCTTCTGCTGTCAAGGCGCGCGTTCGGTCTCGCAGTTAACTGTCTGTGTTCGTCTGTGACTTCCAGAATTAAGTGAGGTTTTTTGTGTGGGGAATTTCCTCCATTTTCGTGGGGGAGGGATGGGTTTAGGGGGAAGAGGAGGAGGGGCTAGGTGACTAGTCTTTTTTTTTTTTTTTTTTTTTTTTAATGTTGATGGTCAAGGGAAGATTTTATTTCTTATTTTTTTGACGTATTTTCTAGTCAGTTTTTAGTTTATTCTAAAATTAGATTTTGAGAGAGAGAGGGAATATTAGTTTTGACTCTCTCTCTCTCTCTCTCTCTCTCTCTCTCTCTCTCTCTCTCTCTCATTTAAAGCCCTCTTTCTCTCCTTTTTGGCTCTATACCTCAAAATTTAAGTTCTCGTCTCCAATAAAATCATTGAGTTACTCTCTCTCTCTCTCTCTCTCTCTCTCTCTCTCTCTCTCTCTCTCTCTCTCTCGTCAATGATCAACCCCTAGCAATCTATGCCCCCCATGTAAAGCAAAAAAATGGGAGCAATTCTATGCAAAAATTGTTAAAGGCAAAATGTAAAGCAAAAAAAATGGGAATGTTGTTACGGCACTTCAAAACAAGAAAAGCTGAACACATGATTATGCTTTATAAAACATATGTTCGTAGTCCACTTGAATATTGCAATATGATATGGTACCCACACTATCAAAAGGATATTGCACAAATAGAGTGTACAAAGGTCCTTTACAGCTAGAATAGAAGAAGTTAAAGACCTAGACTACTGGGAAAGACTACAATCCTTAAAATTATATAGTCTAGAAAGGAGAAGAGAGTAAGACATGATAATTCAGGCATGGAAACAGATAGAAGGAATAGACCGAAAACATTCATGGAACTAAAAATATCAGAAGAGCAGCAGAGGTAGATTAATAGTGCCCAAAAACATACCAGGAAAAATAAGGAAAGCACACAGGACATTAATCCACTACGCACCAGCATCGATAATGCAGCGTCTATTCAATGCGTTGCCAGCTCATCTGAGGAATATATCAGGAGTGAGCGTAGATGTGTTTAAGAATAAGCTCGACAAATATCTAAACTGCATTCCAGACCATCCAAGATTGGAAGATGCAAAATATACCAGAAGATGTACTAGCAACTCTCTGGTAGACATTAGAGGTGCCTCACACTGAGGGACCTGGGGCAACCCGAACAAAATGTAAGGTCTAAGGTAAGGTAAGGTCGCTCTCTCTCTCTCTCTCTCTCTCTCTCTCTCTCTCTCTCATTTAAAGCCCTCTTTCTCTCCTTTTTGGCTCTATACCTCAAAATTTAAGTTCTCGCCTCAAATAAAATCATTGAGTTATTCTCTCTCTCTCTCTCTCTCTCCAAGGACGAACTGTCTTGTCTTCAAATCTGCAGGATGTGTGCGCTCTGCGTTCCCAAATTTTCGTGGTACACAACGAGAAACAACGGCGAGCTGGAGTAAATTTATATAACACTTGCGTCAGCATCTGGAGAGAGAGAGAGAGAGGAGAGAGAGAGAGAGAGAGAGAGAGAGAGAGAGAGAGAGAGAATGCTACTTCGTTTCACCCTAGGACGAAAATTATTATTTAGTATTATCTAAAATGACCATAGCATTTTGAAACAGAGAGAGATAGAGAGAGAGAGAGACGGTCTTTTCTATTACATTCTGGCCCTCAGGGGATTGGAGAGGGTGTGGGAGGGTTGGGGGTTATGGGGGAGGGGGAAAATTTGCAAAAAACCCCTGCATTGTCCAGCAACCCTTCCGAAAAGCGTTGGGGGAGAGGGAGAGACACAAAAAACAAAAGCGATGCGACGAACAGTAATCGATATTGTGACACCGTCATGCGAGTGAATATTCACCATCTATGTATACATGTTCCCTGCGGGCGTCACATGGAAGTTACAGTATACGCTACTTGCCTGTTCCCTCCCGCCGTTGTTGTGGCTACGCAACACTTTAGAGAGAGGCCCTTTTCCAGCCTGAGCCCAAGGAAATTTTCCTGGAGCTGCGTGGTGGCTGCTGGAACTCGCTGGAACTGGAAAGGCGTTTGTCCAGTGCGTCTCAAACTTTAAGGAATTTTTGTGTTCCTTCCCGCTGTTGCTGTGGCTACGCAACACTCTACATTGTTCCTTTTCCAGCCTGAGCCCAAGGAAATTTTCCTGGAGCTGCGTGGTGGCTGCTGGAACTCGCTGGAACTGGAATGGTGTTTCTTTGTCCAGTGCGCTTCAAACTGTACAAATTTTTGTTGTTCCTTCCCGCTGTAGCTTTGGCTACGTAACACCCTATAGAGTTCCTTTTCCAGCTTGAGCCCAAGGAACTTTGGCTGGAGCTGCGTGGTGGCTGCTGGAACTCACTGGAACTGGAATGGTGTTTGTCCAGTGCGTCTCAAACTGTAAAAATTTTTGTGTTCCTTCCCGCTGTAGCTGTGGCTACGTAACACCCTATTAAAGTTCCTTTTCCAGCCTGAGCCCAAGGAACGTTTCCTGGAGCTGCGTGATGGCCTTGCTGGAACTCGCTGGAACTGGAAAGGCGTTTGTCCAGTGCGTCTCAAACAATAAGGAATTTCGATGTTGCTGACTGTACCTTTGAGTATTTCCGTAAATCTGACTGTACCTAGGAGCATTTCCTCAAAACGTCCTCCTAGGTACAGTCAGATCTCAATCTCAGTCTGGCTGTACCAGGGGGTATGTCCTCAAAATGACTGTACCCAGAAGTACAGGGTGTCCATAAAGTCTCAGTACCATTACAAGCATTTATTGCTTGTAATGGTACTGGGACTTTATGGACACCCTGTATGTTCTCAATCTGACTGTACCTAGGAATATTTCCTCATACTGGCTGTACCTAGAAGTATGTCCTCGTACTGACCGTACCTAAAACTATAGTCTGCCCTTCAATCTGTACCTACAGGAAGCAAGAAAGGGGTGCCTATAGGATCAAACATTGGGGCAAGCACTTTTTATTTACTTTTATTTAAATGTTCTCGAGACTTGGAAGCACTTTTATTTCTCCACTTGTAAAGTCTTTAGTGAAAGAGGCAATGATAATGATGATGATAATAGCTTAGCATCCATCGAGACACCCCCTCTCTCTCTCTCTCTCTCTCTCTCTCTCTCTCTCTCTCTCTCTCTCTCTCTCTCGGGAATAGAGGGGTGCAGGGAGAACTTGTTAATCGTCACTTTGGATTACCGACACGCGCGAACTCGAAACCCCCCCTTCTCCCCCTCCCCCCTCCCCCCCAAGCCTGTATGATTCCCCGAAATTCTCCCCTTCCTTTTGTGTTTCCTCCCAAAGGTGAATCGAGAGCCGTTGGTAATTTTATTTCAGGTGTTGTTTTCTTTATACGTTTTATTTTTTTTTAGTTTTCTTTTCCTTTTACTGACGGTTGTGCAATGCAAGATATTTTCGCTGTCAGTATTTGTGTGCATTCTTGCATATTATTATTATTATTATTATTATATTATTATTATTATTATTTATTATTATTTTTATTTTTCTTATTATTATTATTATTATTATTATTATTATTTATCACCAAAACAACGAACGAGTCTTAAACTAGCAAATTCTTCCAAAATAATTAATCATTTTTTATTTACAATTTAAAAAAAAACGCCAAATGATAGTATTATTATTATTAGTTATTATTATTATTATTATTCATTATTATTATTATTATTATTATTATTATTATTATTATTATTATTATTATTATTATTATTATTATTATTATTATTATTGGTTTATCACAGTCCTCCAATTCGACGGGGTGATATTTATTATTATTATTATTATTATTATTATTATTATTATTATTATTATTATTATTTACCAAAACGACGAACGAGTCTTAAACTCTTCCAAAATAATTAATCATTTTTTATTTAACATTTTTTTTTAAAAAGCGTCGAATGAGGAAATTGATGTAACCTCAAGTTTGACTTTCTCCCTCAAATTATCTGCCTCCATCTCTCTCTCTCTCTCTTTTTTATTCTTGCTAATTGTTACGACATGGTCGTTTAGCCCATAACCTTTTTATGCTTGGCGTTCATTGCCATAGTGGTTGATGGTGAGGAGAGAGAGAGAGCGAGGGAGGAGATGAAGATAGCGATTAGAAGACGGAGGACGAAGAGAGGAGAGAGAGAGAGAGTAGAAGGTGGTTTTCTTCGGCATAAGTTACATTGAATGCCTTTGCAAAAAGCAAAGAGGCCATTTACTTTGAAAATCACTGGAGTCGTTTTTGCTTTGAACCGCACGCGCGTGCGTGCACACACACACACACACACACACACACACACACTTGCTTGAAAGACCTGGGATCGAGCCCGATGTGAGGCAGAAATTGATTTCTGTCTTGAGAGAGAGAGAGAAACGCACCAACAAGTGAACCTCGCAAAGCCCAAATATATATAGTCTGAATGCAGCGCGATCTTTTCATGAAAACAGTTAGCTACCCGTTTGGGCGCGTAAGTGCGTACATACGCACCCTCTTGCATCCGAAATCCCCCAGAGGGATCGACTACGCAATCCGCACTTGCCGTCGCAAAGCCCAAATATATATAGTCTGAATGCAGCGCGATCTTTTCATAAAAACAGTTAGCTCTACCCGTTTGCGCGCGTGAGTGCGTACATACGCACCCTCTTGCATCCGAGATCCCCCAGAGGGTTCGAATACGCAATCTGCACTTGCCGTCGGCCGCCATTAGCTTTTTTTAAAGAATCACGTAATGGCGCGCGTATCCAACCTTGCATAATTCTAATCGCTATATACTATCGCACAAGGATGGCTTTTCGCGTCGAAATGATCGAAAAAAAAGAAAGATTGTCTTAAAGGTATGCAAGAAGTCCCCAAAGGTCTGGTTGAGATTTTTTAATCATAGCAATATATATACGAAAATCGCCTTTCTTTTTTTTTTCCTGTCTCCCGGAGAGACCTTGGACTAAGGTAAGTGGATGTCATCGACGAGGAATTTTTATTTTTTGACCAGTCTTGTTTTTTGAACGTAATGTCGCCCCCGAAGGCTTCTATAGTAGAAGCCTGCGAGCGGTGAGGGTATGGGCGGAAAAAAGATAAAGAGAGAGAGAGAGAGAGAGAGAGAGAGAGAGAGAGGGGAGAGGATAGAGGAGAGAGCGAGAGAGAGAGAGAGAGAGAGAGAGAGAGAGAGAGAGAGAGAGAGCAAGGTCACGAACAGCGGCGAACAGCACTCTGTAGAAAGTACGTCACTACACCAGGCACAAAACGAAAATAATATTCTCCGGGACCGCACCAAGGCTTTGTTTTGATCTTGAACCAGTTTTCCCAGCTTCATCTTCATCTTCTTCTTTTTCTTCTTCTTGAGGAAAAGTCGAAGGTGGTTATAGTATTTGTCATCACCTTCGGAAAGGCCTCCGGCGCTCGTTTTTATTTTTTTATTTATTTATTTTTTTAAAGCGTCATCATCGGATGACAGTTGGTGGTGACGGTCATAGAAATTCTTCGTCCGTCTTCGAAGAAACTGAGAAAATAGTTTTCATATTATGTAAATCTTTGGCGTCCGAGAAGAAATGTTAGTCATCATTATCAAGGTTGGCCAGAGTCGCGTCTCATTTGCCATTGACTTAGAGGGACTAATTTGCATAATATAAAGAAAAATGACAATCGTGGCCTTTCGATTTCCCGTCCATTACGAAGCAGACTGGCAGAAATGTGAGGATAATTTTTACGAAGGAAGCTCGTGGTGGAGTAGTACTGTAATAAAGTCACTGTCTACCAGTCACTCAGTCCAGGAAGACATGGGTTCGAATCCCCGGGCAAAGTTAAAAGCACTTTAGCCATAGATATGATTACTCTTTTGAAGTGAAATGGTTCTTGAGTAAAGGTGATTTTTAATGTTTACGGGTTTTGTGTTTATGACAGATAGAAAAAGGGGAGAGAGAGAGCCCCACTCTCTCTTTCGTCTCGCCTCACTCCTACTCCTCCTCCCCCCTTCCCCCCCCCCCCCCCCTTTCCCCACCCCTACCCCGACTTGATAATTCCTGAATCCGGTCGCTCTTTCGATATACGGATGGGCGCCCCCTCCCCCTCCCCCCTTCCTCTCTCTCTTTCTCCTCCCCTTCTCCCACAAGATGGTATTTTGGGTTTTATCCGAGCGGACTAACTGATGGACTACTGGACCCTTCTCTCTCTCTCTCTCTCTCTCTCTCTCTCTCTCTCTCTCTCTCTCTCTCCACGCCTTCGTATGGGCGGTGATTATCGATCTAACTGGTACATCGTAATCGGATTTAGCCTCACGCCAAACGACGGTCCTTTTGTGCTTGGGTGATCGCGCTCACAGAGAGAGAGAGAGAGAGAGAGAGAGAGAGAGAGAGAGAGAGAGAGAGAGGGTGGGTTTCCCCTCCATGTGCATTGTTACATTTGCTGTTCATGGCAGAGAGACAGAGAGTCAGAGAGGGCCATTTTCCCTGTAGCTCTTTTTGGGAGAGAGAGAGAAAGAGAGAGAGAGGAGGGGGGGAGGTGAAGGGTTTTCCTTCCATGTGCATTGTTACTTTGCTGCTCATGACTGAGAAAAAGAGAGAGAGAGAGAGAATAGAATTCTCCGTTGATGACTATCACATTCATTGCCCACGTGCGAGAGAGAGAGAGAGAGAGCCTAAGAATGTCCCATCTAATTGTGACTCGATCATCACTTAGAGAGAGAGAGAGAGAGAGAGAGAGAGAGAGAGAGAGAGTAGATTTAAATTCCTGTTTTTTAACAATATTCGAAAAATCGATTTTAAACGAAAACCAAGAATTATGAAAACATGAATAATATATGATTTATATCATTCCAACAGTTTTAAAAATATATATTTTTAAAAAAATCATTTATAAAATTGAATTTGGGACTGTCGGCGAGATCAGCGCACGAATTTAAAAATAAATTTTTAAATATGAACATATGATTTATGTTATTCAAGGAATTATATATTTAAAAGATATTTTTTTTAATATGATTCATTTGTATATAATGTATTTTAACTTTGGACTGTCAGCAAAGCGTAGCATTAATTAAACTATCTATTATAATTAAACAATGCATATAAATTAAAAAGAAAAAAGAAAAAATTATTTAAAAATTTTAAACACTAAAAACTCAAATTTTGTTTTTGTTTTTTTAGTGTGTAGTTAAAAGCATTACAGCATTTCTGTAGTGTCTAAACCCTACAGTTATTTGCAATTCCTAAATACAGGAATTACACTGTAGCTCTCATAATACGGGGCTCGTGAAATACAGGAATTTCAAAATAAAGGACTCGAAAGACAGGTGTACAAATATACCACCTATATTGTCACTCTCTTGGCCACATTTAATCTCACAGATACCTTCTTAACCAGTCTTAATAAGCCCTCCTCTTCTGCAATGCAGGCTTTGGGACTGTCTCGAGTCAACCATGGCTGTCTTGTAAGGCAACGTCGTTTGAAATCAAGTGTTGACGAAGAAATAATTACAACACAAATTCTTGATGATAAAACAAGGCAGGTGAAAGTCAGCTATGAGGAGGAGGAGGGGGTTGATTTTGGGGGGGGGGGGGGGGGTGATTTCCGCCCTCACCCCAACGCACCGGAACCTTTCATTCACACACCCCGCCCTTACCCCATACCCCCAAACCCCCACACTCTCTCTCTCTCTTTCGATTTGTAAGTCATTTGACTTCTGCTCCCATCCTTAATAACACCGGTTTTCAGGTGATTCCACCATTTTTGAACCCTTCATTCGTTTCCTATCTAAGGAAACGTTTCTGCAACGCTTTAATTACTTTCGTTGCTTTTATAAGTGTGTGAGGAAATGATGATGGGAAGTATCTTATCATTCAAAAGTGCTGTTGGATTTTGTAGAGTGATTCGTCTCTGAGATAGGAGATTGTTTTCAATTTGAATCCTTGGACTGTGATAAGCTGCTGAGGTCAATTGCTGTGGTTCCTTGATTCTGTGTATGTGTAAGTGTGTGTAAGTGTGGTTTTTATTTACACACACACACACGCACACACACTTACGACTAACAATGTGGTTCATTGATTCAAATGGAGTTCTTTATTTTTTTTAGTAACACATTAATTTCACATTCTGCGTGTGTTTTTGCAGTGTGTGTAAGTGTGCATTTTATTTACACATACACACACATACACACTTATAACTCCACCAACTTCCAAAAGTGTGTGTATGGGCATAGTGCATAAACATCACAGTATACCTGGTTGAAAGCTGTCTACAAAGTACTACACTGGAAGTACACAGGATATTATATACTATACCCTTGTACGACGCGCGTGGGGGAAGCCAGAAAGAGAGAGAGAGAGAGAGAGAGAGAGAGAGAGAGAGAGAGAGAGAGAGAGAGTCAGGAAACAATTACCTATGGAAGCACCTGGTCTCATCTCGTCTACCTGACTACCCTTTATTCCCTCCCTCCCTCCTTTTAGATTTCCCTTTCTGTCCCCCGTTCCCCTTGGAACCCCCCCATCCCCCCGTTGGGACCCTTTCTTTTAAAAGGGGTTGCCCTAATTTCCCCCCCCCCTGTCCCTTTTCCCCTCCCGCCCCCCCCTCCCTTGGGAAATTCCCGGGGGAAGGGGTGCCTATCCCCCCCTTTTCCCTACGCCTCCCAAATCCCTCCTCCCCTCTCAGTGTTTGGATGGAATTAGCGAGCTTCTCTCTCTCTCTCTCTCTCTCTCTCTCTCTCTCTCTCTCTCATAAAACCAATAGCTGGTGTCCATTGAGACTGGCAACGGGTCACAACGAGGCCTTAAAAGCCGTGAGAATGAACGTCTTAGGGTACAGCAACCATGTCCTCGAATGTATAATTAAATATCTTTTGATAATATAAGACTTCTATTCTGTCATGTAGTGGCGTATGTTTATGCCTGGCCATGCCTCTCTCTCTCTCTCTCTCTCTCTCTCTCTCTCTCTCTCTCTCTCTATCTCTCTCTCAGACACAACACTCACTGCATATTTCCTTGATATTTTAATTCGTTGCTGTAGTAAAACGATTTTTAAAATATTTTGCCAAATCAACATTTCACGATCAAATAAGAATATTATTAGGTAGATGACTTGTTCTAAAGCATTTAAAACAGCGTTGTATATATATATATATATATATACACATATACATATATAGACTTCACCGCTAGCCAGGGCGTGACTTGCCATATATAAATATAATCTGTTTCTATTCATAGTCGCATCAGCTCATAGTCTGAATTCATTCCTGAGAATCATAATGTATTACCTGTTTCTAATGTCATCTATCCTACCTGTATCTGCTTTAGAGGTAAGATGAAGAAGTTAAGTGACTGAAATGCACAGTAAAAACGCAACGTACTCTTTTGGGGGATGAGGGTGCGAGCCCCACACCCTCCTGAGAAGCCACACTCGAGTGACAGATACCTCAAGGGGCTTGTCGGTGTCTCCGATTATTCCTTCAGTCGTAGACTTCCTAAGCAACCTTGCTTTTTTCCTTCACCAGGAAAGTTCTCTACTACTTACAAGGAACGAAAACTGAGGTCACCTACAGCTGGAAAAATGACGTCCTTCGTGAAATCAACGGCGAAAGAAGTCGCCGTTGAAGGTCTGAAAAAAAAATATGGCCGTCACTCGAATCATTGTCGTCAAATTAAATTCATTTTTTGGCGCAGGGTAACTCAGGCAGCCAGCCATCCGCCTTGTTCTGAGCTACTGCTCAGAGCCAGGGAACCACTTACCAGTAGCTTGTCCACTCTCTCTCTCTCTCTCTCTCTCTCTCTCTCTCTCTCTCTCTCTCGGTTTTCCAGTTCTCACGGTGCGCAGTGCGCGTTTCCGCTGGTTTCTGCAGGTAGACCAAATTGCAACGGTTGTTTGAACTCTTCTTCTTCCATTGCTGCAAAAGCTTCGAGCTGTCATCACGTATTGTGGTTGGAACTACTTGTAGTGTATAGTCTCTGCCTGAAGCTTTATATTTCTTCAGTTTCTGATGAATCCTACAGCTAGTTTTTTTAAATTAATCTTTTTAAAGGATGCATGCTAATATGTTGATATGTTAGTACCAATGTTAGTACCATGTGGTTTTTTACAGTTTAGTACCATCATGAAATCC
The DNA here is from genome assembly GCF_015104395.2 of Macrobrachium nipponense. Taxonomy (NCBI): domain Eukaryota; kingdom Metazoa; phylum Arthropoda; class Malacostraca; order Decapoda; family Palaemonidae; genus Macrobrachium; species Macrobrachium nipponense. The sequence goes on from NC_087222.1 coordinate 26,884,533, forward strand.
AATTATCTGTTGATGATTGGTTGATTTATCTGATTTTGATTCCAGGCTTTGTCAGTTTACTATTTTTATGAGAGCCGTTCTTGTTTACATAAGTCGAATTCTTGCAGATTGTGTGCTTTGCAATTACATGCTGTGGCAATTTAATTCTCGTTATATTTGTCAACTTTCTTGTGAATCCAACAGTTGGATCCGTTAGTTGAACCGACAGCTTTTTTATTACCACTGTGAGAACTCTGGTTTCATTTATTTATTGTAACTCACAGCTTCTAACGTTATTTAAGGGCTGAATGAACCCTTTTCTGTCCTATATAGTCCTCTTCTTCTTCTTCTTCCTAGCTTTATCCCTATTCGGGGTCGCCGTTTTTAATGAGACTCTTCCATCTGCCTCTGTCCTGTGTCATTTCCTCCGGTGCTACTCCCTTCTCCCTCATATCATCCCTAATGCAATCTCTCCTCCACCTGGTCTTAGTTCTTCCTCTCCTTCGTGTTCCATCCACCTCCACGTCCTCCATCACTTCTCTTGCCATGTGTTACTCTTCTCTCTATCTTTATTTATCAACAGCTCACGGACTCTACTAACGTGAACGTCTCTCCTTCCAGAGGCCATATTGCACCTTCACGCTTCCCTTCCAGCTCCCTGGAATCCATCCCCCTGCTCGTTCTCACACATAATTTCGACTTCGTCAGTGATCCGACTTCTTCAGGAGTCTGGTACCTCTGGTTCCCAAGGTTTACTTATCCGTTCCATTCGCTCTCGCTCTTGTGCCGTCATGACAATGGCGTCCATTGTTCCTCTATTGGCTCTACTTCTTGAGAGCAGGGTCGTTTTTTTGGGGGTGAGGGAGGGAGTGGGGGGAGGAGGTAGGAGGTAGGGGATGGGAGTTGAGGGGTGGTCAGGGCGTTAGGGACAAGGCATTCGAATTCCTTGATGCATATCCTCGAGTCAGTCTCTCTCTCTCTCCTTCTTCTTCTTCTGTTTTAAACCCTCCGTGCTGTCATTGTCTAGTTTGTGATTGTACCTCTTCTTGCAAAGCCTTCCAAACATATCCCTCCAGTCCGTTCCATTTTTTCCAGACCTGTTCCAGCTTGCCAGTTCATTCTTCCAGCCTGATTAGACATGATTAACTTCATTCTTCCAGCCTGAGCCTGATTTTACCTCTTCTTTCCAGTTTCCGGACTTATCTCTCCAGTCCGTTCCCTTTTTCCAGACCTGTTCCAGCTGGCCAGTCCATTCTTCCAGCCTGATTAGACATGATTAACGCCAGTCTTCTAGCCTAAGCCTGATTTTACCTCTTCTCTCCAGTTTCCGGACTTATCTCTCCAGTCCGTTCCACTTTTCCAGACCTGTTCCAGCTGGCCAGTCCATTCTTCCAGCCTATTAGGTTGATTGCCTCCATTCTTCCAGCCTGATTATATTAACTCCAACAGCCCAGCATTCTACTTTCCTATCATCTTCCAGGCCACCGTTCCATGTCCTTCCAGGTTGGATCCCATTTCCCTAGAGGTTAGATATTCCCTTCCACACCCGGTTGGGTGGATCGCCACGCCCAAAGGGATGGTGTGGACCTCAGGATTACGCCTTCCAGGAGAGAGCAGGGAGCATGTGATTTTGTTTGTTCTCTCTCTCTGGAATGGAATACGAGGCAGGAATTCTCTCTCTCTCTCTGGAATGCAATATGAGCTCTCTGTCTCTGGGAATGGAATAGCAAGCGGGAAATCTCTCTCTCTCTGGAGGACAATGCAGGAAAGTTATCTCTCTGTGTCGTTCTAGATTGGAATACTATAAGCCAAGAAATCTCTCTCTCTCTCTCTCTCTCTGTCTCTTTCCGGATTCGAATACTCTGGAGGACGAGGCAGAAAAGTTCCCTTTCTCTCTCTCTCTCTATCGTTCTAGATTGGAATACTAAAAGCCAAGAAATTCTCTCTCTCTCTCTCTCTCTCTCTCTCTCTCTCTCTCTCTCAGGATTGGAATACGGGGCAGGAAATGACTCACTTTCCCGTTCGAGGCTTTGTCTTTGAGAGTCTGAAATCGGTCGGTGTGGTGGTGGCCGGAGGGATGGAGAGAGTTTAGGAGGAAGACTCCGCTTTTCCAGGAGAATCATATATATACATATATAGATACGTTCGTGGGCCGTCCAGTAGGAGGAGGAAATGGGTTTCCGTATTTCTGGCTGCTGTGTTGGAGGTTGAAGGAAATGGTATTCCCCCCTTTTTTTTCAGGGGGGGAGAAGGGGGAGGGGGTATGGTAAAATAGTAACGGCGTTTTGCGTAGGATGTGATGCCGCTGCGTCAGATGAGAAGAAGCGATCGAGAGGTGTGCCTCTCTCTCTCTCTCTCTCTCTCTCTGACAGACACACACACACACACACTGGGACATGTCTCTCTCTCTCACACACACATTTTCTCTCTCTCTCACTCATTCACACAGGGACATAGTATATGGCTCTCTTCTCATACGCAAGCACTCACACACACACACACACACACACACAACAAGATACCCCATTTGCAATAATTATTTTAAAACGCGTCCGTCATCTTCTGTACGAAGTTGAGGACATTGAAACTGCTGAGCTGTGCTACTGGGAACCGTACGAGTGCTTGCATAAAAACGCCCGCCATCCCCCGCCCCCACCCTCGAGAAATGCCCTAGAATATATAATAAGATAACCTCACGCAATCTATATTTATCTGTATATAGACAGCCAGCAGCAGGTACTGTGGCTAACACAGTCTATATGTTATTAATTTGCATATAGATTTCAGGGGACGAAGTTCGCTTCTACTGGCTACAGTTCAGTAGTCCACCTGTAGCTCTTAAAGGGACACGAATATGTGTTTTTTTTCTCTTAATAGTGGACGAAGATCTTAAGATTTTCGTATTTGTATACATTTTTCATGAGGTCTGGTGTGTTTGAAGAAGAGAGGGACATTACGATATTACAGTTTAGGATACACACCCAGGTTGGTGTGTACATTTGTGTACAAGGGTGTCGTGCACCTGGATTTTATCTCTCTCTCTCTCTCTCTTTTTTAATATTCTTTGGAAGCTTGAAGAATTTCAAGTCAGTGGCCCCTTTGGTGGTGGACTTGTTCTATATGAATGGTGTTCTTCATCTTCTAAATAATATAATAATACAATACTCGAGAAATATTATAAAAAAAAAAAACGTAAGTGCAGAAACTAAGGAATGCAGTCAGTGAGTCACGTGGTGAAATATAATAAAAAAAAGTTTTTAAAATCCCCCACTCGACACCCATTTACTCATCGAACATTACTCACGGCCAATAAATCCAGGATTTCCATTCTGGTCTCTGGAAGGTTAATCAAAAGGTCGTCCACATCCACCTGAGTGAGTTTCCACAATGCGTCAACTTGCCCAGACCCGCGTCTGCTTCGTTGGGTAGCCATGCCTAAATTATTGTAGACACCTATAGCTTACCCCATCTAGATCTAAAAGCGCCCCCTTCTCGTCTCCCCGATAGATGTTTTTGGGGCAGTTTTTGTATCGTCGTCTCTGATTGGCCGAGTCGTTTTTGAACTTGGTGCGAGACCCTGTTCTTGAATAAAGAAGTTTTTGGGAAGGTTTTGTATCGGCGTCTGTGATTAGCTGCTTCGATCTAAAGGCTGCGTCATTGTAAAGTAGTGGTTAGTCTCTTCGATAACGCCACGTCTGGATGTCCATAGCAGAAGCAGTTACACATAACTGTTTTTGAGGTCCTCAGGGAGAGAGAGACAGAGAGAGAGAGAGAGAGAGAGAGAGAGAGAGGGAGAGGGTAGCCACCCCAATCCATCCTCACCGGGGCACCAATACACACACACACACACGCATACACGCGCACACACTCGACCAAAACTGTTAAGGGGGTTTTCTGCCAGGCCAGCCAACCTCACGGGGTTTGAAACCCATGTTCGGCCGTGGTATCTCTCTCTCTCTCTCTCTCTCTCTTTCTTTGATGTCGTTGGAACCGGGTTAGCCTCGGTTTAAGCTCGCATCCATGGCCCGGGGGGTTTGGGGGGAGGGGGGTTTGGGGGAGGGGGGGTTTAGCGTTCAGTAGGCTAATCCGTTGTAGTAGTTTATCCCGAATAGGAGCGTGAATGGAATTGTCATACGGTGGGCGAATAAAATAAGAATTATTGTTGAGTATATCACATTAGCGCGGGCATGGGCCATTGGGTTCCTGCCCCACTCCTCCTACTCGTATACCCCTACCCCCATTGGGGCTCCTGCTCCTCCTTCCTCCCCACCATCCCCCTCTCCACCCAACGCATCCATCCTCCAACCCAGTCCGTCTTCTTGAGTTTCCAGACTTCCAGTTCTTTCAAAAGCCTGGAAGAAGCTGTGATTCAATCCGCGGACTGGAATGAGACAATTCCAGCGCTACTTTCCAGCATCGGCTGCGTTGGTTCTCTGGATATGTCCGTGCTGTTATGGGGGTCTGTCGTAAATCCCTGAGCGTTTTTTTTTTTTTTTAAACCTTCGTCGCCGGAGGTTAGCACGTCGTACGTGCGTGCGTGCGTCAGCAGCAGCAGCGCCGTCCCTCCTCCTCCTCCTCCTCCTCCTCAGCTCGTACCTCGTCGTTGATGATCGCCGCCGATGGGCTGGCTGGCTCCCTCCCTTCCCTGGCTGATTCAGTCAGTGTACCTGTGACTGGCGGTACGAGAAGGTCTGTCTCGTCTCGTCCCAGCAGCTCCTCGCCCTTTTGGATTTGTATTATACGCAGCGCCTCCTCACCGCCCCCCCCCCCCCCCCCCCCAACCCCAAAATCTCCAGTGCTAGATGAGTCTTTCCCGTGAATTCAATGCTTCCTGACGCGCGGCTGTGCCACTGAGTTGATTCGAGAAAGTGTGACGAAAAAAAAAGTGTAAAATTTACTCAAAATTCCATTTTTTTGTGAGCGAGGCCTGGAGACTTCAATCGGACATGTGCAAGTGTTCCATCCTTGTGTGTCTAGCCTGGGCGGCTTGCGCCGCCCTGGCACAGCAGGAGTACGACGTAGGGGAACCCAACGACGGGGAGGTCGTGTTCAACGGTGAGTTACGCAAAAAGGGGAATCGTCCGTCATGGATGCGTATGTAGCGTAGCCTGACTTCAGACGATTTTTATTGTCATTTGTAATATATCCCAGATCGCAGACAGAGTTATTCGAATCCACGCCTGCTTTTATAATCTTCATTCATCTATTCCTCCTAAAACTCATTATGATCCTCCATCGAAAGGTATTTGGGAATAAAGAAATAGAATTAAAAAAAAAAGGTTTTAAGGTCATATTTCCGGTGGAGAAGAGCGTCTCTCTCTCTCTACCTGGTGCGGTGGAGGAGTTCACCGGTAATTGCAGGTAGATATTTCTCGAGGGTTGCAGTTGGCGACGGATGACTTTGTCAAGTTTATAGGTTTGCCTTTACTTAACATAAAGTGTGTTTGTGTATGTTTGTATGTAAGTAGAGAGAGAGAGAAGAAAGATTATTACCCCAAGAGAGACAGAGTCGAAAACTTGCACCGCGATAGAGAGAGATGGCGGTCGGTCTTGTAGCGTTGAGTCTGCCCCGAGGGCGATGGGTACTACCAACATTCCCAAGGACTCCGGGAGGGGGTAGGGAGGGAGTGTGAGCAAGGAGGAGGAGGAGGGGGAGGATGAGATATCTCTCCCCCTACCCGCTGCCAGCCTACCTACCCCCTCCCTCCTTTACCTGAGAGAGAAAGATAGCGAGAATTCCCCCCCCCCCCCCCCCCCCCCCCCCCCCCCCCCCCCCCCACCCCCCCCCCTCTCTCCTGTATGTAGGCTTTGTTTTCAAATTTTACGATGAAGGTCCATGAATCTATAGGCTTTAAAGACTTTGGGATACGATCCCTTCCGAGTCCGTCCGCCTACCTGATTGTTTGAGGTCGCGGCAGTGACCTCTAGAAGAAGAAGAAGAAGCCGTTGGGCATAGCTTCTTTATAATGAACGTCTTGGCATCGTGCCCGGTTTAGGGCAGAGGGAGAAAGGTTCCCGTACATTGGTTTTTGGTCTTAACCATCACCGGTGAAGAAGACGAACGTATCAAGACACATATAGTATTATATATATATATATATATATATCATATCTGTTATATTATCTGTTAATTATTTATTTAATTTTGTAAGCGCACCTTGGTATTCCTTTGTTTTTGTGTGTGTCTATTGTTTAGGTTTTTGTTTGTGATATTAACTTTGAATTTGCGTTACAAACAATATTTTTCTTTATAGTTCAGTTATGCAAAGTTTCTTTAGTTTTCTTTATTTTTTTATATAATGATTTTTCAGTTTTCAGTTTATTTCGTTCGGGTTATTTAAAGCCCAAAATCTCTGATAAACTTAATTTTTTTTTAATTAAATTGCTGTAGCCACTCGTATAATTTTTTTTCAAAAACCGACCTTCTCTCTCTCTCTCTCTTTATATAATATATAATATATATATATCCTATATATATATATATATATTATATATGTGTGTGTGGTGTGTGTGTATATATATACAAGCGAATACCACAGGAAAATGATAGTCAGAGATCCAAGCGCCTTTGTCTTTACTAAGACATTGTCAAGGAACGAATGAAATACAGTTGAAAAGAAAGTTACCAGGTAAACAAAAAGATCAAGAATACCAGATGGTTAATTGTCAAAAGGGTAAAAATCAATCAACCATCTGGTATTCTTGATCTTTTTGTTTACCTGGTAACTTTCTTTCCAACTGCATTTCATTCGTTCCTGGACAATGTCTTAGTAAAGACGAAAGCGCTTGGATTTCTACCTATGATTTTCCTGTGGTATTCGCTTATTTAATGAAGTCACGTGCATTTACTGCGATTTTTTAGGCATACATACATATATGTGTGTGTGTATGTTTTAAATTGCTTTGATAAGAAACTACTATGATTTTTTTTATGATCAATCATTTTCCATTTTCGAATTCGACTTCTCTTTCTCCTGAAACCTAATTACTTTTAGATAATTTTATTTTTATTTCTTCTTAGTCTCCCGTGTCCCCGGTCTCTAGAGGGACTGAAATATGCCCAAGAGACCTGGGTCATAGATGTGGGAATAATTTGTCTATGCTGAAAAATTTCATCTCAATATAAGGCTGTTGGGAGCAGGAAGTTACTTATTTTGATTTTGATAATATTAAACTTTTTGCCGTAGAAAGCATTGCTGAATGAAGTATAAATGTTTTATTATTATTATTATTATTTAATTGTAATTTTTCTACATGAAAACCTTTGTTCTCACAGATAAGATACACTTGGTAAAGCTTTTAAAAACTCTACGGTCTTTGCACGCACGCTTTCATAGTGTGGGCGCTTACAAACGCGCGCACACACAACACACACACACACACACACACATATATATATATATATATATATATATATATAGATAATATATATATATATATATATATATATATTTAGCCATCTTTTTACGTGTTCATCATCATGTATGTATCTATTCTCTTGGGAGTAATGATAGTTAGTTGCATTACTAGTAATAAAGAATAAGTTGTAGGAAATATATATAAATCGTGTATCCTATTCAGGCTAATAATAATAATAATTATAAAAATAATAGAAATAATAATAATGATAACTGAACAGACCAGTAACCTTGAGATATCTATAAATAAACATACATTCTGCATGACATTGGTTTTACCAACAAGGTTTCCCACATGCAAATTTAATATTTTTTCTTTTTAAGACGAACTCGTCCTCTGCAACGTTAAGAAGGGCCTGTCAGTCATTTGTTAATAATGTAGTGACTGTCTCTCTCTCTCTCTCTCTCTCTCTCTCTCTCTCTCTCTCTCAATGCAAGTAATTTACACTATAATATGAACAAAAGTTAATATTCATACAGAGCTACGCAAATACACATTCTCTCTCTCTCTCTCTCTCTCTCTCTCTCTCTCTCTCTCTCTCTCTCTCTCTCTCTCTCTCTCTCTCTCGCGGAAGACCTGTCTCACTTTCCAAACGCACTAGTCCGTTGAGTTAACACAAAGAATGCCAGAATGATTTTTTGAGTACGTTATTCATCAGTGTACTTCCCCGTTTCTGCATTATTATTATTATTATTATTATTATTAGTACTATTATTATTATTGTTGTTGTTGTTAATTAGTATTATCTTTTACTCTTACAATACAAAAACAATGTTCGTAAATATATCTCTGATATCCCATTCATCGAGTTCTGTATTAAGAACTCCCAAATCCCCATTATCAACTTTGAAAATTCATTATCAGTTCCTAAATATCCATTATTAAATCAATTTCCCATTATGAACTCTTAAATTCCTAATTTCCATTATCACTTCCTAAATTTCCATTATCAACTCTTGAATTCCCATTTCCAACCCCAGAGTTTTCATTATCAACTCCCAAATTCCAAATTTCCATTATATATCAGTTCCTTAATATCCATTACCATCTCCCAAATTTCCATTATCAACTCCCAAAATTTTAATTATCAAATTCCAAATTTCCATTATATATCATTTCTTTAATATCTATTATCATCTCCCAAATTTCCATTTTCACGGTCACAAAATTTAATTATCAACTCCCAAATTCCAGATTTACATTATCAGTTCCTTAATATCCATTATCAACTCCCAAATTTCCATTATCAACTCCCAAAATTCCATTACCAACTCCCCAATACCAAACCCCTACCTGACACACACACACTGCACCTCACACCAGACTCCCAAATAGCCTATGATAAGGACCACTAAACCTTTCGAGTATTTCTGGTCACGCGAAATGTTGAGCAACGAGAGAGAGAGAGAGAGAGAGAGAGAGAGAGAGAGAATTGCATCAGACACAAAACTGCGGAATGTTTTCCATACACCCTCCACTTAAAAAGTTGAGGAAGACAGGAGCAACGGCAGTTGGTACACGCGATGACGAAAGTTGAAAAGTACTACTGTCATTTCAGAGGGAGAGAGAGAGAGAGAGAGAGGGAGGGAGGGGGAGGAAGGAGGGGAAGGTTGATAGATGGCAAAGCAAGTCGCCAAGTTATTGTGTGGATTTTGAAATTGCTCTACAGGATCCGTTCCCCCTTGTGTCTCCTCGTGTGTTCTCTCAGGAGAGAGAGAGAGATTATGTATAGCTGAAAGATATCGCTATATTGAAATGACACGTTTGTCCATAATGTGTTGAGAAATCTATCATATAAATAGAGAGAGAAATCAGTAAAAGATACCATCACGCACACTATACTTCAGTAGATGGGGATGTGAAAGAGAGAGAGAGAAAGACAACCGTTAGATATCGTAGTAGTGAGGCAGATACCTAAAGGTTAGGTTTGAATTATACAGAAAGTGCAGCGGGGTGGAACCCGAGTTCTGTCTACCATTTAGGTGGTGGCCTCTGCTGCTGCTGCTGCTATTCCGTCAGCTCGACAGGAATCATCATTTCTACCGCTGGTATATGTCACGTGTTATTTCTGTGGAGAATAACATGTTCCCGTGTTCAGGAATTCTTGTTTTGGAAGACTTTTTATATACCAGTTTTACTCTGAATTGTTTCTCTCGCTCTCTTTTTTTGTGGGGGGGGGGTGGTGGGGTTGGTGTTTGGTATTAACACCTGATGAGATTCGGTTGGAATATTTGGGAATTGTATTCCAGTTTTAATATGAAATGTTTTTTGGGTTGTATTAACACGGGATTCGGTTGGAATTTTTAGGAATTGTATTCCAGTTTTAATCTGAATTTTTTTTAAGTGGATATTAACACCTGACATTCGGTTGGAATATTTGGGAATCGTATTCCAGTTTTAATCTGATATTTTTTTTTTTTTTTTGAGGGGATTCTGTTGGAATATTTGGTAATTGTGTTCCAGTTTTACTCAGAAAATGTTTTTGCAATTTTTTTAGGGGAATATTGACACCTGGGATTCGGTTGGAATATTTGGGAATTGTATTCCAGTTTTAATCTGAAATGTTTTTTGGGGTTATATTAACACCTGGGATTCGGTTGGAATATTTGGGAATTGTATTCCAGTTTTAATCTGAAATGTTTTTTGGGGTTATATTAACACCTGCGATTCGGTTGGAATATTTGGGAATTGCATACCAGTTTTACTGTCAAGTTATTTTTTGTGGGGTGTGTATCAACACCTGGTATATTTTTGTTTGCCTTGTTGATAATCAAGAATTTTTGTATTTTCTCAGTACAATTTTCCTTTTTAACTTTTTTAAAAAACAAATTGCCAGTGATACAAGGACCTGAGACCAATTAGAATGGTATGCTTGTGTCTGTCAAGAATGTCTACTAAGTGTTCATATATCCAGGAATACTTCCTACGTCCATCCTCAGTTTTTGTACTCTCAGTTCCAAGAAGCATTTCCTATGTTCTCGGTGGATTCTTGGATATCCAGATATGTCATTTGTCTAGATTAGTAAGCAATTTAGTGTTCGTAATACTCCCTTCCCCTCAGTCGACAATAGTGATTCACACTTTTATTTTTATATTGCTCTTCTACTTCCTGTCAAACTTCCCAGATTTCTTGACTTGCATCAGGTGAAATAATTGGTTTGTCCTTGGTAATATTATTATTTTAATGCGACCTTTATATACCAGATGATTATGAGAGATAGTCCTGTAAAGCGTGTAGCTTTTCCTCTGCTAGATTTATATAATATATATGAATATATATAAATATAATGGTTCAATAACAGCGTCCATTCAAATGTACAGTATTTCACAAACTGTCTATATAAAGACCTGAACTAAATTTCCTAACCATAGCAGGACAAATATACCATCCTCTGCTACGCCAAAAGCAAATTACAACAATAAAGAATTAAACGTGGAATTGCATTTGAAAGGAACAGGCATGCGAGAACTTCAAGGCCAGTTTAATAATTATTTCAGGTAGACTGCAGTTTATGGCTGGGCCGTGTTTTCGTAAATCAATGAACGTCATTTATTTGGGGGCTGCAAATGATTTTGTGTTTTCCGCAATCGTTCGCATCATGTGATTTGATATTTCAAATTATTTCATTTTTTAGATTGATATTTGAGTTCTTGGTGTCACCCAAGAAAGACAGGTCAGGAATGTTGACCTAGTCTGGCCTAGAATAACCCCTTGTGCTCTTTAACCCTGGATTGTAAAATGTAATAGGTCTTACCAACATGGCCATACGAAAGTTGCCATGTAGTTACATATAAGTGATTTGAGAAGACAAGCAAGCTGGTAGTTGTATATGAATTTTAAAATCATTACAAGTACAAATATTGGTTGAAATGATGCAAATGGATTGCTAGTGATGTGATTATTTATTGTTATTGAATGTGTAAGACGGAGAAATGAATAATAGTATAGGATATGAAAGTGTCAGTGATTTGTCCTGCTCTCTATATTCATAGCCACCCCTTAGCAGGGAAAATATATTATTATTATTATTATTATTATTATTATTATTATTCAGAAGATGAAGAACACTCATTCATATGGAATAAGCCTACCAAAGGGGCCACTGACTTGAAATTCAAGCTTCTAAAGAATACTATGTCACACATTCGGAAGAAGTAACAAGGTAGTAGTAAATACAGAAAGGGATCAGCCATTAGAAAAACAGACGGATAGATAAAAATGCAGGTAAACATGTGAACCGTTTGTTAATCAAACTCGCTTGTACCTCGATGCCAAGTAAACGAAAAAATCCATTAAGGTGCGTTTCTAGTCAATCGTAATCCCCAGGTCTGGGTTTAAACTTGTCCTGACATTCTTGGGAAGGCTGCCTCCAGAATTATTGAGAGGGTCGTGAATCTTGTATGGCCCTCTCTCTCTCTCTCTCTCTCTCTCTCTCTCTCTCTCTCTCTCATACCGTTTGTTGCTGGCTTGATTTGAGTCGTGATGTCTCTAGGATGTTTGTGTGTGTGTTTTTTTAAATAACTTGAAAAAAATATGCGTGTGTGATGGAAAGAGGACATATTTCCAACACCTGCCTTTCATTTCTTTCTACTTAAAATGATTTGTTTGTTTCGCCTCTCCTTTCTTTCTTTTTCACAAATATTTATTTTCAAATTGATTTCTATACTCTTTAGACAACAAATATTAGCAACCTGTCAACTTTTTCAAGTCAAAGTTTGGGGGCTTCACGATTGTACTCTCTCTCTCTCTCTCTCTCCTCTCTCTCTCTCTCTCTCTCTCTCTCTCTCTCTCTGTAGAATTCCCCCCAGTTCAGCAATCTCGTATGTTGGAATGTCTTAAGAATTCTTTTAGCAAGGACAAAAAGTGGTATAAAGTTTGTTTTAACCTTCAGGACGCTGAGATATATATGTGTCACTTTATTGCTTGTGAGTAGTCATATTATATATTTACAAGTTTATCTCTTATTATTTTTATGATTTTCAAGTCTTGATCTTTGTCACTCCATAGATTCATTTTTCTCAGTTCCTGTCAAGATACCTTGAAGATTATATCCATCGCTGTTTGGGCGTACGTATACTGTATCGCGTGCCGGTGTCATTTATATATCAGATAAACCACAATACTTACAGCCAAGTGTGCATAATCATACAGTTATATCCCACCTTGAGCTCTTAATAGAATAAAGATTAGATTGTCAATCTATTACGAGAAAATTGCTGTATGTCTATTTGCCGACATCCAAAAAAAATCACGTGGTAATGCTTTCGTCAATAACTTTGCTCTGTAATTGTTCAGTTATTTTTATGGTTATTGATTTACATGAAGGTTATTGGAGGAATATTTTGGTTGGGCGTATTCAGTGGTTATTGATTAGTTCGTATATTGGTCATTTTGTCGAGCGTATGATTATCTGAAACAGGCCCTGTAATATATTACCTTGCAAATCTGGTTTCAGTATTACTAGTATTCGATTTGTAAATATTCACTTAGTATAGAAATAACTAAACAAATGAAGGGAAGATTAACAAATGTAGATAAATATGTGCATCTAATAATAATAATAATATCATGTTTTAAATGTAAGACCCCAAACTCGATTTTATAACATTCTTGACTACTGGTACGTTATGTTTACCATTATTGAGAATGCTTGAGATTGGCATTTTAGTGGAAGTTTTGCGCATAAACAACCATTCATTTTGAAGAATATTCTTCCACATTCTTATCGTTGCTTATTTTCTTTATACTGTTCTTAAGAATGTGTGAATATCCTTCAAGAGGAAGGCCAAGGTGACTTGCATCAAAATCGAAAGCTGAGTCTCAATTTCTCGCTCCAAGAAAAGGACGTTTTGCACCTTTTCTTGCCCGGGAACTGTTGAGTTTATTTTCCTTTGTCATTGCAAAGATAGAGTAAATTAGGACATTCTGTTATTTGTTCCCATTGCTCTAAGAAAAACGGAAGTTTAACATCTTTTCTTGGCTGGAAACTGTTGAGTTTATTTTTCTTTGTTGCAGCAGAGATATATTAGATTAGGACGTTCTGTTGTTTGTTCCAGCGCCCAAAGAAAAAGGAAGTCTTACACCTTTTCTTGGCCGGAAAGATAAATTAGATTGGGACGTCCAGTTGTTTACTTTTTTGCCATCATTCATACAGAGGAACTCTGGCCATAAAATAAATAATGATTTAAGTTGTATCAGGAATTTTATACGTGTACATTTTGAATTTTTTCTTTCACTGAACATGGAAATTAAAATTTATTATTAAAGTCGCATCAGGGAAGTTATATTCATGTTTTCATCTTGATTTACGTGTTTTACTGAACCTGAAAATTAAAATTCTATATAAGTGGCATCAAGATTGTATATTTCTGTTTTTATACCAAACCTGAAAATTATATATCCTGCGCAGAACTGGACTTGACCAGAATTCAGAAGGATCTCGCTTAGTGTCCTCCTAGACTTCAGGATATTTCAAGGACATGGATGTCTCCATCAAGGATATCCTGTTTTTTTCCCTTGCAAGGGATAGGAAAAAACCTCCTAACTTGAATCCAGTGAAGATTGTTCTTGTTTAAGCTTTTTATTTTCCCATCTACGTATATATTACACCCACATCATATGTTTTTATTTATTTTGATTCGATTTATCTGTCTCCAAATATATATATACTTTTTTTCTAGATGTACCTCTATCAACCTACGTACCTATAACACCCACCTATTATGTTCTTTGCATGGCCTCCCCACCCGTTGGGAGAAGTAGTTCGGAAAAGCTTTTTGGGGGGAAGGGGGAACCACGCCCTAAAATGGGGAGGCCCCTGAATATTCAGGCGGCCCAGGGACAACGCCCTTACCTTCCCCCTCCCCCCACAAAAAATGTAGCTACTCTACTGTTCGTGGAGGTGTTGCTTCAATAACTCGTTTTTTGGGCCAAGACCTCGGCGTTTGTAGAGCGCACTTAGACCTTGCGACGAGGATAGGAATGTGTGTATATATATATATATATATATATATATATATATTATATATATATATATTATATATATATATCATCATCATGACTATCATCATCACATCTCATACGCGTTGCTAGTCCACTGTAGGACAAATGCCTACAGACGCATCCTTCCATTCCCTTCTGTTTATGGTCTTTCTGTACCCGCAAATTTTCGTAGCTCGTCCATTCATCGTCTTCTCTTCCTTCCTCTGCTTCGTTTTAGAGAGAGAGATAAGAAGCATGCTAAAAATATCACATATACAGTACGTGTGTACAAGTTCACACTTACAGTACAAAAAAGTTATTTTGATACTTATTATTATTATTATGTCAGCCCGTTCTTCTGTCTGTCATTCAATCACGGCCAAACGGCTTGTCCGTTGGGCATGAAACTTGGCAGGGTTGTAGTGGGGACCCCTAAGATGGTTTTATGATGAGGTTTCATCCTACCTCCCAGCTCCCTTCCTCCGAAGGGGGTGGGGGGTGAGAAGGGATTCCCTGAAACGGAGCTGGTTCTGCCTGTAGACTTAGTTGCTTTACGAATTTATCATACATAATTTCTGTAAACATATGACTTATCATTTGGAAAATAGCACTATAGGGTAAGCATCAATGACATAATAGTTAAGAAAAACACTAGCGAGTCACTTTTATGAAGTAGCTGATGAATATATGCTTTTAGTAGGGATTGGTAAATTGCTAGTTATTATTATTATTATTATTATTATTATTATTATCTAACACTTCCCCTTCTTCTTTTGCAGGAGTGCGGGGCGCAGATGTGGCCCTCCTTTTTGACAGCGACGAGGTCATAGTGAACCCAGGGGACACCTTGAACCTCGACTGCGGGGTCCAGGGTGATTTCAGATCCTGCGTCTGGGAGGCCGCAAGTGGCACTTACCAGGTGAGAGACAGATTTTTGCTCATTTCTATTGGTGTTGGGTCTCTCGTAGGCCAGGGGTAGTGTTTCCCAGTACCAGATGTGAAGAATTGGAGGTTTATGTTAATAATTATTGGCGTGGAGTCTCTCGTAGGCCAGGGGTAGTGTTTCCCAGTACCAGATTTGAGAATTGGAGATTTTTGCCAATAATTTTTGGTGTGGGGTCTCGCGTAGGCCAGGGGTAGTGTTTCCTAGTACCCGATGTGAGAACTGGAGATTTATGCTAATAATTATTGGTGTGGGGTTTCTCGTAGGCCAGGGGTAGTGTTTCCCAGTACCAGATGTGAGAATTGGAGATTTTTGCTAATAATTTTTGGTGTGGGGTCTCACGTAGGCCAGGGGTAGTGTTTCCCAGTACCAGATGTAAGAATTGGTGGTTTATGTTAATAATTATTGGTGTGGAGTCTCTCGTAGGCCAGGGGTAGTGTTTCCTAGTACCAGATATGAGAATTGGAGATTTATGCTAATAATTATTGGTGTGGAGTCTCTCGTAGGCCAGGGGTAGTGTTTCCCAGTACCAGATTTGAGAATTGGAGTTCCCATGCTATAATTATTGGTGCGGGGTCTCTCGTAGGCCAGGGGGAGGGTGTTTAGAAGTTACCAGATTTTTTTAGAATTGGAGATTTTTGCTAATAATTTTTGGTGTGGGGTCTCACGTAGGCCAGGAGTAGTGTTTCCCAGTACCAAATGTAAGAATTGGAGGTTTATGTTAATAATTATTGGTGTGGAGTCTCTCGTAGGCCAGGGGTAGTGTTTCCTAGTACCAGATGTGAGAACTGGAGATTTATGCTAATAATTATTGGTGTGGGGTCTCTCGTAGGCCAGGGGTAGCGACCTGGGATGTGTTATTTTGTTTATTTATTTATTATTTTGTTTATTTATTTATTTATTTGTTTATTTATTTATTTATTTATTTATTTATTTATTTATTTATTTATTGTAGTTTCAGGCTTCTTTGGTGGTTGCAGGGCTAGCAACCTCACCCTGTAAGAAAGTTCATGAGAAACTTTCAATACCCCACAGATTATTATTATTATCAACTGGACAGCTAAAGTCTATAAAAATGCCACAAATTATTATTTTTTTTATTTGGAATGGGATCCTAAGTACATCAAGTCGAAAAGAAAATATATTTATTTCTAATCCACTGCAGAAAAATAACATATTTAAGCCTGAATAAATATAGGGTTTTGCATTTAAGGATTCGTTGATGCCATAGGAGAGAGAAAATATCATACGTAAGACTGAAATACATTATTTTGTATATAAGGGATAGGAGAATAACATAGCGTGAAAAATACTATATTGTAATGTAAGGATACAATGTATATATGTGTGTGTGTTTAGATGAATATACTTTAAAGAAGAATATTGCTCTCAGACCAACGTCGTATTTTTGGTACAATGTAATCGCCAAAGATGGGGAAAAACAACATTATGTTAAGAGACAAAAAAAAATTGTTTTTAATCTTTTTAATGGCGTCGTGAAGACTCACAGGGGCCTCTCTCTCTCTCTCTCTCTCTCTCTCTCTCTCTCTCTCTCTCTCTCTCTCTCTCTCCGTATTCAAAGCATTACTCTCAATCCTTGATTTTTATGACAAATATT
Organism: Macrobrachium nipponense; assembly: GCF_015104395.2. Lineage (NCBI taxonomy): Eukaryota > Metazoa > Arthropoda > Malacostraca > Decapoda > Palaemonidae > Macrobrachium > Macrobrachium nipponense. Next base: position 26,901,474 of record NC_087222.1, read on the forward strand.
TAAGGTCATTTGATATACATATTTCCAGTTAAAACGTGGCCCAGGGGGTAGGGGGGAATGGGGGAAGGGTATGTGTTGGAATTTAGTGTCATGTTTGCGTTTGTGGTCAAAAACACATTGGTCTAAACGTTCATTGCTTTCTGAGGAGGGGGAATTTTCCCCCTTTTCCCCCCACAAAAAATAATTTTCTCTCTCTCTCTCTCTCTCTCTCTCTCTCTCTCTCTCTCTGTGCCACTTTTCGTAACTTTTGAGAAGGCAAGGTTATGGTACTACTAAGGTTAGACCTAGGCCTAATACCTTCGTATACTCTCTCTCTCTCTCTCTCTCTCTCTCTCTCTCTCTCTCTCTCTCTCTCTAAAAAGTAAAAGGGGAAAAGGACCTTTAACACTGTTTAGACGCCAAGCAAGCGCATCGAACCTTAGACCATAATAATCGGTTGAATGTCGACCACAAAGTCCCTTTTGTAGACAGCTCAGAGGTTCTGTGCGGTTGCGTTCAGTCGCCTGGAAAGCGATCTAGTTTGTTTTGGACACGTTCAGGTGGCTATTTATACCTGCGGGAACGGGGTGTGTTTAGTAGGTGTTAATACTTTGCAGCCTGTTCAGTTGGTATTAATACTTTTATGGGGCCTGTTCAGTTGTTGTTTTTTATCGTGGGGTGAGTTCAGTTGGCTATTTTTTTCAACTTTGGCTGCGTTCAGTTTTGTTTTTGAATTGGCGTGTGTTCGGTTGGTATTTTACCTCATGTGGCATTGTTCAGTTGGTATTTTTATTACATAAGGCGTGCTCAGTTGCTATATTATGCCATTTGGCATCGTTCAGTTGGTATTTTTTTTTATTTGTGATGTGTTCCGTTGGTGTATTCACTTTCGTGAGAGTTCATCAGCTATTTACACATTTGAAGGTTCGTTTAGTTGTTATGTATACATTGGTGGTTCGTTCAGTTGGTACTTTTGGGTCAGTTCAATTGACTATTCACACTTTTGGGGGTTCGTTCAGTAGGTACATTTACCCTTGGTGTGCGTTTAGTTGGGTTGCATTTAGACGAAGGTTCGTTCAAGTGGTTAATTGTAACTTAGTGCGTGTCCAAATGGCTAGTTATAGTGTTGGGGATTCGTTCAGTTGATAGCTTTACTCTCTCGGTATGTTCAGTTGGGTCGCATTTTTGTGTGGAAATGCGTTCAGTTGGTTCAGGTGTGTATATTTTGTATATTTTTACAACTTTGTACCTCATTCGATACCACAATTAAACTATACTCTTGTTGTTTAAATATCTTCTTTTTTTCCATGTGAATAGATTTATTATTATTATTATTATTATTGTTGTTGTTGTGCCAAACAAAACTAGTACTATATATTTTTGTTTTGCTCAAATAATTCGATTGGTTACCTATACCATTATACGTTTGTAACCATTTGTGATTATAAATGTTCAGTTATAACAAAATCAAGCTGTGTGTGTGAGAGAGGAGAGAGAGACGAGAGAGAGAGAGATGAGAGAGAGAGAGGAGACGATGAGAGACCGAGAGAGAGAGAGAGAGAGAGAGCCATTCCTATTGAATCCACAGAACACTTTTGTTGCCACCAAATCGCGAAAGGCCTCAGTCACTATTTGCATAGCGGAACAGGGACCCTCTCCCCTCCTCCCCAATAGGGTCCTCTATTTGTATGGCTAAGTTCAGCTTTGGGAGCAGAATCCTGACAAATGATTTGGCCCTAGCAGAGTAATTAAGTGAATGATAGCCCCAGCAGTTCAGAGCAGGAGAAAGTTAAACGGCGTTGGGTTTGGTCAGGAGTTGTGTGGGTGACTGCAGTACTTATATATATATTTTTTGTCATTTTTTTTTCTCTCTGGCTTTCAAGCCTCACTAAATGGCTGCTGTGGTTTGGTGTAAGTAATGTAGGGTAACTTCTATATCTTTTGCTTTATAAATCGGGCTTTTAACTATACACTCCTCCAGTCACCTCTTGTATCTCGTTTTCAGAGAGAGAGAGAGTCGTTTGATATGAAACAAATAATTATGAATTCGACCCGAGGTAACCATTTGTTCTGAACAAATCTTGTAGCAATTATATATATATATATATGTGTGTGTGTATGTGTGCATGTATTATGTATGTATACAGAATCACACATAACACCAACTTGCAACAGATCTTGAGAGCATCATCAAAGAACTCTTCTATGAAAAAGAGACAGAAGTGGGTCACTTCTGGGAACGGAGCCATCTGCAACTGGGAGCCTGTAACTGTATTCAATCTAACTGTACCTACAATTTGAGGTCTTGCCCTTATTAAACGAGGTTCCATCCCCAACACGGACTGGGCTTGTCTTTTCAGATCGATAACGGAACAAAGAAGGCCTCCTATAGAATATGTGATGAGAGAGAAAGAGAGTGTGTGCTAATAATAATTCTTTCAAATTAACACCATCATGTTTAAAGCTTGAATTGGATGCCTTACCCCATATGAATAGTGTTTAAGCTTATGGATGCTAATCATTATTATTATATTAGTAATAATGTTTCAACAGCAACGACTAACAAGCTCATACACTTTCAGATCGAAGATGTGTACTCCAATCTCTACTCATGGATGGGCAAACCAGCCGTGGAAGAGAACAACCAATGTGGCATCACCATCAACTCAGCCAACATAGAACACCATGGGATCTGGACTGTAAAGTGTACGTCAGAGGGAACTCTCTCGTCGGGAAAAAGAAAGTGGTTGTCACAAGTAAGTTTGATTGTCTCCCATTCTTTCCAGAGGTCTTTTTTCCAGAGATAATTCTGGAAAGCACTTGTGTTGAAATTCATTTCAGTGTTTGAGTAGGAAGTAACCTACATTCTTTCCAGAGGTCCTTTGTTCCAGAAATAATTCTGGAAGGCATTTGTGCTGAAATTTAGTATTTCAACGTTTAAGTGGGAAGTAACCTATATTCTTTCCAGAGGTCCTTTGTTGCAGAAATAATTCTGCAAGTCATTCTTCCTGAAACTTACGTCAGTTCCAGTGGGAAGCGACATAGATTTTATCATTGTATTCCTTCCAGAGATCCCTTCTTCCAGACTATTCTGGAAGTCATTTCTGTTGGGAGTTATTTCAGTGTTTTAGGAAAGTAACAGGCTTTATTCATAGTTTTACCCAGTCCAGAAGACTTTTATTCCAGAAATCATTCTGGAAGCCATGCCAGTTGGAATTCAGTTCAATATGTCAGTGGGAATTACTAACATAAATTTTATCATTTCATTCCTGTAGAGGTCTTTTATTATGTGCTTTGTTTTATTTCAAAAGAATTATACAGCAATTAGAGCCAGTACCATACAAAATGGAACTTGTGGCTTCCCACTAATAAGTGAATGTGTTGTGAACTATGTCATTTTGGTTCCTAAACCACCAGGCAGTAACTAAGGTCCCTGTGGCCATTTGTTATGTAATGAGAAACATTTAACTGTTAAACAATATGAAATGATAGGGTGCTCTCCACATTAGGTAATTTTTATCTGTATAGAGAGGAAATCTTATCAATAATTGCTCCTTGATCCAAGGAATGAATGAAACAGAGGGACAACTTCTCTAAGACTTTGTAGGCTATTTTATTGAAATGTTAACTTGTGTTTAGTTAGGTGTACAAAACATGGCCAATTTTTGAAAGAAGTTGTGAGAAATCTTTTATAAAGATATAAAATGATTCAGTCTACAGTACACATTTTAGAAGAATCAATCTCTTATCTTATGTAGGGCTTTATATTTTAATTCAAATTGCACCCTTGTACAAGTCGTAGCCTATATTCTTGATTTACATTTTGACTGACTGCAACCCCTTCTATTCCAGTCAAGCCAACCACCCCAGTCTTGGAGATAGACCAACCCGGAGGAACCCTAGAAGTCTCCAATGCCGAAGAAACGGAGGTGAAGTGTTCTGTGGCTGGGGCTAGGCCGGCTGCAGACATACGTTGGTACCTGGGCGATAAAGACGTAACAGTATTTGCCGCGGCAGACCAGACTCCTAATGGCGAAGAAGTGAGTTTTGCATATGCAGCGGTCAAGTTGTTTTTTTAAATTGTGGCTTCCATTTTGCTGGCTGATCAGGTCTAGAGATAGTGGACCCCTTTATATCCTACTGTTGTAGGGGACCACAGTATGAATCTGTGGTATTTGGGTGGGAAAAATTAATCAAGTGAAATATTAACCTTACCTAACCTGGGGGTTACATGTCCTTACCTTGCTGGGGGCTTTGCCACCCTTGGACTCCCCCTGCAACCTAACTTGACCTAGTGCATGATGTTGCTTTGAAAACATTCGGTAAAGTTTACATTGAATATCAGTAGTTCCAATACTTACTAAACCAATTTTCATTATGGAAGGTTTGACTAAACCAATTTTCATTATGGAATGTTTGAATGTTTAAGGAACATATCTTTATAATCACTTAATGAACAGTTATGCAGATGCTCTTAATTTTTTTAATTTTCACTGAATGGTTAGAATACCACAAGTCTGTCTTCCTGATATGTTGAAGGTGAGTAGTGGAACTAGGAAGCTTAAAAGTATAATGCTCCTAAGGAGAACTCTTAATACCTTGAGCTGGTACTGAACAGAAAAAATACCTGTGTGTGTTCAGCAGTTACAATTAAGTATACAAAATAATGATTGTCTTCACAAGCAATCCAAAGTCATCTTGGTGGTATAAATATTAGCTATTCCAGATCCTTGTTCATCCTCAGATATTTTCTGTAGCAATGATTTTTGCTTGTTATTATATTATTAATCTGTACATTTTACCTTCCAGGACATGCACAAGACAGTATCAACTTTGAGTCGCACATTTGAACCGTCAGAAAATGGACGTCTCCTCACTTGTACTGTCATGCACCAAACGCTGTTGGTCCCAGATAATACCTCCATCCCCATCAGTGTTATTTGTAAGGATTTTTCAGCATTTATCTTTGTAAAATTGACATGTATGTAAGATAAGATGAGAACTTTCAACATTCACACAAGTTGGTGATGTATTGAATCCTGCAACTGCCCTGCTGTAACTGAATAGTATACATATAGGATAGGCCTTTCACTGGTATCCTACGCTGAAAGATTTAAGGTTTGTACGCCACTTCGCAATAGGTTAGACTTGTTTTCCCAACTTGTTTAATTTTTAGTTTCCTCCTTCCTTTCCATATTAATTTTCTTTCAGCTTTGGCATCTAGTGACCCATTCATTGGTCTTTATATTAAAAGAAGAATAATGATGCCATTTCATTTCAAATTATTTTGCAGCCAGGGAGTGACTTAGCAGATTATAACAATCCAAAATGCTGACTTCTTTATGCCTCTTCTTTTCAGTTAAACCAATTGAAAAACCTCTCAGTACATACTACCAGATAGTGCCAGGCAGTGATTATGAAGTAAAGCTCAATTTCTCAGCGAACCCACCACCCACTCGGACTGAGTGGAGGTACGGAGAAGGCTTCCAGAATCTGGCTACATCCATTCCAGTTCCAGGAGCTACTGACAGATACACTACTAGTGTTGAAGTAAGTTGATTTGGTTCTACAGTAAAGTGTCTTTTGTGATAAGAGATCCCGATTACTCTTGGGTATGCTTGCTTGATTTTGGCCGAGTGATGCCTTTCCCAACATTTGGTAAAAGCTCAGAATGTTATGTTACCAGACTATTTAACTGTTTAAAGGTTTTTATATCTCACCTGTTCTATTAGATCCAAGGGGATGATGGAAAGGGCAACAATGTGGATAAGAATGATCTCCTACCCATTGCCTAATCTTGCAGTTTTCTCAGCCAACTTTCTTTGAAAACACACTTTGGGAGTTGAACCTGTAGAAACCACAAAAGCAAGAGCAATGGAGTTCTACAGTATTTCAAATATTACAGTAACATTTTTACCATCAAATACTGTACTTGAACAAGCAAATGTCTCACATGATACCTTTGCTGTACTAATACCAAAAGTAATGCAGTACCCTAGTACTTGATTCCCTTTCTATTTCTGTCTAGAATTGTGAACACACTGCATCAGTCATAAACCCTTAACCAGAGAAGAATATGAAAGCAAAGGTGTCCTTAATGTATTTTAAAACTGTTGCAAGGAAAATGTCTTCAGTTGAGACATTTGCCTACAAAAAGAACATTTACAGTGTGGATGCAATGTAGTGCACGCATGATTTATTGGTTTAGAATAGCCTTACGCCTGTTTATGTAAACATCAGCACTTCCCAGAGCATTGCTGATCTTTGACCACACTATGCAAGTCATTAAAAGTGATAAAGAAGAATTATTTTTATTTTCTCTACCCGAGGCCTAATGATAAACCTAACAAAATAAATGATGCTATATTTACTCCTATGGAAAGAAGGGAATATCTATTATAATTGATTTTAACTTTTTCAAAACGCAAAACAAAGTAAGTCATATCCAAGCCCATAGAAAGGAGGGAGTATCTATATTGTAATTCATTGTAATTTTTCCTTTTTCCCCCCTAACAGGAACTAGGCGACGGACAGTACACAGCCAAGCTACATATCTCGGGCTTCACCGATGCAGATGCCAACCAGCGGTATGTTTTATTCGTCGAAAACGGGCTAGGAGCGACACAGTACCAGGTTAAGCTTTCTATGGACGAAGCTCCGTTAGGTAAGTTGTATGACTAACTTGAATGATAAAGTTCTCATTTTAGATATGGATTCTCTGCATTAAGGGTTGGTGGTAGAGTAACAATCATTCTTCATTAATAGTTTGTGTGTTTGTAATAATTAGCTAAATACTTGACATTGCAGTACTCTTAAATACTTTGTAATTCTTGAATGTTGAAAGGTCACTTTTGGGGATGTTAATGGATTATAAAGAGAAATTATAGTCAAATGTGTGCGAGTTAGATTACAGTAATCATGACATTTCATTCTGAGATTTTGTGTTTTTTCGTCTCCTAACCTGCATCTTGGTAACTTCCGATTGCATGTCTTGGGGTCTGTGTGCCATAACAAACATTTTTGACCAAGTAGAGAGTAATATTTTGAATTGTTTTAATCGCTTCCGGGATTGGTGTTCATTATGATATATAACGTTATACACTTTTTTTAAAAAAGCTTTTTTGTCATTTGTTTTGTTCCTTATTTAGCTAACGGCAAGAGATTAATTGTTTTTCCTTAATTTGTCTAATAAATGCATGTACTATTATTTGTTATTAATGAGACAGACTTGAATATCCGTTTAAAGTTTGTACAAGGTTTTTTCCTTTATGCTAGAGAATGGACATTGATCAAAGTAACCATACCTTACAAAATTGTGGTGCTTGAAAAGTTTGTGATGTTTTTCATGAAATAGAAATGATTATAGGCAGTGCCTCATGTAATCTAGATCTTATGATGTCGCTTGGAATCATTCATTTTAGAAACATTTGTTAAATTGTTCAGTCTCATCTTGAGAGGTTCCTGAATAGGGACAAACTACATCTTTCCAAGATACTGTATAGATTCTTTCAACTCTAATGATTTGCAGGTATGTTGGTGGATGTTTCTGATACCCTTAAGTAAGGTTTGAAATGCACCATGATAAAAATTTCAGAAGGGTATGGTTACTTCCCTTGTTTTACTGAAATAAAAGAGTGAGCTGTTAATCCCACATCTTTGTGAGCTTCAATGATCTGTCGTTATATTTTTTTTTATATATATAAAAGTAAGCAAAACTACTAACTTTTAAAACCACAGGCTTCCTAACAGCACTTGCACTGTAAGTAGAATTGTTTTGTCATAATTCTACATAATTGTATGTGCTAAAATGTTTCCATTCTAGGCTTATTTGATGTACTCTTTGTCTTCAGTTTAGCTTCACGCTTCTCGGCATAAGGGCAGAAAGCAGGTGTCTTTCCTGAGACAGTAGAAAATGTTTACAGTATATAAGTTTAATGTAATCGTATGCGGTTAAGTCAAAGAATAGAACTGATTAATATTTAGACACTTGAGTAGCACTCTCCAGTTTCCAGGTCATATTGAGCCTTTGTGAAATTTTTTGCCAACATGAACAACCATAGTTTGAAATGCTATATTTCTGTGTGCACAATTTTTCAAGATAGTTTTATTTATATGTAGATCATTCTTTAAAGTTATTTTTCTTAGGGATGTTCGATGACATTAGGGTCTAGACATGGTCTTTGCTAACTAAATTTTGTCATGCTATCAATGAAGTTGACAGCATAGATTTCTTTTGTTGGTGTTCTCTCAGAAAGGTGTGTTTCATTGCAATAGGGAGCATGAACTGAAGATTTAAAAAAGGAAGAAAAAACTGCACCTTTCAGTGTGGTAGCCATTACTAGGTACCTTAATAGAAATGCAAATTCCTGTGCTGTATGAAGGCTGCCTTCAAGGTTGTGTTTACCAGGTTATGAAGGGTATTTCAAGTTGTAAGTTGTTATAATTAGCCTTTTTATCATCTTGGATTGACATATGTCATGGGGATTATCATTCAAACTTCCCAATGGCCTCTTTTATTTTGACATTCCCACAATACTTAAAGTTAGCCTTACTCATTTTTTGGATACTTTTAAGTCTGAACGTGTTAGAAAAGACAGATGTTTAGTCTAAGAGAAACCTAGAGCGAGGAAAGAAAGCATGGATCACCCTTTCTCGTAAACTAAGATCCCCCCGTGCTTTTAGCCCCATTGAGCTATCATTCGTCAACTGAGGTGTAACTTGAGTGTGTCTTGTCTCTTCCTTATAGATGGTGACTCTGAATATCGCGACCATGACAAAATCCCACCCACAGAATTTTCAGTGTCTGAAGGTATTGTTTTCGATGGTGAAATGGAGTCAAGTAAGTCGGGGTGCTAACGTCCCTCTTCGCAGAGCCAGTCACCTTCACCTCTCTAACAATCTTGCCTCTCATATCTCTCAGACACTGTTGCTATGTAAACTAACAATTGTTGACGATTACCGAAAGCTCCAGCTACTAACAAATTTACAAAAGTCTTGACCTGCCACTTCAGACTATGGAAGGATTTTATTCTTTTTCCCTTTTTTTGTAATTTTTTTTTAAAACTAAGATTGTAGTCTATTTTGGTACATAGTACGGTGTACACTGTGGGTTGGGCTTCAGGAATTGAATTTGCATTACTCTGGTAACTCTTGATTTGCTTCTTTGCTTAGAGTCAATGTTTCGATGATTACTGAGATTGAGTAAAGGATTTGAGCATCACAAGAACATCTTGACCATATAAAAGTTAGTCCATAGAAGCACCCATAGACTGAAGGGGACCTCAGGTTTTTATTCCCAGAAATGATGGTGATCTCCTTAGATTGAGACTGAGTGGAAGCTAAAACGACACTCCTTCTTGCATGGACAGGGAAACGATATCCTTAGGAAATCTTGCAGTAGTTCTTTTGAGGTGAATTTCCAGTGAGGAGAATCTGGCCGTCTATGGAAACATATGTACCGTCTAAGCATGTCTAAACTGTGCATGTTTCTCATCATTCCATTTTTTCTTTCTTTTGGCATGCCTGTTTACATTTATACCTGCAGTAAGTTTTCTCTCTTAACAACTCGTTAATCTCGTCTCTTTTTACGTAGTGTAATGTGGTAGCTATGCTTTGAGGATAACGCCCAGTTAGCACCGACTTACTCTGTTGCGACTGAACATATTTCTGTTGAATATTGTAGTAGTCTTCCACTGCGACCTGTGGACGTAGATTGATGTGATAAAAAAGAAAAATTTATTATTATTTTTTTTTTTAGAAATGTAGCTCCATTAGATGGATTGGCATTGCTTCTGAAATGTTTTTAGGGCCTTGGTGTTACGTGTTTGGTGCTAAAGTTTAAATGTTTTCTCTCACTTTAGATGCTCTGAGCGGTGGAGCCGTCGCAGGAATCGTCATTGTGATACTAATAGTCGTCGTTGCAGTAGTTGCAGCGGGATATGCAAGATATCGTCAGATGTTCTGCTTTGGTAAGTACAGTTCTTATTTTTTCTTATACAAGTGCATAATGTCAAGCCAGAGATTAAGATTAAATCAGTGTCAATGGACTAGTCGACAAGTCTCAAACGTCTGAAATAGATTATGAATATTGCATTGGACTGAAGCTTCTTTGCTTGCTATGTCTTACTTGTAACTCAGATGTAAGGAATTTGTTTTAAAATGAGTAAATTTAATAACACAACTCTCACGAATGCATTGAAGGCTTAAGAACTGAGATGGCGGCAAAGTAAATTTTCAGATAAATGCATGAATTAAATTGTGACGACTGGCCTTGAGTATGTTACAAGATAAAACATTGATGATTATAAAGTGTGTTTGAAATGCAATAATTTTTCCAAGCAAATGTCATAGTTCCTACTTAGAAACATTGCTTTTGATGGGCTGTTTCGTTTGGTTTTTGAAATAGCATCCATTTACACATTTAGCAAAGATATGTGATGACCCTGCTATTGTAGGAGAAGAGGAATTTTTGAAGCTAAGGAGATATTGTATCTGGGGTTCAAATAGCCATCTTAGAGGAGTTTGCAGTCTTAATCATTCTCCTTTTAAAAGGGAACCTGTACCTTTAGCATATCTAAATAGACTGCGTGCAGCACTAACCTTAAGGTTTGAGCTTCTTCGGTAAGGAAAGAAGGCTCAGTTGAATTTGTCCTTCCTGGGCACACAAACAGTCCATTCCATGACTGTGCTGGTGATGTAGCTGATTATAGTATCTGTTCTCTTTGGGAACATATTTGAATTGAGAACACATATAAGGATATCTTCACAAGATCCTGCACTGCCTAAAGTGGATGAATCATCTTCGATGCTGTTTGTGTATATGGGTGCACACTTTAAACCAAGATATAAACGATGCAAGACAGCTTTTATCTCGTATGAGCAATTCATAATTAAAAATGAGTATCAGTGATGACTGAACTTTTATATACATTTTGAAACAGACTACTTCCATCACTGACTGTAGTTGACTTGTAAATGTACTGCCTTTTCCTTTTACCTTACACAGTCCACATATAATAGTATTTGTTTTATGGAAGTGACATTGAAAAAAAAATTTGCAGACTCAGTAATTTCCCACTTGAGCACAGTAGAGGCTTCCATTTATGTACTTGCGAAGTTTGTCACATACACTTGTATTTATGTCTAAAGTACTGATGTTGAGCCTTAAAATAATCTCTTCTGGCATTCTTTGGAGATACTCTAGACCAACTCTTTGAGAGGATAGAATCATGATTAATATGCCTATTGCAAGTTATTCACAAGAACTGCCGTAATACAACCGTGCAGTTCCTGCTCAGCAATATTTTGTTTCCTCGTCAGTCCAAGATAATATTCATGATATTAGTACATTACAGGGGTAATGGTTTGATGTTTAGTTATTATATCATTAGCTCCTATATGTTTCCTCCGTGCATGGTAGGATAAACAAGAACTTTTCAAAGATGGTAATGGGTTCTTTTTTTCTTTTTTTTTATAATACTTTCTTCTTTAATGTTGGTATGTCTTTGTAGTATGGGATTCACTTAGTAATGTTTGCTGTATGCAGGTATATTCTTGTAGTGAACATTAATATGCTGTTTACTATCTTATCTGAACTTTGAATGGAACAGGCCTATAGGTCCACCTGTGTAGTTATACCTCTTTCGTGCTTAACTACTTGATGTACGCCCTAGGGCTTTGCAAAAGTCGAGTATTCTTCAACAACTTTCTACATTCTAATCCTTCTGCTTACTTTTCCCTGTAGAATTAATGTTGATAAACAGATTCTTCGCATTTCAAAGTAGAACAGTTAAAACTAGCAATGACTACAGCTTTGTAAAAGATAAGTTTTTGCCATATGTAGTTAAATCTTGTAGTAGTGTATGAGCATGAACAGATTCCTAGCATTGATCAGAAGTACGGAAATTCACAGTCAAATTGGTATTTGGGATGTTGGTGCTTTCTGCAACCAGTAATCTATATCAAGAAAATATACTTAGGTTATATCAGAGGATACAATCCAGATAACAGTGGTAAATTGTAAGACAAGGAAAGTATATGAATCCAGCCGTATGAAGATAATATGCAGCATACCTCTATCAAGGAAAATGACACTATACTAATAGGTATTGTGATTAGAGACAGAAAAACAGTTGAACAATTATATTTGTAAATCTATTCGTACACAATGGAGCCATTATTTCAAGGTCACACAATGATGAGAAGTTACAATAGAAATTAAAGTCATTTAGATTTACTGATTAAACCAAATTTATACTCATTTTATACTAAAAGAGTTTTGAATTAGTTGGATGCTTGATAGTCCTGTGACCCAAAGATACATTAAGATACCTTTGAGTAACTTGTAGACGATCAATTGAAGTGGGGATTCTAGCCCAGGTGGGGGTGGGGGGGAAGCAGGAACCCCTGATCTTTAATGAATCCTTGTTGACCACATCAAAGAATTGCTTGCAGGACCCAATCTGTTTGCAGAAAAGACAAGGCACTTTCTTCCAAACTTTGCCACCGAATTCATTAGGCTATGTGAGTGGCAGACCTCTGTAGTGGTTTGAATTTGTTGACCCTTACCTAACCTACGTACCTGCGATCCCTCTAGGCTACTCTTGTCTGCTGCCCCCATACCTTCAAAGAAGTTTAGGAAGGTTCTCCATTACAAAACAAAAGTTCAAAATACTTCATAGATCATAGAAATGAATAGGCTTAATTGTAAACTTCCTTGAGTTGATGAAATTGTTTAGTTAATTTAAACCGTAAGATGGTGTAATATACTTTGTTCTTACCAAGATATATATATAATTATTGATATAATTGAAACATATAGAGGTATTAATAGCAGTTTTGTCTTCACTTTTGCCAGATAGCAATTTTCTCCAAAATAATATTGGTGCTCATTATAAATGCTGATAGACTGAAAAGATGATGATGGTTTGAGCTTATAAATGCTTCAAAAAGTGACTACATGAATCTGTAGTGACTTTCCTTTAGTAAGCTCAACGTGAATTGAACTGAAGGCTGACATTTACTGATTAATTGCATGTCCTACTGATGTTTCTTATTTCCATAGCTTTTGCTTCAGTGCCTTATCCGAATGTTCTTTTTTTTTACAAATATTTTTTTATGGTTTTGTTCTTGTGTCTCCTTTTGAAGTATGTTTGTACATTTACCATTTCATATTGTTTAACACTTGTGTATGTGGTTTGGTTGTCCAAGTGCTTTTGTTACATTTGAAAACATAGATAATTCATCATCCAGTGGACCTTGTTTTGCCAACGGAAGATCTTTTTGGGGTGACAGTCTGAAAAAAGACAAAAGTACAATGACTTTTCATTTGAAATTTTATTGTTATTCAATTGCCCAGTGGGCCTAGTTTTCCAATTTGAAAGATTTTTTTTTATTTGGGTGAAAGGTCACGAGAGAAAGTGCAGTAAAATGAGCCAAACCACTTGCATAACGTGCATGCATAGTTCAATTACTAACCCTTGGTCATGATATTAAAAAAATGAATAGTAGATACATCATGAGACTATTACTGATGGATTGTGGGAATAAACTTCTAATTGTAGAGGTTCCCACTTCATGCGTTGGAATGACTCCTCCTAAAATGTTGGAACTTGGCTAAAAAACAAGCGTTGGAATTTGGCTTTTTGGTTTTTTTTTGTCTTGGTCAAGAATTTGGGTTGAGAAAAAAGGCAAGTGTTTTGGCTGGCAAGACTTTATATAAGCTTCAACTGTCTACCCCCCTTGTTTCCCCCTGCCAATTCCCAATTCCCCTGTCATTTCTCTAGTGGTTATGTACTGCCTGGGAAAATGGTTCCTCATTACTGTACTTTTTTTTATTGTTTCACAAATTAATGTCCGTAGACCAGTGACGACCCGTGGTCTGTCGTAAGGTCGAATTAGAACCTGGCGAGGTTTTCAATTCATCCTTTGGTAGACCATGGGTTTACTCCTGTGGACTGTAGGTGCAGGGTTTAAAAGTCTTGGTCCACTGTAAAAAAATTAGTCAGTTTTTCTTTTTAGTGTTATCAATATTGTATTACTGAAATTATTGCTTATTTTGCAACCTGTACACTTTATTGCTGTTTTTCATTTTCTGTTTGTAAATTGGGTGTGTCTGTGTGTGTGTGTGTGTATTGTATGTAAATGTGTGTGTGTTTTGTACAGGCCTGGATAAGTGTTGGATTATAGTTGGGAGTTTTCGTATGCAACTATACAGTAGAAAATATTTTCTGTTGTACCAATTGACCTTAGCATTTTACAATGGCTCATTTGTCTTAATTTCTGTTTGTTACTCGGACTTTTTTTGTATGTGTTTGACAACTATGCCAGCTTTATTTTGACAAATTAGCTAGCTAAATTTCTGTAATTCTTGGATGAAAGATGAATTTCCTTAGAGTGATTATCCAAGAGACTGAAAGTGGTATTATATTGCTTGCTGTAGAATTAGGGTCTCAAAGCCCCTTGCTGAGAGAGAGAGAGAGAGAGAGAGAGAGAGAGAGAGAGAGAGAGAGAGAGAGAGAGAGAGAGAGAGAGAGAGAGAGAGAGAGAGAGAGAGAGAGAGAGAGAGAGAGAGAGAAGGATGTATTTAGCAAGTAAGACTGGATATGAACCACCAGGTAAGAGAATTATCAGCTGAGAAATGAGTAAGACAATTTTGAGAATGATTTGTGAAAAGCTAAATAAGAATGAGAGAGTAGATTTGAGACTATTAGTTATTTTGTGCAGTTCATTTGCTATATATACACCATATTAGTGCAGTATAGTATCCTTTTTTTTTTTATTCTGCATTCCTTTCAAAGTTGTATATTTAATTTGCACTGCTATCAAAATCAATACAGCACATCTTTTCCTTAGTTATGTAATTGTCAGTTCCATCCATTTTCTGTTTAAAGCTTCATTTAGTTTTTTTCTCTCCACCACTATTACTTGTAAAATATCAAAGCAGAGAATTTCCTGTGTTAAAATTATTGTTTCACTTTTCATCTTGTCATGGATATATATAAAATCTCAACAAATATCAAGAGACCTTATTTGTTTGTCAAAGCACCATCAGTTCTTTGAGCACACCCTTCTTTTTGATATGTGTGCTTTCTTTGAAGGCATGCGCTGCTGTGGCCATTACTACACCCGAAAGCTGTTCAGAAATTTCTGAGGTGGGCTAATTACAAAAAATATATAGCCTTGATTTGTGGGTATGAGCTGTAAAACTTACATTGGAGCAAAAATTTGGAAAGCAAAGTAAATTTACAGGGTTCAAATTAAGTTTGCATTTCATGGTCACTCACAAAATTACACTTGAGAAATTTGCCATAAAAAAAAGTTGTATTGCTTGCATTCCAAAGAAGTATTAATTAAATTAGATGAAATAAATCTTCAAGCCATTCGTTAAAGACAAATATTCTTATATAAAGGTTTTAGCAAAAGTATTCCAGGTTTCAACCTTCCGTTTCGTACATTTAGTGTTTTCTATGTGAAAAATCTTATGCAAGAAATCAGTTCTTTCCTTACTTGAAAATGGTGTCATGTTGACCTGTACTTAATCATTTTTAAAGTAACTTAGTTTGAAATATGATTGGCTCCAATATACCTTATATATGGCCGTGATCTAATGATTTATATGCTGTTAAATGCTCCAACATTTTGATAGGTTCATAAATTTGAAGTCTTCTTTCCAATGTATTAAGAGCAAACATAAACCAGCCCACAGTTGTTCGAAGCATAAATGAAATATATATCCCAAAATAAGATAAACAGGACAGAAAGAATGCCCCTATCTATGCCAGAGCAGCCATGGCCTATCAGAGAGAGTACACCAGTGAATTTTCTCTCTCTCCAATTACCCAACAACACTTGCCTAACTAACCCTTGGCCCGGTCTGTCACAGCCTCCCGAGCCGAGAGCAAAGCCTACATCCAAGACCCGGAGCGCAACGAAACTGACAATGGTACAGCAAACGATGCTGTCAAGAACTCGACCGACCATGTCAATGGAAAGACTGAAACAACGACAGTGGCCAATGGCAATGGGAACCTAGAACAGACTCACGTTGAAGAGATCAACAATGGCAAAAAAAACACTGACGTGTGAGCCCGGGGATGCGGTGTGTGGACACTCCCCCTCCTCCTCCTCCTTCATATATGATAACCTTTATTGATTGAGATTCCAGTATACACAGATCCATTTTCTGGCTGAGGACTTTCAAAAGACTAGAGCGGGAATACACATGCCCCAGATCATCAGTCGAAGGATATTTTACATGTTTTGTACGCGTGTATGTGTGCGAGCGTGGCTGTGTGCATGCATGAGTGTAAATATATATATGTATGTATGTCTGTATGTATGTATTTTTATCAAGGTAGTCTGTTCAGTTTCAACCATCACATTTATGAATGTTTTCCAGTACTAATGCAATGCTCCCACCCACCTTAACTACCTGCTGTAGAGACTGCAATTGGCATCCTTCAAGTCTGGCTTATTTTTCTGTAGTTTGAGCTCAGGGGACTTGTAAGCCTTAATCAAAGAAAAAACTCAAATGTCTCAACCAAGATGCTCTACAGTAGTTAGTTATTGTGCCTTAAGAATTGTGTATGGCATTTCCTAGGGGCATGTGTAAGCCATGGAAGTGGCCACAAGTCAGTGTTTCCTAAAAAAAAAAATAAAAGAATGGGTTGTTCAACACACTGAATTGTGACGTTTCACTATCAACTGGTTATTACATATTATAACTTTCCATGAGATCTTTGTTGTTTGCCAGTCCTCACTCCTGAAGAATAGGTGTGTGTGTGTGTGTGTGTATGCAGTTTTAATAATGATTCCATAACTGTAGACATCATCATTATCACCATGTCGTCACCGATATAGCTTTACTTGTTACGTGACATGAGCCAAGCTTCGTGACTTGACGTCACAGACCTTGGTCAGCTCAACCAATGATGTACAGTCTTTACTGATTAAACACGCGGGACGTTCGTACATTCCGATGGAGGATGATTTTTTAAAGGTTATAAAAAGTATGATGGCCACAGGTTAATCGTCCCCCAGGACGGTCGAGACAGCCGGGGTGTATTTTCTGGGCATTACTAAACTGTCTGGGCTATATGTGCCTCTCCCACCAATCAACCCAGGCTGAGTGCCGCCTCCCCGCTGTCTCGTTCCCCCCCCCACGGCTGTGTCTGATTGCATCATTGCTCGAGGAAGGGCGTTTTAGGCCCTTTCCTCCTCATCATGCTGATATATATAGATATACATATATATATAAACTTGAATGAATGGATCACACAATCTCGGTTGGTGTAGTAGGTCAACATGAACTTTCAAATCTAAAGGCTTTCTCAATCAGTCGGTTTTTATTGTAAATATTTTATTTGTATTTTACATGACAAAATATGACTGATATTTACATATATAAATACGTACTAGTTTTTTTTTAAGGGGGTCAATTTTTTTAGCATTTTTGTTGGGGGGTAATCATTGAGGTTTGAACTGGTCAACCAATATTTTGTAAACGATGAACCTCGAGATCTTTCATAGAGATAATATCAAAGCTGGTTTTGCTTTTTCTGTAAGTGATTGATATCCAGGTACCATGTCCATTTCTGGATGTTGATATACGTACTGTATAATTTAAGCACAACTCGATGTCTTTTATCATTCAAATTGTAATATTCAGATTATATCCATGTCAGATCATTGTATAATATTACTTGAGTGTAATCATTGTTGTGGTAAATCAAAAAACCCAATTCATATTAATGTTTTAAATGTTTTACCCATGTAATTTTAAGTAGATCTATTATAAGAATTTTAATAAATGTTAAAGAGAGCGAAGACATTTCATTTCGACTCCTCTCATGATGTATCTACTATGTACTAAGTGTCCTTTCGTTCCTTGTCTGTTGTTCGATGGTAACGTAGTGCATGACCCTTTTGGTTTTCATTCCTTTGAGTTCTAGATACATATACTTCACAATTTGTGCGTGCGTGTGTGTGCGTGTGTTTTTAACATTATATACTATCATTGGGATGACAAAATGAAATGGAAATATATTAACTTGGGAAAATGTGCAGGAAGAACGTAATGTACTCATTCAGACTACCCTTTTGCACTACGATCAGCTCCTGCTGCCGCAGCTGACCCAGAGGAGGGGAAGGATATCAAGGAGGAACAGTGAGTAGTGTTGAGGTTTTTTTCTAAGTTTAAGGGAAGCTTGAACGCGAGACTCATCGCATCAGGGCTTGTTGTTGTAAACATGTAAATATTTTAATAATGAGGTGATGAAGTCATGCTTGATTGCCAAGTAATAAATATGGGTTAATTGTTTGTTTTCAAGAAGTGGGTGATAAGTTGTGTTGAATGCCAGGTGATCACGCTATAACAATCCTTGGGTAAAATATGTTTATTGGTTTGCACTTAAAAAAAACCAAAGGTTGATTGATTGGGTATGGCTACTAAAACTGGTGTCACAAGATCTGGGTTACTGACTCTGCAACATGAAGGTTGAAATGTTAACATTTTATGAAGGTACCAGCACCATCTCATGGCTATATAAAAAAAAAGGTTTTGGGAGTCTTCTATCGTACAAGACTTAACTTGTGGTAGAAGACAGAACCTTTAGTCTAAGGTAGGAGAAGGATTTAGCAGGCGTGACAGCACCCCGTTACAAAATAAGTGACCCTAGAACTTTCACCATGTCAGCAGGTCACATTGAGACCCAAACTTCCATATCCACATGACATTAATATGTGAGATAAACTTCTAATTCATGTATTCAAAAGTCCTGTTTAGTGTGGTTGGCTGGTTAGTTAGTTTACACAAACCTGGCCTTATGCCAGCATAGGCCATAGCCTGGTGTGGACCTGAGAGCCCCTTTGGCTTAGTTGCATTGCTTTCTGCCATGTACAAGTCGTCCATTTGGACCATTCTTGTTTGTTGTCCAGCTTCTTTAACTTGTAAGATTAGGTCAATCTAAGTTACATGCAGTCTGCAAGTGAATTAACAAATCTAGTTAAAATAATAAAGTTGATACAATGTACATTCGAACAATGCCAAAGTAATAGTGTAGTATCATTTAGGCTTGAATAGGCCTAGATTTTTACTTCAAAGTGGAATATTGGAATTTTAAAGCTTATATTTTAGAAGTTATACATATGTCCAGTGAGAATTGTAAAAATGGTATGCATAACATTTTTCTAAATTCATAAACACTTTTAACTTGTTAAGCTAATTGTAATGGGGCATATTTTATGTATTTGATTTAAATGTAGATTATTTATGGAAATACTGATTGAAAAACATTTGATATATACATAAGTAACAAGTATTTTACTTAAATGAAATGGCAGTATGATTCTTTGAGAAAAATTAGTGCCATCATTTCTGAACAATCTTAAAAGAGAAAAACTGCATTCGATAGACATAAGTACCAAGTATTTTACTTACGTAAGTAAAGTGGCTGTTTGATTTTGGTGAAAATAATAAGTGCACTTATCATTACTGACATCTACAATATAAAGGATTTGTAACATTTTTGGACAATTATTTTTGGGCTTGTGAATCTTAAGGGGACACTTACTTTACGCTCGGGGATCCTTGGGGCCAAATATGGTTTGTAACTTTACATTTCTGTCTCCTCTCAGTTGCTCCCTGGACAATGTTAATTGAAGGCGTACCACATATTACTTTCAATTTTGCACCCTAAATGCCAATGTTGCCCGTTAATACCTGTAAAATAGGTATAATAATTTCTGATATGTTTTATTATGTTTAGGAATTGTAAATAGAATTGTGAATAATGTTAATTGTTGTGTATTTATGAATTTTAATCGGGAGAATAAGATGCTTGTTCATCATTATGGTCCCATCTTTGTAGGTTCTTGATCTTAATGTTGATGGTTACCGGATGAGTTTTGCAGCATTTAGATGCTTTTTATTAAGTGCAATTATCATAATATTTCCTTATGATAATTCTGGGTACTTCTCATACAAATTCCAATGCCTTCCAAGGTTTAAAGGTTTGGTTAGCAATGCCCAATTTAGCCTGAGTATTGGCATCACATACAGGCTCTTATTAGGCCAAAAAATTTACCTAGGAAGAAAAAAAATATTAGCCTGAACCAGGCTCACCTGGAGGAGGTCACAAGGTCACAGGAGAGTGACAAGGATGTCATACATGGGTCCAAACTTCTGTTAGGTCAGTGTTGTGGTCTCGACCTTGACCCAAGGTCATGTAGAACCAGTTCAGTCAAACATGGTCAGTCTGGACAGGACACAAAGTTGCTGGTGACCTGTGGATGCCCTGACCCTTTTTGCAAGGTCATTTGGGCATGGTTAATGTAAAAAAAATTATTTTTAGCTCATAACTCATGAATTTAACAAGATAGTTATACACGTGTGTGCTGACCCACTTAGGTCACAGGGAGAAAACATACCTAATAAATGTTTGTGTAAGTGCCATTAAGGATTTAATTTGGGAAATATCTTCAAATGGTTGAATGTTGTCCTTGATTTTTATCATATCACAAGGCACTTTTAGTTCAAGTAGTTCGGCCCTGTTTGTGCAGGAAAAATGAACATTACTATAACCTGGCTTTGAGTGATACACAAGTCCCTGTCCTTTTTGATACTGACATTCGAGAGTTTTGCTATTTTTTTTGAGAACTGGAACCATGCAAGGATACGGTTAACCAATATGTTGGTTCTTGTCAACCACATGAACTCAGGAATAGGTGTCTTCAAGGATCAATCTACATTAGTGAGCACTTGCTTATTCATCCTGCATGATGACAACTAGAATGAGGAACCAGCTGACCAACATGTTCCATAAGGTTGTGGTTCTCCTCACCATTTCAACCTCAAATTTC
The DNA here is from genome assembly GCF_015104395.2 of Macrobrachium nipponense. Classification (NCBI taxonomy): domain Eukaryota; kingdom Metazoa; phylum Arthropoda; class Malacostraca; order Decapoda; family Palaemonidae; genus Macrobrachium; species Macrobrachium nipponense. The sequence goes on from NC_087222.1 coordinate 26,922,312, forward strand.
GTTTTCCCTTCGGGAGGACATTTTATTTTCCATATGGAAGAAACCTTTCCTCCTTGTGTACTCCCAGAGTCTTGAGAAAGTACCTGGACGAACTTCATGTTTTAATGTTTCATACGCAAAGCTCTAATCATTGGGACGATGCATAAACTCCATAGAAAGGAATAGAAATACTCCCTCAGTTCTCACAGGGGCATGTTATTTTCAATACCATTCAGAATTTGTTTGTGTGGTATTGCTGTGATCTTGTGGCCTGGTTTTATGAAGTCACCTCTACAGTAGAAAGACCTGATGACCAGGCTCTGTGGAGACTTATGAATTTAATTCTCCCCATACCTCTCATCAATTAGGACCGGAAATGAGATTTGGGTAATGAAGGAAAAATGGTAGAGAACATTTCCTGTTACAGGCTTTGTGCAGTGTATAGGAATCTTAGATGTATTTATGCAATTCAGGCAAATACTAAATACAGTCTCCTTGCAGTGCATTCCCATTACATTAAAGTTGCTTTATCCTCTTCTCTTGAATACAGATCCTCTTCCAATGATGAAGTGTAAGTAAGACGATGTTTCCAAATGTTAGATACTGCTTGCACTTTTGGATGTACTCTTGTAAAAAAAAGGAGTCCATGAAAGATTGCTGAGGGACAGTCAATTGTTCATCATGAAAAACTATTGCAAAAATGAATTACTGGAGATATATTTGTAGGCATTCACATTTTGCACTCATGAATTATTATACCAAAAATTACTTGGCACCACATCTATGGTACTGTAAATGACAGAGGTAGATTGATAGTTGTGGTAAAAAGGGTATTGTAGATTTACTTTTCATGTTTAACTGGTAAACGTAAACACAGCAGCCACAGTAATTATTTTATCACCACGTATCCAAATACAGTACCTCAGAGTACTTATACAGAATTTGTAATTGCACATTGTCAATTGAATTTAAGTTTTTACACTGGTTTGTTTAGTTAGTTGTGCAAGCTTAGAGACCTTAGGTTTCTGTTCAAGATATTCTGTTAATTATTCCCCTAAGTGGGTGGTTTATGGACTAGCATCCTCATCCCAGAAATTGATACGTAGAACATCAGGGCAAGAGCTTGTTCCCATAATGAAGTGCTCAATAAGGTTTTGAACCTAACTTTGACATTGATTGTCCAATGAAAATCCGACAGAAAAATATTTCATCTTTTGAAAGCTTATTTATATTGCTAGAGGTATCAACTATATATATTTTAGATGTAATTGTTCTTTGAGTCTTACCAATGATGTGAGGTTTCTACAGACCATTGGAAAGGATTGTTAACATAAAAGTGCCTATTAGTTAGATTGTCAATATGTTTTGCATATTTTTTGGCATGACGGCCCCCAGCCTGTTATGCATTTTCCCTTTGTAATAGAATATTTGTGAGTGTCAGGCTGGGGCCCTTAGATGAATTTAGGTAAATACACAAGGATTATATATTATTAGGTTGCTTTTAGCTGGTGAGTCATGGATCTGTGGGATCGTATAAGCCAGTTCATAAAAACCTTTTTATTTTAAGCAAGTTGAGTATGTTTTCCTTCTAGTTTTCCATTAGGCCATTTGGCTGAATGTATATGAATCAGTTGGCTGAGTACTGTAAATACTATATACTGTAATAGTACCATTTTGCTATATAAATGATGGAGAAATATGTCATTGAAAAGCTGCATTTTTGGCCATGATAAAAATTTAATGCAGAAATCCAACCAACAGATTAGTACACCTGCCATGAAATATCTTGTTTATACATAGCACTCAAGAGCACATGAAATTCTTGTGCATGTGCTGAACATTTTGGAAGACATAAGAATTACATAAACACGATTATAATCACGTGGAGATAAAGTGCTTCTCCTTAATGTGTTGTCTAGCACAGTACACCTCTGAATGAGGAGTTCCAAGATTTAGACATGTATTTGTCTGTGTAGGGTAATTTAATATTAATTTTATATATTTTTCCTTGCATGTTATAATAATGGTGACTATATTCAAGGTGGCTTTACCCTGCTTCATTCATTTTGTCTTTTATATTCATGTGAAATGTACTGTTTTCTCTGTGACTATCTTTCATAAACAGAAAACAGCTTGGGAATATTTTAGAAACTGGACACTTGGATCTACCATTTTAAAATCAATGACATGTACATATGTTTTCATTATATTAAAAAATTAATTGGGTTTTAAGAGGGAAATATTTTGCTTAGTATACATAAAACTCCTATTTTTAATAATAAATGTTGCTCCAGTATCTCTGTAATTATGGTTAATGATCCTAGGATGCCAAGTTTGTATTTATTATAACCTACATAAAAAAGATGCTTTGGTAAATAAAGGTTTTGATTTTAATGCAACTAATACCATATAATTTATGGGCATTTAGTGTCTCTTGTTTGCTAAATAGGCAGTTTTAACTGTAAATATCGAAGAAAATGAGTGAGATCCTTTTCTTGTCGTTAGTTGAAAGGCCAGGGCTTTTTCAAGTGTATTGCAGATGATCAAAGAAAACAGTACATTATCAACCACCTATGTATTCGCTCACCTTGGTGTATTCAACGCACTTTCACTTTCACATTTCAGCATAAATTACGCATACTGTACTTAGCCACGTTATAGTTTATGAGGTTGTAGTGCTTACATTTCTCTAAAGCTAGCCAGTTATACTTTGAAACTATCATTGTTATACAAAAGGTCCATTCTTTTTTCATTTCTTGTGCTAATAGAGCCTCTGAACTTCAGTTATACTGTAGATTAACTAGCATTTCAAGTTTATTTCTCTTTTGACTGTTGTTTTACAGCATTTACTGTTTAGCTTTTTTTTTCTCATTCATTGGGGAGGATGTGTTTTAAGTTTTCCCATCGTTATTGTCAGTCAAACTAGTCTCACAGGGAACATGGAGGGCAACAAATTCCCTCCCTGAAGACCTCCACTTCCTCACAGTATTTATTTTTATTAAGCTTTTATTTCCTCGCTCATCTTGGAGTAACATTTTAAAGTCCTCACGGAGGACGTGGAGGGCGACGGATTCCCCTCCACTTTCCCCTCCTCTGCTAAAACTGATCTACATCTCCTTCATTGCACCTTTTACTCTATGAGCACTGACCTTTTACTGATGCATGTTTGTTTCAGCAGTGACACTGAAAGTGCAAGAGGGCCTAACACCACTCGCGCAGCTAATATAAAGAACAGTATTGGGAAACTTACCCAAGTTTTCAAGAAGCCAAAGAAGGATCAGGTTGGTAGAAATAAGGGCGTAAGTATTTCGTGATGAAACTCTAAATAAAAAAACCCTAGGCAAACTGTTGAAACACTTTTGAAATGGATGAAGACGGTGAATTTATTAAAAAAATTTTGTGCTTGTCGATAGGAAACCAAACTGGAAGAAGCAGATGGCAGCGAGGATAAAAAATACGTAAAGGAAGAGACGAAGAAGGACAGTCCAAAGGAGGAACAGGGAAATGACAAGGAGGTAAGACATTCTCACTTGAAGAGTTTACTCTCGGGATATTCTTAGGTACAGCAGTACTACTAATTTCACCATTCCACTTTTTCCTCTGAGAAAGTAGCACACTCTCTTTCTACTATTCCTTCTCTTTCTTATTCTTGCCCGGAAGAAAGTTCTTGACAGCTTTGTCCAATGTGCCCCTCCTTTCTTTCAAGCTGCCTGGACAAACTCAGATCCCTCCCGACACGCTGCAGATTTACGCTAACTCTGAATTTAAGTCTCCTGAGGTTCAGAAACAGGTATGGAGTAATTGTCACTAATCAATACCCAAGTTGGCTTAATATCCGTGTGCACAAGTTGTAGAAAATGAGAGCAATACTACAAATTCTATGACCACTGATTAAATGAAAAATGTTTGCGTAATATATAAATGCAATTTTATATGAATGCAAACTTGTAGCATTCAGATATGCTTATTCCAAGATTGTTCAAGATCCTATATAATTTTGATTCAGATTTTCAAATTGAGGTAAATTCTCATATATACTTTTACTTTCAAAAGTCTATCAGATGGATTTAGCAGCTGTAGAAATTCAATGCTGGACGAAGTTCGAACCAGTATGGTATGCCCAAGAATGAATGTAGATTACTTGAAATATTTAGCTTAAAATCACAATTTTGAACTAGTCAGTATTCTGCAGATAATTTTAGAAGTGTTTAAAATTATATAGTTTCCAATTAAATGTACAATGACGTTAGTCTAGTCATATTTTAAGTAGACGTTGATGCTTCTTCCTTATCCTATAATGTCACTTTTCCTTTAAGTATACAAAATTTGTCTTATATTATATCACCCACATTTGGAAGCTCTCCATGAACGCATTGAAATACCCAGAGCTTAGAAATAATTGTGTTCACAACTATTACCAGTGGGAGAAGGTAAATCAGAGACTGCTGAACATCACTTTGCAACATATGATGGCTGCAACTTAGGTATGCAGGGGTGCAATTCAACGTATACGCTAAGCAGGTGAAAGCAGTATCCAAGAATTTGAAGTGCTTGTTTTCAGAGATAAGAAAACAAAAGATTGAAGGGAATTTGAACTCTCAATTGTGTATTGTTAGATGTCAAAGAAAACTACTGGATTTAGGGGATGAAGAAAATCATTTTAGTCTCTAAAATTCATTTTAAATATATGGGCATTCCTACTGCAACGTACTTCTGTCCTTTTTCACAGTTGGCAAATGTATTAAAAGTCCCCCTTTCTAAAATAGTGTATGAATGTTTGCAGTAGCATTTCTTTTGATTTTCAAGCAAACTGAAGAAAAAAAAGAGATCACTGTATCTCGACCAAACAATGATCAAAAACCTCCAGAGCAGAAGAATGAGGTACAGTATATTTCCGTATGTTGAATAAATTTCCCCATTTTAATTTTCTGCTTTATTTTTGGAGTGAGAGGCCTGGCCGACCGTCAGGTTTTTCCTGTGCTGAACACCATTTTAGTATAAACTGCAACTTTTAAAAATGAGTTTTGTTGTCTGTGATAAATTCTGCACATTTTATGTTGCTAGGAACTCTTTCTTAATGTCACTGTACCGTACTTTCAAAGATTTGCTCATTTTCACTTCTGTTTGCATGAACTTTGTCTATATCTTTTAACTGCTTTAGCTTCTCGCCTAGAAATCGATTGGTTCAGTGGTTTTGTGGTGTAGTTACAGATTTTTGTTATACTAGCCAGCCCTCAGGCATTTATTTTGTAAATATCTAAACTACATGATGTCTTTTATGATATGTTATTCCATCTGCACTTTGTTACCCAGCTCTGAAAAGGGAAGTCTATGCCGACCCTGTTGATTTGCATTCAATGTTTAGATATTATACTCTGTCCCACCCAAGCTTGAAGTTAATGCTTCCTCCCTTTTTAGATCTGAATAACTATTTTTGTCTAGGATTTTCTGAGAAACATTATGGTTGTATATATGATTTGCAAATGTGGTTTGTTCCTAAAGGAACACAAACCATCGCCTTTTACATATAGGTATTCCTCGGTACAAGAGCTGGAATCGGGTATTGATACTTGGTGACACCAAGGATGTACAGAATACCCTCTATCCACCTGCCATCACCGAGCACTTTTTCTTCACTTTCTGCCAAGTCTTGGGGATCAAAATGTTTACCCTTATTAAGCTACCTGCTGTTGTTGCTGCAATTGCTAAGAGCTCAACCCTGTTGAACTTCTAGTAGTAGTTCTGTCCCATATAAGTTGGGTAAGTGGCTTGGATGATGGCTATAACCCTACACTTACTTTCCTCTTCATCCACATTTTGCTAGAATCACACATGGTAGAGCCAGTATTACCCCACACCTGGTATGTGAAAAGTCTTTAGACCAAATGTATTAGAGTGTAAACATTAACCTGTGCACCTGTGTAAACATTATCATGTGCTCGGGCACTAGATCAACTGGTGTGAGATCGAAGGTGCTACGCTTTGTTTGCAGTAACACCGTCTTATCAATTTCAAGCTGTATTCTCTACACTGGCTAACCTTTGATTTCATATGTAAACCATTCTAATGATGTGCATGCTCTTTATTACCTAGTTTCCTGGTTGGCTCTGGCATTGTCAGAAGCTTGGCAACTTCAGAACAGAAATTGCTTACTTAGAGACCATAATTAACTGGTAGTTGTTGAGCTCCCTCCTTCCAACTTGTGCAACCCTTATGGGGGTATCACACAGTCCTCCCATTTCCATAATTCAGCATGGCCCCTAGACTTTTTGCATGGGGCTTAGAAAGCCTTACTGCTTGGGAATCACTTGACTAGACTGGGGTAAGATCTATGAAAATCAGTTTCCCTTTTGGGATTGAGATATTTTGTTTGGGTTTCCAACTTTCAGTGGACAGGGATGGCCTTCCAAAGTGAGTCCCATACATACAAGGCAATGGTTTGGATTCTCATGGGAACAGAAAAGTAAATTGTATTTACGCTTGCCAAGTAAAAGTAATTTACCTTTTGTGTTTTTGCTTGCTGATTTTTTTTCCTTGAATCATTCAAGTATTACCCACCTCAACCACCAGTTGGTTATGTTGCCAAATTTCAGTGACCAATTCCAGCTCTTGCTTGGAGGACTATTCCTATAATAAAGGCTTTGGGTTGAATACCTAGGAAAAATGTCTTTTAAAATGATTGTGTTTTTTGCAATTTTGAGTTTAATAGGCACAGCAAATGTGTACATAATTTTGTTTTTGTGTTTTGTGTCATGTTTTATCTAGTTATAAATGTATAACCACTGTCATGTTTAAATTTTAATTAACTTAGTTGAAAGGTACTTGATGGAACTCAATTAATTAACAGATCCATTTATTAGATAAACATTTGTACAACTAATGAACAATAAAGGTTAAAAACACTCAGGGGAGAAGGCTCATTTACAGACTTTTTAAATATTTTACAAGTGCCTTAAATTGCTGGTAAACAGGTTAAACCTTTGTATTTAATCCATCTGAAATTAAATTGCCAGACCTTGGGTCAGTTCATTAGGTGTAAACCCATTAATCATATGCTGCTGTGTTTCTGTTCTGGAATTAACAGTGGCGCCAATTTATAACACAAAATATGGTGGATTTTTAACTCTGGGTTTTTTTCCCCACCAGGAAAAGATAACAAGCAAGCAAATGCTGTCTTAATTTGACTTTGTATCTAGGAAACATGAGTTCTTTTTACCACTGCCATTCTATTAGTCTACTTTCCTGAATCAGAACTGTATACTTATCCTTCAAACACAGGTTTCAGAGATCAACTCGAACAGTCAGTAGTCTCTGCATCATCAGCCAGTCTTTTACTTTCGACAACCATGCACTCACTCGCCCATCACACCTGCCAAAGCAGTCATAGCTTTCTTCATGGAAGCCCCCAACAATCACACCAGCTACTGCACTGTTGCCACCAACATTTCTGAGCCTACTACGATCCTTTATAGTGAACAGAGCCTTGGTTGGAGGACTCCCTTTGCATTAGGGAATTCCCTACTCTTCCTCCTTCCAAATTGTTTATACCTGCTGTTCCATTTCCTTCCATGAGGAATTCTGAAGACCAAGATGGAACTGAGAAGAAAGTAGAAAGCATCTCAGCAGCTCGTGGAGTAATTTCTACCAGTTTACTCAAGGACTGGATTGGAGAGACTCCTGTGACAAGTGATGTGACAGGGACTATTCCTCAAGAGACGTTGTTTCTTCAGCAAGAGAAAACATGATGAGATTTGGCAGAAATTTTGATCTTCACAGCAATGAAAAAACATCATTCATTTAATGTCAAAGAAGAAGATAGCAAGCATTCGTGACCGTCAACAGTTCCATGGCCCCATAGGCTGACTGAACATAAAAGTGCCTTCCAGAATATCAAGCAATGGTAATTCATCAACAGGTTCTGATGATCCTTTATTGCCTCAACACTATATGTTTTTAACGATGGTGAATTGTAACCCCAAGTTAAGGATTTAAATACCTGAGGAGGTGCTATAAGATACAAAGGTTACTGATCATGGTCCCACTTTCCACAGCAGTAATCACAAAGTAAAGTAAAGGCCATCTCCAGGTGCTGCGTACTCTTTGGCCTGTTAACCGTCACAGCTTTACTGAGAAGAATTCTTCCATGGCTTGTGGAGAATCTGTTATATGCAGGGCTTGCTGATGTGCTCGGAGAAAGCCAACGCTACCAACACAGTTTCTGAGGCAACATGCTTCACGAAGGTGTTCTTAAGCCCACCAAAAGATCCTAACCATTAAGTTTGAAGCAATATGCAGAACCTGAAAAAGTGACATCTAACTGGATTAGAAATGTCCCTGTGTGCTTCCAAATTGAAACCCTGCTGGCAAATATTTTCTGTCTTATACTGAAACAAATTTTCTGCAATCGGAAGGATGAAGAATTTCAATTCGGCAGAGCTCTGATATCCCTATCTACAAGTGGAATCACCTGTTGACAAGTTGGAGAAAAGAAGTAGGTCCCTGCCTCCTATGGTTTCTTGTTCTTCAAAGGTAAGGGGGCACCTCTTGAACACATGTACAGTGGAAGGGTCGCAGGTTATAGCCCAATGCAGAATACTGCAGGAGGTAGTAATGAACAGTTGACCGCAGAAACCTATTAGAGATGCTGTCATGTCTGCAAGAGAACAATAATTAAAACATGGCTAATTGCACAGAATACTGAATTCTGTATATTAAAGAGTATGTACTACTATATAGAAATCTGCAAGCAAGAAAGTACAGATTTCAGTTTCAGTTAAAGAGGTACAGTTCTTGTCTCTCAAGAATGAACTCTGAATAACGATTTTGGGACTAACCTGAATAACGATTTTGGGACTAACTCCAATCTTCAGCCACTGAAAACACACCTCTAACACCAGTGTGTGAACGCCAAGCATTCAAAATAAAATGGACAATAACATCCTTTCAGTAATTATCTTCCACTAAAGTCTGGGAAGTTCCAAAGAAGCAGTTTCCTCACAATTTGGACAGTATACCTATATGACAAATAGTTTCTGATTGGTCTACTCTGCTGTACTGGCATTTTAAGCCACTTGTAAAATTAAATATGTATGTTTGTTATTTGTTCATGGATTACTTAGAGGGTTTTTTGACAAGATTTTAAAACAATGTAAATTTTAAAAGTTAGTTACTGGAAATGAGATACAAACTTGAGCAGTAAATATACTGCCACTGCAAAATCGTGTCACAGTCGATCAGTAGTTGTAGAGGCAGTAGCAAGTTGCAAAAAACATCCCCAGTAGTTCTTGCTCATTGGAGTCCCAGAGGTGATCTGTGAGAAAAACTTGTGTTAACTTTCAACATTTTGTACTATGTATAATGAAGTCTAATTTTTTTCAACGCCTTGTACTGTGTAAAATGAAGTCACATTTTTTAAAAATAGTTTTCTTAACCTACAAATAGTATTTTTGTTATTTTGTAACTTGTCAACTAATAAACAAGAAGACAAAGAATTATTGTAATTATTAAACAACAAGAAGTATTTTTGTTACAAATTGTCAGCTAAATTGCAACATACCTGAAAAACGGTCAAATTATTCTTCACTGAAATATCACCAATTCTTGTGGGATCTGTTACTAGTAAAGGTATGACTGCCAAATTTTAATCCATTGCAAACTGGTCATCTCTCTGAGGGGACAGCAGAATAAAAGACCTGAAACTAAAATATCTATTAATAAAACTAGAATGTTAAAGATTCCGCAAAATACTAGGTAAGTACTCTAAAGCAGTAAGGAAACAAACTCAAGATCATTTGAGTGGTTGTGGTCCAAAATACTTATAGTACACTAGCTATTTGACTACCCTTTGGAAGGCCTCTAATTGTGACCCCAAGCTGGTCAAGAAGCAGGAATTTGGGGCACCGTTACTCAAATTTAACAAGAAGCCCCTCTTAACTAAAATTGCCCAAGTAACTAGAGTTGAGGAACAAAAATAATTAATCTGAATATTCAAAAATGGAGCTAAAATGAAGTTTTATCCCTTAAGAATACTGACCAAGTTTGCGCAAAGGATTTGTGTTCATATACTTACCCACGAAGGAGAGATTTTACTTCGGAACGGAAGCATAAAGATTCCCCAAATGTTTGGCAACAGCAGGCAAGCAGCAGTCAAACCGAAGGGGTGTGGCATGGCTTCAGTTAGATTACAGATGATGTCAGCTGAAAAGTAGAATACTTCTGAGTTTAATGCAACCAATATGAGTAAATGAATAAAGTTCTGCAGTTTTACGTAATGGCGAATAGTTCCAAATATATTTACTTTTTTGATACTCATTGCTAAACTTGAATGACAAGCTGTACACAGATTTCACTGCCACATCTCACCAGTGACACAAACACTGACTCACAGTAGAAGGCAAATATATAATTAAATTGACTTACAGTAGAAGGCAATTATATATGACAGAATACTATCTGTATTACACTTCAGAGCACAACTGACATTTTTTATTGTATACCTCACATCACGTCCACAACCATTACAATTAAACTTAAAATTTTTAACTAACCAACCCCAATAAATGGGATGCTGTATCTTTGTATAACATGAACATTCAACATATTCAACTTGCAACCAGGACAGCAAATTAAAATTGTTTCAGAGCGATAACCTTTGCCAACCACAAACTCAAATTTTGTTCTTCATGCCTATTCTGTATATTCAGTGCTGTACGTGTAGTAGTTAATTGTGTTTTAGTTTGAAAAAATGTATTGACTTTGTATCGTAGTGTTTGGAAGTAAAGGCCACCGCTAACACCCTCCTCCCTTCCGCAGGTAGTGTACGCAGAACTAGACCTGAGTAAAGGAGAAGGCGACAAGAAGTCGGAGGTGAAGTCCGAAGAAAAAACGGAATACGCGCAAATAATCGGCACCGTCACCGACAACAGAGAAGAGGAGAAGAAGGAATAAAGTTACAAAATGAATGTGGAGTACTTGCAAGAACATCATTTAAATGTGTTATAACAGTGTTTCATAAGACCCTCTTCCCCCCCGTTTTTTCATTGTAATGTAACATCAGTCGTCTGAAGCATACTTAGATATTTTTAGGATTTACAATGCCAGTCATGAAGTGAAAATATACCAATGACAATTCTGTATGTATACACAATGTGTACATTGTTTTTAATGGCTACACAAATTATGAAGTCAGCTTTTATGCGTAGCAATTAGCATGTTAGAGGGGTATTTCTACCTTTACCGGGTGTTAAAATGGAATCAATGAAACATTAAATGCCTGCAGTCCAGGGCAAAGTTTCTGGTAAAGAAAATGAACCTGTTTAATAAATATCTCGGACGCTGTGATTCATCAGCACATGCTTGCTCAAGCACTTTCAAAAGCATGTCGTCTTTGTTGGACCAGTCAACTCTTTTCAATGTGCGGAGGTTGCTTTGCCTTTCCGACGTTTTCTTTTTTTTTTTCTTTTGTCGTTTGTTTAGTGTTTTTTTTACGGTGTTCAATTTAAATTCTGTAAATGTTTTTCAGTCTCCCCCTGAAAACTAGGTGTTAAAATAGAGTTCTATGTTGCTTTCTTCAAGCAAAATGATGTGGTAATTACTGTAAATTATGTTCCTCAAACAACACTTATAAACATATTGATTATTATCATGTTCTCACCAAGTGTGGATTTATAAAAAGAAAGGAAACATTCGCCACCTCACAATTACCACATCTTCAAACCGACTCCAAGGAGTCATTGCCTTTTAAGACACATTTTAGCCGTAAGTTACATATACATAAATTAGCGAGCGTTAAGGTACAATGTTTTTCCTTTGTGATCATAAAATTAGCAAGCATTAAGGTACAATGTTCTTCCTTTGTGATCATATCTTGATACATTACAGATATCGAGCATTACTGCAACATAAGTCTCGAGGTCTTATAGCAAATGTGGACAGAGTTACGTCAAATCAAGTCATAATGTTGATAAGATTTCAGTAGTGGTTGCTTAGCTCTCATAATTTCATCCTCAATACTTGAGTCCACACTACGTCGACAGACGTAAAGACAGGATAAGAAATGAAATGGGTTTTTTTTGACGCTGTTATGATTTACTCCTCCTGGGCTTAATGTTCATCTTGGAATGTCGACCCAAGAAGCCCCAGTAAAACGAAAGCTGTCAGTTTCACAATGTTTAGGCACCAGCCTTTAACACTGGAAGAAGTTTTAAGTGATTTTCATATCATAAAAGTATTTTTCTTAAAAAGACTACTTTAAGGAGGAGCGCCATCCATTTCTAGCAGATGCGGATATTTTGCAGTCCAGCTCACAAAACGCTGGTGGTCGCTTTTGACGGCAAAAGACAAACAGCTCCTACCCACCAAAATGTGCTTTATATTTGTACAGTCAACTTCTCTCGGACATCAAAACTGCGAAGGCTTCGATACGACTTTACGAAAATATATACGTATATATACTCGACATAACAGTACTACTGCAAAATACATTAAGAAATGCAAGTGCATAACACCAACTGAAGGTGTCTGTCTCTCCGTGTTACTTTTTAAGACTGAATGAGCTGTAATTTAATTTGTATTAAATCATAGGGAATTGACTAATCCATTCAATAAGCTTAGAAAACTTGCATTCTCAAACTGCTTCATTTCTACAATAATTCTCACCGGTTCGATCATGTCGTACCCTCCAAAAAACATAATACAGTAATAATAATTAGTTTTACCGCTGTATTTAGGTGTACAACTCTCTTCTAATTTTAGTGTTTGACCATCTCGGGTGTTTCAAAAGCGCGCGAGTAATCTTAAGACTGATTTTTCTCAAGATCTCATTTACTCAAGATACTTTGACTTCACAATGGAAGTTATTTTATGCGGAGGGCCGTAACCTCACGTGTAAAATTCCCTGGTCACATTTTCCGTAGCTTAATGGAGAGTCTGAATTATTTTTCATATAAAAAATAAATTACGTAGTAGACTTAAATGTATAGTAGCTTCTTAGTGTTAGCTCTCAGCTGGCAAATGGTGTAAATGTTATATTTTCAGTGTTCTTTTCAATTATACTTTCATCGCAGTTTACGAGTGGATGTAAATTTAGGATCAGCCTGTTGCCTTTTTTACTCTGGGCTTGAGAACTGCGTGACTGATGACGTAGGATTGATTTCTGTACCTGATATAGATGATGTGTGTAATGTTACTGTAATGATGCAACACCACTTGGACACGAAAACCAACCCACTTGACTGTAAGTTACTACTACGGGAAGTAAGGACACAAAACTGTGTCTGTACCACTTGAATAGTACTACAGGAAGCACCACAGACACAAAACTGTCTGTGACCGACAACCAAACCACAGCACATTCGTGCGGTTCACATTTTCATTTCCTCAATTAACTACAGATCTTTCATCATCGCTGATTTGCTTCTGGTTGGGACGATAGGCGTGTTGCTTAGACTACTTAACAATTTATACAGTCGTACATATGTTTTAGAGACGACAAGTAGCTGTAACTGTATAACTTGTATATTGGTTGGCTGGATCTAGGTGCACTATTTAAAAAAATAAATAAAAATAAAATACTCTGAGTGAATGCTTTTTTTAGCCATTTTGACCAACAGAATGTCAACTGTTGAGCTCAAAGCTCCTTTATTTTTGCAAAAAAAAAATTATATAATAATAATAATAATATATTGATAACGTAGCGAACTATATATTAGGAGAGGATCTTCCAGTTTCCGATTGTGTTCATCAGTCAACTACGTAATGTCAGTGATCGTCATCTGTTCATATTTTTGTAAATGCCACGCGATCCGTGGTTACTCGATTACACGTGGTCGGACAAAATCCCGAGTGGGATGCTGCTCTAGTAGTCCGTTTTTAGTCCTGTTGGTTATGTACGTCAAGACCGCTCTCGATGGTTATACAGCACAACCCGGGGGAGGTTTCGATTATTATGACGATTTTAGCATCAAATAGTTCACCTGCAATCCTTGATATATATACATAATATATATATATCTTTGTAAATAAACCCTCATTGTCCACTTGCTTGACAAACACCTCTCTGTTTTAGTGTAATTTTGTATTGTTTGTCTACTCTGCAACATGATTTCCTGTGTACACGTTCGTTTCTCTCATCCTTTTCAAAGTGTTCGTGGATGCATTGTGAAAACACAAATCATCATGTACTATACTATTGACCACTTAATTTAAATTTCCCTTATGCAAAATATACCCACAGAATGTATTTCTCAATACGTACAATACTAGTACTCAGAATGTATTTCTCAATACAATACTAGTACTCAGAATGTATTTCTCAATACAATACTAGTACTCAAAAAAGCATACCAGGAATATACCAATGACAGTACAATCCATCCATTTGAAAACCTGAGACACACTACAATGAAACCAATCATTTCATGGTACAAAATACATCATAAATGCCGCATATAACATTATACTGTATCCAAAATCACATCCTAACCAAGTCTCAAGGTCTGATGCTTTATCAGAATCAATAAAACAAAAACGTTCAGTTCAAAGGAGGTCAGACAATCTAAACCCCAAGGAAACTTTCTCAAAACTAGTGAAATATTAAACAGATTTTGATGAACTAAAACCAATAAATGGCAAACTCTGTCAGGTTTAGATGTTATACAAAGAATATAATCATGGAGATAATAAGTATGACATCTCCAGCAATGCTTTTAAACAAACTGCGACAAAAAATTCTGGAAAATATAAATATAGTTGTCAAATTACCCAGACGTGCTATACTATAAAATGGAAGCAAGATCCTTCACTCCAAAATTAAGCAACATATTACGAGTAAACTTTGGAAACATAAGCAGAAACAAGAACCAAAATTTACAATCTTGCAAAACAAACTTTGGCCAAATTACACCCACCAGCTAGATGCTGAAATGACAAGTGATATATGCTCTGGGGAGAAAGAGGGAGAATTGGTTCTAACATGAT
>NC_087222.1:26942266-27024766 GCF_015104395.2 Macrobrachium nipponense
CGCGAATCTTGTTTTGTTTCCACTTTCCCGGGTGACGTCACGCCGTGCCTCTAGCACGCCATGCATTCATTTAAAAAGACATGACTGATGTCCCATCAGACGTGAATGCATTATTTTTTGGAGGGGAAGTAATAAATATGTATCATTTAGTTAAAATAAATCCCAAGTGCTTGAAATCTTCGCATTATTTGGAAATGCAATTCGCACGGAACAGCAGACATGCCGCCCTTTTAACATTGGCATCCATTGAAGACATGACTAAAGCACATCAGATGTGAATGCATTATAATAGTTTGGAGGAACGTAATAAATATGTGTCACTTCGTAAAATAAATCCAAAGTGCGTAGAACAATTCGTATTATTTGGAAATGCAATTCGCACGGACTACTTGAAATTGTTTGAAAAAATGTCCTGTATACAGATTTTTTTTTTAGCTTATGGTTTACCTATACGTATAAAAAAAAGGTCAGTTCAGTATCAGTTAACGTTTGTAGGGGATATAACGAATTTGTCAGCCCCTTTGTTTCGTCGTCGCTGGTTGGACCCCTTCTCAGACATCATGATACTTGTGCAAGCCACTAAGGACTACAGGTACGTCTCGAAAGTGCAAAATCCAACCAGTCCTATTCCTTCAAGACGAATCTTGCTATTTCCATTATAATATTTCCATAGTATAACTCCTCTACTGAACGTCCCTTGTCCACCATCGTAGCACGTGCTACCCCTGTGACCTGTCCAAGATTAAGTCTTCATTGAACATTTCATTTAAGCACTAGAGCTCCTCCTCTTGTGTGTGATTAAAAATAAACACCCTCCATAGTGATTAGCTGAGATATTATGCAAGAAGTCTTTAGTTTATGTTGTGTGTAATTTGGGAATTCATTTCCAGATTGCTGAGTCCATGCTCCGTCTCCTCGCAAGCGCTTGTATTACCTGAATTCATAAATTTGGAAACCAGCATTGCAGTAGATGTTGATTTCGGCCAGTTTTTCCACTCTGTGAAAGATAGCATTCCAGACAGTACACGGCCTCCCCCACATGGCATACCTGCCTTGCCTTTATCTCAGGCCATTCAATGTTGCTTGTAAATAAATGTAAATTAGATTAATCCGCTCAGTTTTCAATGGCGACCTTGCATTCCCTTTAACAATTATCTAAGGTAAGTCATAAGCGCTCCATTTTCCCATATTTCCTCTTTTTTTTTTTCCCCTTACGTTTTAGACAAAGGCCATCTCAAATGTTCCAGGACACGTGGCGGGCTTTGCCCGACCGTCCCGGAACACTTGGCGGGCCTCACCCGCTCGTCCCAGGACACATGGCAGGCCTTGCCCGCCTGTCCCGGGACACATGGCGGGCCTTGCCCGCCCGTCCTGGGATAAGTAGTGGGCCTTGCCAGGGTGACCAGACGTCCCGTATTTGACGGGATTGTCCTGTATTTATGACATTTGTCCCGTGTTCCGTATTGACCCTCCCTGGGACGCCTTTTGTCCCGTATTTTCAATATCTAAAAAAAAAAGAAAAAAAAAAAATGGCACAGGATATAGGTACGGCAGCCGTATCCCGATCGCGGTAGATATTGGTACGGCAGTGAATTGCGCATGCGTCAATTTCAGACTTCCTGCCGTACAAATAATATAGTGCAGTAAGGGTACGGCAGATTCTGTCATTGGTGCCGTATTTGCGCTCTTGACTTGCTGTAGATACGGCAGTTAGCTGTATCCGTTTACCAGTTTGCTAATCATACTGTATTATGTAAACCAGAGTTCGGCTTTTAGGTGGGATAGTCACGCTTTTTGAACTTCTCTCCCCGTTTTTTCAGTTAGCAAAATGTCCCTCCCCCCTTTTTTTGTTTGTTTAGCTTTTGTGAATTTTGTCCTGCTTTTTTGTACTACAAAAACAACACTATCCCGATTTTAATGGAATAATGCTAAAATTTGGTTTAACATTGCCATTTCACTACCTGGTAAATTCTATCGTCTTCTCCGACAGCTGCAATATACCCAATGAAGTGAATTAAAAGAATATTGTAAAGTGTATAACGGCCCTTGCAACTGCCGATGTCGGGCAGAATAAAGGGCCGAGAAAGTCACCAAAGGTACGATGGTAGTGTATATATTTATATATAATCCTCTTTGAATCTCCTCTTCGGAATTCTTTTCAGGGCCGATTCGATCGTTCGTGACCTACGTATATACCATGAATTACCCAATTTTTGAAAGTTTGAGTCTTCATAGATGTCTATGGCTTCTTTCAGCTCGTTAAAGCTTAAAAACATCTGTTTTTCGGCGAAAACTAATGTATTATTCCGCGGTTCATGCTGTTCCGTCACCATTTTTCTTGCTGTCACTGATATGCCCAAAGACTGTGTATACACTTCAGTATATAGTCTTTGGATATGCGTGAGGCGGTAAACAAGGGTTCGCGCATGCGCAATTCACTGCCGTACCAATATCTACCGAGATCGGGGTACGGCTGCCGTACCAATATCCAGTTCGAAAAAAAATACAATAAACTAGCGAAATTTGTACTGAGCATCCCCCTTCAAACGCTCAAGTGGAGCGAGTGTTCTCTATGATGGGCCAACGCTGGGGTGGGTGAAGGAACCGGTGCAGTGTAGAGCTGATCAAATCAGAACTACAGATAAACTGCAATTTCACACTGTCCTGTTCGGAGTTCATCACATATGCTCAAACCAAACACCATCTCTTGAGAGCAGTTGGATCTAGTGCAAAATATGACAAATGGAAAATAACTTAACAACAACGAGGAAAATAATTTTAAAAGGATTATTGAAAAGATTTCATCATATGTATTTTATTGTCTGCAATTTATTCAATATATTATGGCAAGTCACTTTTGTTACTAATATCCTTCAAAGCTGCAAAACATGCTTGATTGCAATATTCTAATGCTTTGACACATGTAATGAACAGCTGTTTGTAACAAAATCTACAACGAATGCACTTTAAAACAAAAGAAAAGTCAATATGTAAAGAAGGCTGAGAAGGACTTTGCCTGCGTCACTGCGTGCATAACTTCGCGTAAGTTGTGTCTATATTGTTCAACTACCTCTTCAATTTAAGTGTCCCGTATTTCAATTTTCAAAATCTGGTCACCCTGGGCCTCGCCCACCCGTCCCGGGATAAGTAGTGGGCCTCGCCTGCCCGTCACGGGACACATGGCGGTCCTCCCCCACCCATCCCAGGACACATGGTGGGCCTCGCTCGTCCGTCCCGGGAAAGTGGCGGGGCCTTGCCTACCCGTCCCAGGACACATATCGGGCCTCACTTGCCCGTCCCGGGACACGTGGCGGGCCTCACCCACCCGTCCCGGGACACATGGCGGGCCTCACCCGCCCATCCCGGGACACATGGCAGGCCTCACCCGCCCATCCCGAGACACATGGCGGGCCTTGCCCGTCCATCCCGGGATGCGCGGCGGGCTTTGCCCATCCGTCCCGGGACGCGTGGCAGACCCCGCCTGCCCATCCTGGGAGGCGCGTCCCAGGACGTGTGGCGGGCCTCACCCTCCCGTACCGCAACGCGTGACGCGGAGGGGCGGGGCCCCGCCGTCCCATCATACACACCTTTGCTTAGTCTTAGAAACAGAATATGCCACTGGCTCCTTCCAATTCTCCTGGGGCTTCTCTGAATCCTTTCAGTTCACCGGAGGCTTCTCTGAATCCTTTCAGTTCTCCTTGGTCTTCTCTGAATCCTTTCAGTTCTCTTGGGGCTTCTCTGAGTCCTATGCTTCTTCCCCTGGCACTCCACCGATCCTGTCATTTTTCTCATGCTTTCTTCAATCCTCCCATCTTCCTTTCCCTTTCAGGAATTAATAAAACTCTTAAGAAATCATTTTAGCATATTTATTTCCCTGCAACTTCAACTTCCTTCAAGGATCAACAAAGCAAACTTATTACAAATAAACATTAAACCTTCCATACAACAAACATTGTCCTCAAATTTTTCACATCTCATCCGTCTTTGTGAGGCCAGCGCCATTCCTTGAAGATCGCGCCATTCCTTGAAGACGAACAGCTGCTACTTCCGTTTCCATTTATCTTTCTTCAGGCGTCTGTTTTTCCCCTGCAGGTTCTTCAGGTTGCAAACCAATTTCTCCTTCGCTCCTCGCAGCTGTCCAACCTCATCTTCCAGCTTTTCATTCCGTTCGCCCTGGACACCGGTCTTCCTTTCCAGCCACGATTCCTTTCTCTAGAAGGCATGTCAGCTCCTTCCTCTTGAGTTCCGCAGCCTCAACTTCACTCTGGAGTCCACACTTTTCCTTCCTGAGGTCTTCCACTTCCTTCTGCAGGCGCTCGAACCTGACCTCGACGTCTTTCCTGCCAGATTCGCGCTTTTCGGTTGCGTCCTTTTGTTGCTGGATGAGCCTCGCCATCCGTGCCGCTTCTTCGCTTTTTAACTGCGGTCTTTCTCCTTCTGTTGTACGAGTTTCTCTTGCCACTCAACCTGGCTGTTTGCCTTTGCCAACCGCACTGTTAGTTTCCTTATCCTCTCACATAGGGCATCGTTTCTCTCCCAAATTTTCTTTGTCTTTTCCATCAGCTGCTGATTTTCATCTGTGATCTTGAGGATCTTGTCTTCCAGCTGCCGATTTTCCCTCTTTTCTTGGTCGTTCTCCCTCTTCAGGAACAACATGTCAACTTCGAGCGAGTAGGCCCTTTCTTGCCAGGCCTGCTGTTGCAACACCTCCTGAGTGATCTGGATCACACGAGTGTGTTCTTCCCTTCCGCCCGCCTTCTGAATCTCTTCATTGTTGTTGAGCGTCTGTTGCAACTGAAGAATTATCCTGTCCAAGTTCACCTGCTGCTCTCTCTGGCACCGGGTGGTGTCTTGCAAAGCCGCAATTCTCTCCTTTACTTCCTTCTCCTTGGGCTGTTCAACTCCATCAACAGTAGTCAGGATGAACCTCACCAGTGAATAGGCAGCCACAATAAACAAGATGACTATTCCTGCGTTAGACTTCTCTCCGTATTTCGAACAATATCTGGACATACCCAGTTCACATACTCTCCTCTCATTCTCTCTCGATTTTTCGTTCATTTTCTGTATTCCACGAGAGATATTTCGATTTATCAAAATATAGCAGGAAATATTCTGAACATTTTTTTAACTCTGCCTTATCTCTTCGTGTTATAAATGGCTGAAATCTGTCTCACTCTCAGGGATTTTTTGCAGTACGTATCTTCTCTCTCTCTCTCAAGGCTAGATTTTTTGTTAATCTTATGTTAAAATAAATTTGGGGATTTTCCTTTATTTACCTTTTACAGGCGGGCAATTGCAACTTAGGGGGAAAATGGCCATTTTTCTAAGGCAAGTTTCATTTTTATTGAATTTTACAGGATAACTAATTAAAAGATACAATTCTAAACGAATTAGCCGAAACATCAAGAGAAAAAAAAAAAAAAAAAAAAAAAAAAAAATATATATATATATATATATATTTATATATATATATATATATATATGATATATATATATATATATATATATATATATATATATATATATGTTATATATATAATTAACTACTCAACCATAAAGATTTTCAAAAACTATAGGTAAGTTTTAAGATTTTAAATGTATATCATACGGATACCAAGAAAAGATGAACTGACATTTAATTATATTACATTTTGTCCTACATAAAAGTGAAAAAAAGATATAAAGGAGTACAATTTTATTAGAACATAATTCGCATTCGCAAACTGAAATGCAATATGAAAACAAAGTAGAAAACACTTATATCCCTATTCCTATTTAAGGCGAAAATGACACTAGCCATGAATTAGCGCGACTCGACACGACGCGTTTGGTGTGAACGCAACCTTAGTAAGACGTTGCGTATATGTTTAATATAATATGCAGGCAGCTTTCTGAACGTCGGAAATATTTGAGACTCTTTGTAACACATTAAAAATGGGATGTATATAAATATGCAATTCACAATTATCTTATTATTTGAGAACATAGAAATAATAAGAATTGTTTTGAATGAATGAGGTTCAGCGACCATTAATCACCTGGAATCTAAATTCAGTCCCAATTCAGTAACAGAACAAAAGTAAACACACCTTTGATAAACCACAAAGTCATTTTCCAGGGAATCCATGTTATGTGACTGGAAATTCTTCATACAATTCTGTGACGGACGGTCAATTTGAATCACAGTAGTTTTAAAGAATGTTGTATTCCAATAAAATATGCAGCACTCCTACAGTACTGTGTAACCACACCATATCATCAAATTGTTTTAAAACTGAAAATTTCATAGAGATGATGAAAATTTGAATTCCATTTTCAAGTGGTCAGTCATTGACTAATTAATTATGTAGTATACTACCAGGTGTTTCGAAATTAGAGCTCCCCCCCCCCCAACTTCCACAGAACAAATGGAAAGTTATGAAGTTTTCTGCTATAGGCTATCTCCAAGTACATTATCTTAAGTTTCTATTAAGTCATTTTTCCTTTTACATTTCTTGTATTTCCAGACTGAGTGATGGAGTTAGATACAGCCATAGCTAATGACTTGGAGGAAATCAGATGGATTGACCGAATCCGGGCTATAACCTTCAGAGAGGCCAGGGATGCTGGCATATCCTTCATTTCACGTTCCTGGATAGCTAAATACATTAAAAGAGATGAATCCTTTGTTAAAAGAAACTGGAACAAAAATCCATATGACTGTCATCGTGAAAAGAGTAAGAATCTTGTAAGGGCTGAAGTCCTTTCTCAGGAGTCAAAAGACATCATAGCTGAGGCATTGGGTAGACCAAGAAAGTCTGTATGTAAATTGGCGCTTGAACTAGAAACAAAAAGGGGAAAGAAGAGAAGTTATAGTGCTGTATATCATGAGTTGAAAAAATCTGGTATCAAGCCATTTCATGTTATCAGCAAGCCCAACATCACTCAGCAACAGAGAGAAGACTGTGCATGGTTTTGTGGTTCATTTCTTAAAGATTTGGATGGAGCTGACTATCTCCATGTTGCCGCATCAGACGAATTCTTCATTTGCACAGTCAGGAAGCCAAATCATAAAAATGACATCATTTGGGCTCCAAAGTTGGATGATATCAGCGATGACGTGGACTATCGCCAAGTTGTGAAATTTCCTGAATGTTTGGGAATTTTTCTCCGTTTCACAGCCAAACGGTTAATGTGGATCATCAAAGAAAAAGGACAGTCATGGAACGGCAAATACTTCAGAGAAACTGTGCTTACTGGTGGAGTATTTCCTTTCCTCAAAGATTCTGAAAATGTGTTATCTGTTGAAGAAATCACAATTTTGGATTATAAGGCACCATGTTTCAAGGCTCTTCAGACACAGGAGCTGCTTTGAAACAAGTGGTATCGATTTCTTCCTGTCAAGTGAATTTCCAGGTAGCTTCCCTGACCTTAATGTGTGTGAAAACATTGGTAGTAATTTAAAGGATCGTGTTGAAGCACGCACAGTGATCTATGATGGTATACCAAGCCTCGACGACCTGCGAAGAGAGGTGACTGAAGTGCTCAGGGAAATGGAGTTTGAGTCTCAGCTTTTTTGTGATTTACTGAAATCATACCGCTCAAGAATGCAGGCTGTAGTACAGGCAGATGGAGGCCACACAAAATATCAAATACTCAAAGAGAAACTTAAATAAATACCTGTTCTGAATTACTATTGTTTTTGTCCATATCAATTTTAGTTTATGCTGTAGAGGGGGGGGGTGGCTTTAATTTCGAAACACCCTGTATATATGTTCATACAACCGAGTAACCTACCTATCTATATTGGATATAATTTCTATCGCATTGTAATGCATCCACCTACAATTCCAGTACCTGATGTTTAGTATAACACTGAATCGTCTTCTCTACCAGAGAGAGAGAGAAACGACAGTTACGTTTGCTTTGAACTTGAGAGCACTACTTGGCGCAGTAGTTTTCATCAATTGAGACACAATAATCCATATTTAAGATATTTATTATCCAATTAATTTTGTCTTGAGACCACTAAACTAAATAAAAACAAGAAAATTCTGGCACATTTCATAATCATACAAACTCGCATTGTTAAGAATGCAGAAGTTTGTAGAAATAGTTATGTAGGGAATATATTAGCTAGGAAAATCTACTAGTAGAGTTATGGTAGATGAAGGCGAAGGAGAGGTAGAGAGAGAGGTAAAAACTGAACGGAAAATAGGATGTTTGAAAAGTGAGACCCATAAAACCAGTGCCATAGACACAACAAAATGTGATGGGGCAAGTTGTAAGTGTTGAACCTTGACCCATCAAGTGGGTGGTTACGATGGATCACGGCACCCACAAGGATTCGCCCAAGGGTGGGACAGGAAACAGTAGGCGTTCAAGTTCAGCCAATTAAGAAGAAATAGGGTGTTCTCCAGTTGAAAAGGAGGAGTCTGATTTATCCTTATTTTCGATTACTCATTGAAAACAAACTAATGATGACATATGACAAGGAAAAAGTTTTAATCTGTCCTGGGTCCTGAATCAAATATTGGTGCAAATCCAATAGAAGCTCAACTTCTCACTGCATAAAGAAAACATAATTTCAGGTCTATTTTAAATGTATTATGATGTAAACAGATATTACTATAGTAAATTCACATCACCGGTGCATCTGATGTCTAAGCCAGTCCCTTACGACGCTCCTGATTGGCTGTTGATAAGCCAATCACGGGGCTGGAAACTCTCAGTCTCTCTCAAGAGTTCACACAGGCAGGATATATGTTCCACCTCTCATGAGGGATACGTCTTTCAAAAGCATCCCTCAGGAGAAGTGGAACATACATCCTGCCTATGTGAACGCTCCAGCCCTGTCATTGGCTTATCAACAGCCAATCAGGAGCGTCACAAGGGACTGGCTTAGACATCAAATGCACGGCTGATGTGAATCTACTTAGATTGAATAATGTGCACTACTAATTTTACTTCAGCATAAATGTCATAGATGACATGATAATGGATTGGCGATCTGGGAAAATAGAATACTTAGCCCGCATAATTATGGTTGCCACTTGATCTTTACGAGTTTTGCAGAGATGCAGGTATATATAATATTAGGAGTTTCAAAGATATATTTTTGAAACTCTGGACATTACCTTTGTACATAGCAAATTAATTAAGGGGACCACCTCAGTGGGGGGGGAGGGTATCGAAATACTGCCTGCAGCAATTATGTTTTGCTACCCATCTATAAGTCACCTAATGGAAAGTTACTACAAAAAGTTTCATAAATTTCTATCCATTAGTTTTTTTATATTAACTTTTTTCCCGAATTTTAGACGCATTGCTTTGAAACCCTAAGGCTTCCTTAGTTTTTAACTAAATTTTAATAACTAAAGCAATTAATACTCACAAAGAGTTGCTCTATCCAATGAATTGAGAAATATTAAAAAAATAAATAAGATAAAAAAAATTCATTGATATAAAATTTTTTTTAAATTTAATTACTTATTTCAAAAATTCATAAAAAATAGAAATTAGAATATTTTGGAAATTATTCCAATTCTTTCGATGTAGAATTTATCAAGGATTTCAATGGTATTAGAATTTTGAAAATAGGACAACAAATAAAAAAGCCTTAGGGTTTTAAAGCGACCCATATACTGAAAAACATAGTTTTGAGATATCGCGAGTTAAAGTCTGCGTAATGAAATTCTCAGTGAAAACTGCATAAGCATCAATATAAAAATTTACTTAAGCTTGATTTTCTTATTTTAACAGCATACTTCTATGGTATCTGGTCCCCCCACTTTAAAAAAGTGATATTAACCCCCCCCCCCCAGGAGGTGGGTATCATGAGGCACGACCCCACTCATTGTTGCCAGCTAGGCCTAGGCTGGGAGGTAATGAATGCACATTCTTCATCTTGGTGTTCTTTCTTATTATCTTTCTAAGCCTTTTTTTTTCAACCTTTCTCTAGCTAATGTACGCTTTCTTGACTGCTTCTTCCTTGGCATTTTGATGAATAAACAAGAAAAAACGGACTTAGATATAAAGAGTACTTGACAACTCCGGCTCAGAAGTGAACGATATAATTACATCAAAGGTATGCGGGTTACTGAGTGATGTGTTGTGTGCCAGGGTTGCCGCGAAGTCCGCACATCGCCGAGAAACTAACTCCGCACCGGGAGGTGTAGTACGTGTTACCAAGCAATGTTATTTTGCTACACTAAATAGATGAAATAGTCACCCTGGTTATATTATACTTAATTTTTACCAGTATATGAGTTGGGTCTACTAATTAAACCTTTTTAGAGTTAGATTTTCCCTTTCCGAAATTCAGTTGCTTCATATCTTGTGAAACATGACGTAACTTTAATGATAGTAAAATTTAGAATCGAACGAGATACGTGCACGGTGTTCAGTCTTGAAGATGATTGAGTTACATTCCATATATAATATAATATATATATATATATATATATATGATATATAGTATATATTATATATGTGTTGTGTGTGTGTGTGTGTGTGTGTGTGTGTGTGTGTGTGTGTGTGTTTACGTATTGTTTTATAGTTATTTATTGTTTATATATGATTTGATTCGTAAAATTAGGCTACAAAGTGAACGCTGGCAAGTAAATTTATTCATAAAGTTTTCAGCAAAAAGTGGAAGTTAAAACAAACTGCACTGAAATGTATTTCTTTACTAAAGAAAAAACCATTGCTTTTCACTCGGTTCTTTGCGTTAGCCAACTCCATTAATCCTTCGATATTCCATAGGTAGTTTGTTTTCTTTCCTTTCTTTTTTAAACCACATTTGTCACTTTATGTAATATGCAGTATGTTAAATCAGAACCTTTGCTGAAGTAATAATGATGATAAACACCTAATATATAACATAGGTCTAGGCTTAAAAAACGATATTAAACATGTAGGTCTATGCCACCTTTTATTATCCTGATATTTTGTAATGAGATATTTTCCCAGGAGAATGGACAGCTTATTTTACATGTTTTATGGTATATATATGGCAATCCTAAGCCAAACGAATGCCCTATTCAGGGCTATGAGTTTCAAGAAATTGGAAAAGAGCACATCATAAATAGTCCAAATTTTCAGAAACAAAAACTACATTAATATAAAGAAATACACGATCTTAAATACACTTCCTGAGGCGTATACTGGTATCGAAACTTATTCGGTTATAATCAGTTGAATCACTTCAATTAATGCAATTGCCTAACACATTTGCACTTGTTTTCTAAAAAAAAAAAAAAAAAAAAAAAATACTCATTAAACATGACTAAGTTTACAATAATGTAAGACAGTCTTCGCCCTAAGATTAATTTACAAATTAACCAAATTTTACTAACCTATATATATAATTACGAGGGCAGATTGAAGATTGCTGTAGCCTAAAGACTAGGTGAGAATGGTTCGTTTTTTTAATAATATTAGTATTTAAAGAAATATTAAATATGTCAATGTAGTTAATGAAACAGTTATAATTTAAATTAACTTTTATTAATGGAAAAAAAACAAAAAAGTTTTTCAATAGCATAAATACAATATGCGGACCTACAGCTCCGCACGCGTGCGGAGTGCAGACCGCAGCTCTGCATTCAAAGACTCCCACTCGAATCTTCTCCGCACTTTTGGTCGTTTCTCCGCGTTTTGGCAACACTGTTGTGTGCAGCTGCTCCTCCTGCCAGTGTTTGCCACCACCTCTCGGGTTGGATTTATCGTACTGGCTCCTCAAAATGATGGGGTTTTCAGTAAAAATATCGTACAAAATTGTAGGTTTTATCGTAATTATTATCTTACACTGTTTATGATATTTAACACATTTTTATAATTTGACAAAATAATGAATATATGTATGATTTCTTTGCAGTCATTAATATCTTGCAATTTACATAATTCAGAAAAAAATACAAATGAAACATTTCTCTCTACAAAAACGAAAAAAATAGAATTATAAATAATCAGTTAATGTTATGAACAATTGTTATGAACAAATTATTACTATATTACTATATATGTGGTAAAAAAAAAAGTATTCAGCTTAGAACGTCACTTCTTTCCATAGTGTAAACTAAACTGATAACAAATTAACACAAAGATATGTGAGTTGATAGGACCACTCATACATCTCTTTAAACACTCCAAAACATCAAAAATCAAAATAGCATCACTGAGTAGTAATTTAAAATAAATATATATAAATAAACATGAATGGTACTGATACCTATCCCATGATGAAGAAATTAATAACAATAGTAATTGTAAAGTATATCTTTAAGAAACTTCTTTCAAATCAAATTCATGTTCTCTGATGTTCTGGAATAACTTAACTGTGCATGATTATTATTCTGGAAAACATATAATTTTCAGGAGTAAAATGAGCACATGACCCTCCAGAACCTTTGATGCAACTAGCAGAGAGAAAAGAGCCTCATTAACTGTCCTTGTTTTCAGTCAGTTTCTTTGTTTAGTTTTAAAGCAAAGAGCAGTTACAGCAAAATTGGCTTGGTCTGAAAAACTAGACTTATTTCCTCCTGGCCATGGGCCCCACGCTGGACGGCCAGACCGAGTCTCCTCCCCGCCAAGGGGCGTTCTAATCTGGTCACCTCACCGACGGGGACCCAAAAACTGGTGGCCCAACCTGGGGACCTGGGGCCGGCCCAGCCCGCCTGTCCCGGAACACGTAGCAGAGACCGCCCTCCCGTCTCGGTACCCGTAGCAGGCACCGCCCGACCGTACCGGGACCTGCGGCGGGCCCAGCCAGCCCGTCCCGGGACACATGGTGGACACCGCCCGCCCGTCCATGGACCTACGGCGGGCCCAGCCCGCCCGTCCTGGGACACGTGGCGGACACTGCCCGCCCGTCCCGGTAACCGCAGCGGACGCCTCCTTGCTTGTCCCGGGAAATGTGGCGGACCCCTGCCTGCCCGTCCCAGGACCTGTGGCAGGCCCGACCCGCCCGTCCTGGGAAACGTGGCGGACCCCTGCCTGTCCCTCCCGGGACCCGCGGCGGGTCCAGCCCGCCCGTCCAGGGACGCGTGGCGCAAATCTGCCCGCCCATCCCGTGAATCGCGACGGTGTCCGCCATGTGTCCAGGACGGGGAGGCCGGGCAGGCGGTGTCGGACGCGGATCTTGAGATGGGCAGGTGGTGTCTGCCATGTCTCCAAGGACAGGCGGACACCAGGCGGGCGGAGTCCTCCACGCGTCCTGTGACGGGTAGGCAGGGCCCGCCACGGGTCCCGGGACAGCCAGGCAGACACCAGCCACCCGTCCCGAGACCCGAAGTGGACCCGGCCCGCCCGTCCCAGGAACCGTGGCGGAAGCCTGCCCGCCCGCCCGTCCAGGGACCGGCTGCGGGCGCCTGCCCGCCAGTCCAGGTACCAGGGGCGAACGCCTGCCCGCCCGTCCCAGGACCAGGGGCGGGCGCCTGCCGCCTGTCCCGGGACCCAGGGCGAACGCCTGCCCAACCGTCCCGGGACCAACGGCGAGCGCCTGCCCGCCCGTCCCGGGACTAGGGGAGGGTGCCTGCCCACTCATCCCGGGACCCGCGGCGGGCAGCGCCTGCCCGTCCTGGGACCAGGGGCCCGCCCATCCCGGGACCCGCCGCTAGCACCTGCCCGCCTGTCCCGGGGCCAGGGGCGGGCGCCTGTCGCCTGTCCCGGGACCCAGGGCAGACGCCTGCCCACCTGTAGACCCGGACCCGGCGGGCGGGCGCCTGCCTGCCCGTCCCGGGACTAGGGGCGGGCGCCTGCCCGCGCCGTCCCGGCACCCGGGGCGGACGCCTGCCCGCCCGGGCCCGTCCGGGGGACCCGCGACGGGCAGGCAGGCCCACCCGTCCTGGGACCAGGGGCGGGCGCCTGCCCCACCCGTCCCAGGACCGTGGCGGGCAGCGCCTGCCCGTCCCGGGACCCGCGGCAGGCGCCTGCCCGTCTGTCCCAGGACCAGGGGCCCAGCCATCCCAGGACCCGCTGCGGGCGCCTGCCCGCCCGTCCCGCACCAGGGGCAGGAGCCTGCCCGCCCGTCACGGGGGACCCGCAGCGGGCGCCTGCCCACCCGTCCCGGGACCAGGGGCGGACACCTGCCCGCCCGTCCCAGGACCAAGGGCGGACACCTGCCCGCCCGTCCCGGGACCAGGGCGGACGCCTGCACGCCCATCCCGGGACCCGCAGCGGGCGCCTGCCCGCCCGTCCCGGGACCAGGGGCGGACGCCTGCCCGCCCACCCGTCCCGACCCGCGGCGGGCGCCTGCCCGCCCGTCCCGGGACCAGGGGCGGACGCCTGCCCGCTCCGTCCTGGGACAGGGGCGGGATGCCTTCCGCCCGTCCTGGGACGGGCGGGAAGGCGTCCCGCCATGGTCCCGGGACCAGGGGCGGGACCGCCTGCCCGCCCGTCCCGGGACCCGCGGCGGGCACCTGCCCGCCGTCCCGGGGACCAGGGGCGGACGCCTGCCGCCCGTCCGGGAATCGCGGCGGGCGCTGCCCGCCCGTCCCGAGGACCAGGGGCGGGACGCCTGCCCGCCCGTCCCGGGATCCGCGGCGGGCGCCTGCCCGACCCGTCCCGGGACCAGTGCGGACGCTGCCGCCCGTCCGGGAACCCGCGCGGGCGGGCGCCTGCCTGCCTGTCCCGGGACTAGGGGCGGGTGCGCCTGCCCGCCCGTACCCGGCACCCAGGGGCGGACGCCTGCCCGCCCGTCCGGGGACCCCGCGACGGGCAGGCAGGCCCACACGTCCTGGGACCAGGGGCGGGTCGGGCGCCTGCCCCACCCGTCCCAGGACCCGTGGCGGGCAGCGCCTGCCCGTCCCGGGACCCGCGGCAGGCGCCTGCCCGTCTGTCCCCAGGACCAGGGTGGGCCCAGCCATCCCAGGACCCGCTGCGGGCTGCCCCTGTCCCGTCCCGGCACCAGGGGCAGGAGCCTGCCCGCCCGTCACGGGACCCGCAGCGGGCGCCTGCCCACGTCCCGGGGACCAGGGGCGCCCGCCCGGTCCCGGGACCAGGGGCGGACACCTGCCCGCCCGTCCCAGGGGACCAAGGGCGGACGCCTGCCCGCCCAATCCGGGAACCAAGGCGGGCGCCTGCCCTTCCTTTGCGGGGGACCTAGGGGCGGACGCCTGCACGCCCGTCCCGGGGACCCGCGGCGGGCGACCTGCCCGCCCGTCCCGGGACCAGGGGCGGACGCCTGTCCGCCCTTCCCGGGACCCGAGGCGGGCGCCTGCCTGCCCCGTCCCAGGACCGCAGCAGGCGCCTGCCCGCCCGCCCGTCCCCGAGACCAGGGGCTGGGCACCTGCCGGCCTTTGTCAAGGGACCAGGGGCGGACGCCTGCCCGCCCGTCCCGGGACCCGCGGCGGGCGCCTGCCCGGCCCGCCCGTCCTGGGACCAGGGTGGACACCTGCCCCGCCCGTCCCGGGACCCGCGGCGGGCGCCCTAACCCGCCGTCCCAGACCCGTGGCGGATGCCTGCCCGCCCGTCCCAGGACCCGCGGCGGGCGCCTGCCCGCCCGTCCCGGTACCAGGGGCAGACGCCTGCCCGCCCGTCCCGGGACCAAGGGACGGGACGCCTGCCCGCTCCGGGTCCCGGGCCGGGACTCCCGCGGGGAGCGGGCCGCCTGCCTGCCCGTCCCGGGGACAAGGGGCGGACTCCTGCCGACCGTCCCGTCCCGGGACTTGCGGCGGGCACCTGCCCACCGCCGTCCCGGGACCTAGGGACGGACGCCACGCGGCGGGTGCCTGCCTGCCCGTCCCGCCCCACCAGGGGCGGACACCTGCCCAGCCCATCCCGGGGGACCCGCGGTTCGGGGCCTGCCCCTGCCCTCCCGTCCCGGGCCAAGGGGCTGGAACGCCTGCCCAGCCCGTACCCGGGACCCGCGGTCGGGCGCCTGACCGCCCGTCCCGGGACCATGGGGCGGTTATGCCTGCCCGCCCGGTCCGGTTCCCGGACAGGGGCGGATGACCTGCCCTGCCCCCCGTCCCTGTGAAATCGCGGCGGGCGCCTGCCAGCCCGTGCCCGGCGGACCGAGGGGGCGGAAAAAACGCCTGCCGCGCCCGTACCCGGGGACCCGCCGGTGGGCAACCTGCCCGCCCGTACCCGGGACCAGGGCGGGACGCCTCTGCCCCCGTTCCCGGG
The DNA here is from genome assembly GCF_015104395.2 of Macrobrachium nipponense. Taxonomy (NCBI): domain Eukaryota; kingdom Metazoa; phylum Arthropoda; class Malacostraca; order Decapoda; family Palaemonidae; genus Macrobrachium; species Macrobrachium nipponense. The sequence continues at coordinate 26,958,377 of NC_087222.1, forward strand.
ACCCGCGGTCCGGGTGCCGCCTGCCCTCCCGTCCCTGGGACCAGGGCGGCGGACGCCTGCCCCGGACCTGTTTTTTTTTTTTCCCGGGAACCCCGCGGTGGGTGCCTAGCCCCCGCGTCCCGGGACCAGGGGCTGGAACGCCTTGCCCGGCCGTCCCCCCCCGGGACCCAGCGGGCGGGCGCCTGCCACGCCCGTCCCGGGACCAGGGGTGGACGCCTGCCCGCCCGTTTCCCGGGACCATGGGGTCGGATGGCCTTCCCTTCACCGTTACGTCCATGACCAGGGGGCGGAAGCCTGGCCCGCCCAGTCCCGCCCTTACCCACCACCACACCGCGGCGGGCCGCCTGCCCGCCCGTCCCGGGACCAGGGGCGGGACCGGCCTTGCCCCCCTACCCGTCCCCAGGACCCGCGGCGGGCGGGCTCCTGCTGCGCCCACCGTCCCGGGACTAGGGGGCGGACGCCATGCCCCGACCCGTCCCGGGTAATCGCTGGCGGGCCGCCTGGCCGCCTCCCGTCCCCGGGACCAGGGGCTGGACCGCCTGCCCGCCCGTCCCATGGACCCCGCGGCGGGTGCGCCTGCCCGCACCGTTCCCCGGGACCAGGGGCGGGACCGCCTTGCCCCGCCCGTCCCGGGAATCTCGGCGGCGCCTTGGGCCCGCCCCTGTAGCCCGTCCCGGGACCAGGGCTGGCGGACAGCCTGCCCGACCCGTCCCGGGCGGGACCAGGGGGCGGACGCCAACTGCCAGCCCAGTACCCGGGACCCGCGGCGGGTGTGGGGGTGGGGGGGGGCACCTGCCCGTCCCGTCCCGGGACCAGGGGAGGCGATGCCTGAACCCGCCCGTCCCGGGGCGTGACCCGCGGTCGGGCGCCCATGCCCGCCCCGTCCCGGGACCCAGGGGGCGGACGCCTGGCCCCGTCCCATCCCGGGTGACCCGCTTGGGCGGGTGTCCTGCCCGCCCGTCCCTGGGAACCAGGGGCGGACGCCTGCCCAGCCCGTCCCTGGGACCCCGGGAACCCGGCGGGCGGGCATGCCCGCCCCCGTGCCCTGGGACCATGGGGTCGGACGCCTGGCCCTCCGCCCGTCCTGGGACCAGGGGCGGATGCCTTGCCGCCCGTCCGGGGACCCGCGCGGGCGTCCCGCCCAATGGCGGGCAGGGGCGGACGGCCTGGCCCGCCCGTCCCAGGGACCGCGGCGGGCAACCTGCCCGCCCGTCCCGGGACCAGGGGCGGACGCTTTCCCAAACCCGTCCGACCCAGTGGCCCGAGCCTCAGCCCGCCGGGGAGTCATGAACAGTTTGTAATCCCGCCAGGTCCCTAAACAGTGTAATAGCTATTCTGCTTCTTAGAACCAGAATATGCCACTGCATCCTCACAATTCTTTTGGGGATTTTCTGAATCTTGTAGTTCCTTTCCTTGCACTCCACGAATCCTACTGAATCCTCTCTTTCTTCTCCTGGCACCTCCACTCATCCTATCGAATCCTCTCAATTTTCTTGCAGCTTCTCCTAATCCTGTTTCTTTTCCCGGCACCTACACCAATCCCCTTATTTTTTTCCCCGTTCTATATTTCCCCGCTGTTCTTTTCCATTCAGGAATCAATAAAACTCTAAGAAAACTGTTTAACATATTTATTTCTGTTCTAGTTCAATTTCCTTCAATGATTAACAAAACAAACTTATTACAAAATAAACATCAAATTTTCCATTCAATAAACATCCTCCTCAGAATTTCCACATCTTATCCGTCTGAGTGAGGCCAATGCAGTCTTCATAACGCCATTTCTTGAAGATCGACAGAATCTTTTGCAGTTTTCAGTTGCTCTCCTCCATTCGTCTTTATTTTTCCTGGAGGTTCTTCAATTCGGAGACCATTTTCTCCTTCTCTCCTCGCAGCCTTCCAACCTCATCATCCATCTGGTCGTTCCGTTCGCTCTGGACACCGGCCTTCTTCTCCAGCGACTCCAGGCGATCATTTCCTTCCTCTAGAAGGCATGCCAGCTCGTTCCTCTTGAGTTTCGCTGTCTCAACTTCACACTGGAGTCCACACTTTTCCTTCCAAGAGGTCCTCCAAGTCTTTCTGCAGACGCTCCAACCTCAGCTCCAGGTCTTTCCTGTCGGATTCCCACTTTTCGGTTGAGTCTTTTTGTTCCTAGATGAGCCTCGCTATCCACGCCGCTTCTGCCATCTTTAGCTGCACGTCTTTCTCCTTCTGTCGTATGAGTTTCTCGTCCCCTCAAGCAGGCAGTTTGCGTCTGGCCACTGCCCAGACAGTTCCCTTATCCTCTCACAAAGGGCATCGTTCCTCTGACCAATTTCCTTCACGTTGTTCTTCACATGCTGGTCTTCTTCCGCCATCTTGACGATCTTGTCTTCCAGCTGCCGTTTCTCCCTCTTCTCTTTATCGTTCCAGCTTCGAGCGAGTGGGCCTGCTGTTGCAACACCTCCTGAGTCATCTGAATTTCACGAACGCGTTCTTCCCTTCCGCCCGCCTTCTGCGTCTCTTCTTGGTAGTCGAGCCTCTGTTGTAGCTGAAGAATTATTGTCCTGTCCAAGTGCATGCGCTGCTCTCTCTGGTACGGGATGGCGTCTCGCAAGGCCGTAATTCTCTCGTTCAGTTCCTTTTCCTTAGGCCGTTCAGCTCCATCATCATCAGTCAGGAGAGAAATCTCGCCAGCGAATAGGCAGCCACACCAAACAATCTTCCGGATTTCGAACAACATCTGGACCAAAACGTCCTAATAACAGCTGCTGCCAAGGCCAGGTAAGGCCACGTTTTCTTCAAACTGAAAAATCCATATCTGAAGTATTCAGTTCAAATACTCCCCTCTCTCTCACTCTCGATTTTTCGTTGATTTTCTATATTCCACGAGAGATATTTTGGTTTATCGAAATATAGAAGGAAAGATTCTGAATTTTAATTATGTTTTGTCTCTTGGTGTTATAAATTGCTGAAATCTCTCTCTCTCTCTCTTTCTTTCTTTCTTTCTTTTTTGCTTGCCTCGAAGGTCCGTAATTCTTCATTTGTTCCTTCATTTAGGTTTAAGGCTTTGCATTCAATAAGTTGAGAGAGAGAGAGAGAGAGAGAGAGAGAGAGAGAGAGAGAGAGAGAGACCGTATTTTTGCGTAGAAAAATAGAGAATCTAATGTGTGTACTACCATGCATAGTGTATAATGCTTCAATTGAGGTTTATATTAATATTATTCATTCTGTCTATATATATATATATATATATATATATATATATATATATATATATATATATTTATATATATATATATATATATATATTATATATATATATATATATATATATATATATATATATATATATATATATAATATAATGCCCCAAAGTCAGGTCACCTTTTAGACATGCTGTCTACGCACGAGGAACGCCAAAGGACACAAATGAATCAAAAGTATACTGAAGCAGGAATGCACACACCTGAAAGGGGACTATTGAGACCCACTCATGGCATAATGACAGCCCTTACGCAAGCTTACCGCGCGTGCGCACGTGTTTGTGGGCGTAATATACGTGATGTTGCAACAGTACTAAGAGAGAGAGAGAGAGAGAGAGACAGAGAGAGAGAGAGACAGAGAGAGAGAGAGAAAATGGCTACGGTTATTAATGATGATGTTTTTTCGGGATCACAAACCGTGACCAGGTAGTTCTTCTTCTTCTTTCGAAATAGCGTATTCAGGAACTTGACCTTTTTCTCTTTAAAGGAAATAGTGATGGCCACAGCTGTGAGTAAGAATAGACCAACGTGAAATGACTGTTAATAGTGTGTATTTTTATAACTCTCATTAGCATTTTACGAGTTATCTGTTTACTTTTTATTTTTTAATTATTTGTTCCTAATTCAGTTTTTTTTCTTTTTCCAATTAACTAGTCTCTTCTGTCTGTTTGTCTGTTACCTTCTGTTACTACTTTCTAATGAACACCATTATATTCTTTGGAAGCTTGAATTTCAAGTGGGCTTGTTCAATATAAATACGGTTTATAGAACCCCCTTTCCTTTCTACCTTTTTCTTATTTTTCCGGCCCTGGGTAAGAACAGGACCTCTGGCTGCCCGTCCTAACTGCCCCTAACAATTCGCATGACCGTCAACAATCATTATGCCAATGAGTAACTTGAATTATTGGGTAATAATAATTCACTGACATAGAACCTGTGGGTAACGCTGGCCACTTGTTTCTTAGGATATGTAGACACCGGATGTCTGATACCATTAAGAAGTTTTCTGTTTCCTGATTTCGTGAGCTAGTTTATCGTCCGTTCTATTTTAACCTTTTTAGCCTTTCTAGGGGACCGTTGTAGTCTCAAAGTTAGTATTATTATTCTAGAGATGAACCTCATTCATATGGAATAAGCCCACCACCACAGGGTCCAGTGACTTGAAATTCACGCTTCCAAAGAATAGTATTCTGCCGTTTATTGGAAAAAAATAATAACGGAAGGTAATTGGATATACAGAATGAAGAGATCACCAAACACACACACTCGCACTTACACACAGAGTTTCATTAGCGACTTGTGTTTGTGATGGTTAATTTTTCAGAAATCATTTTCACAAGCAATTTATAATTGTTACCAAAAGTCCCCCTACTCAAATGATTCTTCAATGAATTCTTTAGTTCAATTGAACGTTTGCAACAAGTATGCACGCACTAATACAGTCCGTATCTTTTTTTGTCTGCTCTCTCTCTCTCTCTTCCGGGTTTTTTTTTCACCTCATCTATGGCAATAAATTCGGGGATTTTCCTTTATTTACCCTTCTGTCTAATGAATTTCTCTCTCTCTCTCATCTGCATTCTAAGGTCTGGAATTCTTCATTTGTTCGGTTCATTTAGGTTTAAGGCTTTGCATTCGATATAAGTTGAGAGAGAGAGAGAGAGAGAGAGTGTAATTTTGTGTAGAAAACGGTGTATTAGTATATTTACATATAACAGTGTATGTGAAATTACTCCGTTTGGAATAGGAAAGCTAATGTGTGCGTACCATTCTTCGTGTATAATGCTCCAATTGAGGTTTTTATTAATATTAATCTGTCCATCTAGGTTGATATTATATATATATATATATATATATATATATATATATATATATATATGTGTGTGTGTGTGTGTGTGTGTGTATATATATATATGTATATATATATATATAATATATATATATATATATATATATATATATATACTTATATGTATATAGTATATATATAATATATTGTAACGATTAGTCGTTATTTGTTTTAAACAACCATTACGATGGTTGCATTGTTTCCCTTACCCGCCAGCGTTTATCGTCATGATGACGAAGGTTACTTTTGTCATGGTGTGAGTGACACCTGCAGACAGGTTTTGGATGGCGACCTGAGAGGTTCTGGGAAACCTCGGCAGAGAAGGCAACAGCAGCATGGCAGTATTAGAGCAGCTGGAAGTCATTTGTGACCTCAGCAGGTTTAACTTTACCTGTTGGCCGTGGTAGCAGTTGGATGGGAGATGGCTAAACCATAGTCGTCTGTGGAGCAGTTTAGTTCCAGATCAACAACATATTGTTGTATTGACGTTTCTTCTCTGATCATCTGTGTGATGGCTGTGTTCTAGTTTGCAGTTGGTGACTGCTTCGATGTTTTCGCGGAGATCGTCTGATGGTATCCATCCTTTTCGACAGCTGGGTCTGTCGTGTCGTCTCTACGGAGATAGTTATGCAGTTTGGTGTTATGTTTCCGTGCTGCATGATTGTTTTTTTTTACTGCTGGCTTATTAATTATCTTTTTGTATATTTTCTTTATGCTGCCTATTTGTGATATTATTATTTATGCTGTTCGTGTTATTGCCTGTTAATAATAATTTTTGTGTCGAGCAAGTGTATGGCTCTATTAATGCTATTTTAATTTGTTGAGCATGTGTATGACTCTATTAATGATGTTATTGTAATTTTCATTATTTCTTGTGTCGAGCGAGTTCATGCTCTAATTTAGTGTTATGTTCACTACTGTCTAATTTTGGTTGATTTATCATTTTGATAACTAATTTGTGTATTTTCGCCACCCAAAACCTGATCTCACTTGTACATAATGTAATAACTTGTAAATAAATTATTATTAAGGTTATTTTTGTATTTTGTTCAGTCCTCCTCCTTGATTTGCCTTGCCTTTCGTCAGTCATTCCAGCCCAATTTCTTGTTTTATTTTGAACCTGCTGGTCTCTAATTACGAGATCGTTACAATATATATATATATATATACTATATACATATAGTATATATATATATATATATATATATATATATATATATATATATATATATATTATCTATATATATTATATATGTGTATAGTATGTATATATATAATATATTATATGTATATATATATATATATATATATATATATATATATATATATACTAGCATAGTATATAGTATAAATATCAATGGAATTTGAATGATATTTATACTTGTCAATCAAAATGTGCGTGGTGTGAGGGGTGGGGTGAACGACAGTTTTCTAAAGAAAAAAAAAGTGTGTGTGTGTGTGTGTCTCCAGAATTGTGTAAAGAGCACGCCTGGTGGAATAGTTCCGCCTATTTGAGCATACCGCGACATGACGTCACGCACATAAATGGCTGCGCCCGTGGTGCAATAGAAAATTGGTTGTAAAAAATAAGAAAACTCCCCTTTCCAAAAAAAATTTTCACTGGGGTACTTAAATGGAATAATACCACATATGGAACATCTGAAATGCAACCAGTTCCCCTTTAAGGTCCAAACCGTGGGGAAATTGCCCATTTGACTTAGAACCGAAGGAGAAAATGTCACTCTTATCAATTTATCTATTCCGTTGAAATAACAATAAACTCCGTGATGATCAACTGCATCACGGGTGTTAAAAATAAAAATCATAGCTAGTACCGAAATATGCCCAAAAAGGGTAATTGGACATGAGGACTATGCAAATCTTAAGCAAGAATACTACATAGGGATTTTTTTTTAAAAAAACTTACACAATTGACAAAATAATAATAAATAATAATAAATAATAATAATAATAATAAAATAATAATAATAATAATAATAATAATTAATAATAATAATATTATAATAATAATATTAATAATAATAGTAATTAATAATAATAGTAATTAATTAATAATTAATAATTAATAATAATTAATAAAAATAATTCTTAATACCGAGTTTCCATTCATTAGATAAATGAAGAAACGAACCAAATCGTCAGGACTTGATTATAATTCACTTATATCCCCATTTTAACAAAAGTTAAATGAGGATCAAAATTTGGATATGAGTATATATTCGCTCATTTGCCAGAAGAGTGTCTTAACTCGAAATTGTTATATTCCGGGAAAAGCAATCTGAAAGTTGAAATTCTCTATACTCTGTCTATTTATATTTAGATGATTCTTTTTCCTGAGCTGTTTTATTGACAAATACAAATAAGAATTTTTCACCACAATATGGAATAAAGAAGAGGCTATCTGCTGGTATCAATAGCTCCACATTTTTGAGTTGTGTCTCTTCTTTGGCAAATGAGCGATGGTCCGACTGACACTTCTACTTTTTACCACGTGGACGTTCACCCTTCTAGCAGTCGTGGGGGTGAACTGACAGGTATTACTGTCCCTTTTATCCAGGTATTGCTGTGGTAACTATCCCTTTGATCCAGGTATTATTGTAGTGACTGTCCCGTTTATCCAATGTTCCGTGGTGACACTCCCTCCATCCAGGTATTGCTGTGCTGTCAGTCGCCTTTAACCAGGTATTAATGTGGTGACGTTCCAGGTATTACTATGCGTCCCTCCCATTTTGTCCAGGCATTAATGTGGTGGACAAGGCCTTTTATCAGGGATTATTGTGAAGACCGTCCCTTTTATCCAGGTATTATTATGAATACTGTCTCTTTTATCAAGGTATTACTGTGCTACAATTAACGAGGAAATTTGCATTTGAACGAATTGAAAAAAAAAAAAAAAACCTTATATCTAGCACGTCGGGCTTGGCCAAAATACGTTTTTTTTTTCTATATAATAAAACCCCCCCTCCCCCTTTTGTATGGAAAGCTGGGTATTTGGGTGGGGGGTGAAAAATCATGACTTACTTCACCTATCAGGGAATCCTAACTTAGGATGCCAGGAGGAATCGCTGTCGTGAGCGTCCCCGCAAACCTACGCTAATTTATGGAACTGTGAATTAAGATACAGGGTTGCAACCCAATGTAACCAAGTCAAAGGCACAGAAGGCCTTATACATAGCCATACTTGTTTTGCCGCCTCCTGGACTGCAACTTAACCTAACTTTGGGAACTTAACATTAAAAATTATCGCTGGGAATCTACCCTTACCTAACCTGAACTAAACCCTAGGTATCAGGTCATAGCCTGGTAGACCACTAACACAAGCTAAGTTACCAGGTCCTTACTTAACTAGTGCACGCTGCACTTTAATACCCTTCATTAAAGTATCATGGACCATTTAAAACACATCCTCGTATCACTTCCCCACCCCCCAACCCAAAAAAAGTTTACCCTTTTCAGAATCAGAACCTACAGATATTACAGGTTGCCATGGCAATGTTAGAATACCTCCTTGTATGCCTATTTCGCTCTTGTATTTTCACCCGCCTAAAATACCTATACCAAATTACCAATATCCGCTGTAGTCCGCAACAATTTTGGGATATAGCCTATAGAGTTTCAGTAGCCTTACGCTGATCATTTGTTCCCGAAACGAATAGGAGGTAAAACTGCATAGAAAAACGTCAACTGCCATAGTTTAGCTCGCTGCGGAATATTTATATAGACCTACCAATACCTTTTCATTCACAAGGCAACTGATGTCCAGTAAAATATAAATTAATTGATTTCTACCATACCCGTATCCTTCAGTTGTAAAATTGCTGCAGGAACTTAAGCGAAATTACTTGGTCTTGAAGACACTCAACAAAACCCTCTTGTAAATGAAATCCCATCAGTTTACGTCTCAGATCAATCTGCTGATATTATATAAGTAGAAAGTATCTTCACCTCTTCATACACTATAAATAAAATTATCTGACGTTAATAGTTGTAGAACAGGAGTCTCTTTATAATGAAAGTTTGCTTCGTCACCGACGTCGGGCGGACGACTCACAAAACGGTAGAAACCGCAAGACTTCTTTTGAAATGCCGTAGATGTAAACACACATACAAGTGAAGCTTCTATATTATTATGTGATGAAAAATCATTTACGGTAAAATATAAAAAGATAGATTACTTTCTGGTAGTGTTATTAAAATGAATTTGCGCTGGACTCGTCATTCAGAAATCCCATGTATACTGTAAAGAAGTGTAACAGGGTGTTTTGCCTCGGCCACCGATCGAGTGTGTTACACACACACACACACACACACACACACACAGTTTTCATGTTAAGGCAAAATGAGAAGTCAGTGATTAATTAAAATATGAGATGACAACTTTTTGACAGTTCCGTGAATTATCAGAAAATGCCTATTTCAACTCAATATCGAATAATAGTTGTTTTCTATGTTCTGTTTACGTCGCCCTGACCGGATCTCCCCAAGGGTGACATTTCAGAATTTCCTTGTTAAACAATTCCAACGCTACCTTTGATGTCTAAAAACTGAAAAAAAAGAAAAAAAAAAAAATATATATAGCATACATACTGCATATAGCTGCTGTTACAACCCTGATATAGAGATACATTACTATTTCTCTGCTTTGTAATACTGGCGGGACCCGGTCAAAAAGAGGTCAGCATGTAAACAAGATCCGAAAAAGGGCAGCCAGGATCAGGAGAGTAACGCTATGCATAAGTCATAAGTTATACCACCTGTAACGGGGTGAAGGAACAATAAAGCTGTGAGTACTTTACACGAAGTGTGTATTTAATCCACCTTGAGCCCGCGAAAGTATTAATTAAGTTATGACAATTGTCTTCTTAGGCTTGTACAGCAGCTTCAGGTTAGTTTTCACAAGAGCGCCGCCAACGACGAAACCAAACTTGAAGAAGACTCATCAAGTTATAATCCAAGAGAGGGAATCCAATGATAAAGAGTCACTTGATTTGAGATGTATAGTAAACAAGAGTTCTGTTCAACCTTATGTTGTTAGTTGTCAATTGAATCATAAGCCATTTTTATTTGAAATTGACACCGGTTCAGCTATTTCTACATTAAAGTATGATGGTTTCAAGAAGTTAGTTAAATTGGACATTACTGAACTGTAGAACTAAATTGCAGGGTTATAACCAAGTGCCAATCAAAGTATTTGGGAAGGTCAAAGTTTCAAATTTTCAATACAAACAGCAAAATCATTCAGACGTTGAATTCATAATTGTTGGGTCAGACTCCCCAAATAACTTGATTGGTAGGAATTTAATAGATAAGTGCAATATAATCAATGTCCATCAGTTAAATTTAACAGATTTTTGTGGAAAACTATAATGTAGATAGTTTGAAACCTATTAAGAACTTTCAAGCCAGATTGTATCCTAAAGTTGGTCATGTTCCTGTTTTTCAGAAGATCCGCACGGCGCCACTGACGTTACGCAGTGAGGTTGTGAGTGCGCTGCAAGAGCTTGAAAAAAATATTATAGAAAGAGTAGAATTCTCAGATTATACCTCGCCAATTGTTACTGTCAGGAAGCAGAATGGATCCCTTAGGGTTTGTGGGGATTTTCGTAAAATAAATGAAATTCTTCATGAATCTAAATTCCCATTACCTAATATGTCAGAATTAATTTCCAGTGTGTCTGGATATAAGTATTATACCAGACTTGATCTCAAGAATGCTTATTTGGCAAATGGAAGTTGCTCCAGAAGACCGTAAATATTTGGTACTGAACACACATTTGGGTCTATATAGATATGTAAGGTTACCATTGGGTATCCATTCTGCTCCTGCAATATTTCAGAAGTTCATTTCCCACTTGTTAGCTTCTTCTGATTTTGCTTATCCATATCTGGATGATATTGTTATAGTTGGAGACTCACCAGCTGAACATGATAAACGTGCAACTAGCAGAGAGAAGAGCCCCATTAACTGTTGCTTGTTTCGGTCTGTTTCTTTGTTTAGTTTTAAAGAGGTTAACTTTACTGAACACTCGTTCGCATTCAGCATTAGAGTGCGGCAAGCAAAGAGCAGTTAGAGCAAAATTGGCTAGGTCTGGAAAGCTAGACTCTTTTTGGGACACTTCTCCCCTGAACTTATCAGGTGATTCATTAACGAGATGTTGAAGTTCATGTTGCAATATGGGAAACATTCTCCATTGATCATCCAGCTTTTGAAGTAGTGATGGTCATCTGGGGTTACAATCAGGGGAATCTCAGATGCAAGAGGGGAGGGGATTGGGGTTTCTTACCTCTTCTTTATTTCTGTGCATGCCACTACAAGGAAACTTCTGCACCTCTGAAAAAACTCCTGCTGTTGAGCTTTCTTTTCCTGTATGGTGGGTTTTTTTTTTAATCCCTGCATAACTTTAACTCCTAGGTACATACATTTGGCTGTCACTAAGATGCCTGTCATGTCTGTCAGGATTTACAGTATTTACATCAGTTTTCATTACATAGGTCCTGTCTAACTGGAAAAATTTGTTGAACTCAGTAAACTTTGGAATAACCCGCCCAGTCTAGGAACATGAAATATAACTTCATGAAAGGATCATGAAGGGAGTTGATAATCAAACTCTGTTGCTATAGTTTGTCAGCGAACCACTTCTCCTGAGAAAAATAGCTTCAGTGCCTCCCACTGTTCCAATAGCTTTGAACAAACCACGTTACAATTGGAGACAAGCGGCGGCAAGCCATGTACGGACTCTGAAATCGTTTTTATTTTTTTTATATATTTTTTAATTATTTATTTATTAATTTTTTTTTTAGAAATTAGCCTGTTCATGGAGGAGTTCACCGACCACTTATATTGTAATTATATACTTATCAACACCTTAGAAATTATCGTACAAACCGTACGATTATGGAAAATGCTATCGTACATCGTACCAAGGCCGTTTTTATCGTACATGTACGATAATTATCGTACGTGTGGCAACACTGCTCCTGCCTCTCCGCTTCAGAAAAGTGTTAGGATGGGAAAAATGTCGTACAACAAAATATGATTAACCATGGAAAATTTATGTAAAACGCAACGGAACGGAAGGATATCAAAACATCGTCATTTTCGTGATATTTTCATTGCAGATACTTTCACAAAAAAATCATTTTTGACCCACTTACAGGTTAGCTAGAGCACTAATATTTTACGTCTGGCTGTGGCACACATCAATGTTACCAGAGATGAGTAAAACTCGATTTCGCCCACCGACCTCAAAATTGTCGTATTTCAGGTCTCCCAACTGAGGCGAGAATTCTGGCACTGAGAATCCTTCGTTGAAAACACTGAGCATCGCACTTGTTTAGCGTACTACCTACTAGCGATAAAAAACTGTATGCCCATAGGAGATTGTTGGAGGTAATTGATCGCTTGTTTTACTGCACCTATTCGTAGGATATGATGATCATGAACTTCGCACATAGGGATTTGAACGATTTATATCAATTTCGTTATACTTAAGGTACTTACTAATATATATATAGTATTATTATATATATATATATATATATATGATATATATATATATATATATATATATATATATACATATTTATATACATTATATTTAACATATATTTCTATACATGCACTGTATATATATATATATATATATATATATATATATATATATATATATATATATATATATATATATATATATAATGAATAACTTGATCACGAAGTATATAAAACGTGATGCTATGTATAAATAAATTTGGTTTTTTGCCACGAAGGAAAAAATGAAAAAAACGAGATAGCCGAGTACTTTCGGTCTGTAAAGGGTCCGAAACAGGACGAAAGTACTTGGCTATCTCGCTTTTCATTTTTCCTTCGTGGCAAAAAACCTTTATATATATACATATATATATATATATATATATATATATATATATATATATATATATATATATATATATATATATATATATATATATATCTGTATATATATATATATATATACATGAGAAGTATTATTTTTTCCTTTCTTATTTGTCCCAGATATATTTACAGATAAGTTTATAATAAGCATAACAGCATTTATGTATCAGTATATAACTCATTAAATCATATAGGAAATAATTTTATAATATATCAACAGATTGATGTACTACATTAATCATATCACCGTCATATTCTGATAAGAGTCTTATCTTTTATAATATTGTATTTGAATGAGAAATATTTAAAAGTAAAAAAAATATGCAATTTGTATATGATAAATTTACATAAATGCGCCATGAAGAAATTGCTGCTGAAAATGTAGATGTCGAATCCGCATCGGCATACAAACTTGGATAGCTGCCCCGTAGACTTTTCCGCATAGCAGACGAAAATTCCGCACTTCGGCAACACTGCCTCAGAGGTGCTCCTCCAAGGACCCCGAAGCGAGAGACTGTCCACTCTTCTTCTTCTTCCTTTTCGCGAATGAGAATTTACGAAATTCGTCCCTGTTTTATCAAGAATTTCGCGTCTTTCCCGCCCCACCCCCCTTTTATGCACAGCCCTCCACAGGGATGATTCCCCCTCTGGCGGGTGTTTCTTATATTTCTTGTAATAATATTGTTCTTTTTAGTGTTTACTCGTGGGTGTCATGGCTCCCAGAGGATAGGAGAGGTTCGAGTTGCATTTTTTAAATTTTATATTTGCTTTCTTCTCGTGTGAACTTCCCCCCTTCCTGCAGAATAGGAGAAACTTTAATTCTTTTTTTATTTTAAATCTGCCTTCTTCTCGTGTGATCTACCTCTCTTCCTGCAGAATAGAAGCTTTAATTCTTTTTTTTATTTCAAATTTGCTTTCTTCTCGTGTGATCTCTCCTCCAGGCGGTATTCTGTTGCATAGTCTTGGTGCCCAACGTTCGAATACTTTCTTGCCTGACTTTGCAATTTGTTCTAGGTTCAAATAGACGTTAGTTTTCGTCGGCAAATATGGCCCGTTTCAAGACTATATGGATTATAATAATAAAGACAAAAATACTTTATATCTTTATTCTACGACGCTTAGAGATGGTTTACAATCATATACAACATTGAAGACGGACGTCCCACTTCAAAAATCAGACACAGAAAGCCCCAATAGGGCTCGACTCTAAAGGACACGACCTCCTATACAGACGTATACGTCCCTAGGACCCGAAAATCGTCAGCTGGACCTTCTTCAGGTAGCCTGTCTCCCGGAATCGTCCTTCAGAGCCACTTTCCACTCTCCCCCCTCGGGAGACTCCCCCCAGAAGTGGACGGACGTGAAGCCCCACGACCTGAAGCCCTCCTTGTCTTCGTCGGGGGGGCGGTGGGTCAGGACCTGCGACGTCGTCCCTGGGGAGAAAAAGGAACCATTAGAGAGAGAGAGAGAGAGATACACACACACAGGATTAGAAAGATATACAAGAAAATGGGCGTTGACTCATCCTTACCAGCTGGCGACACAATGAAGATGGTCAGCAACTTCCTCCTTGGGTGGATTAAGGTCACGTTGGCTACAGCATGTTCGACCGAGGTCATCCGCTGGGTGGGTGGGACGGCGGACGAGTCGACCGGATGACTGAGGTTCATCCAAGCGGACGGGTGGAATATTCTGAGGGGGGCCAATGACAGAGAACCAATGCGATAAGTCAATCATGAATTTGAAGCGAAGGACTTGAGTATCTCTACGGTATCTGGAATTGCTGGATTCTAAAGTGTTTAAGAGCAAATTCAGAGACTTTCCATGAAAGAGAGAGAGAGAGACGTACCTGTGCCCACTGAATAAAGGGATCACAATGACTTTCTGAGGCTGGACGTTCTTCCAGCGGAGGGCGGTTTCCACCATCCTTCCAGCATTGACCGCGCCGAAGCCCTGTCCAGGTTGGAAATGGGACGAGAGTTCAGGCTATTTTTCAACACTCGAAGGGAATCATAGGCCTGAGTAATGAGGCTAACTTGATAATAGGCTTAAGTTTTCATGGAACAAACCATTATTGAGTTACTTGACGGAACAGAAAGGGAATTCTATAGTTTACTGTAATACAGTATAGGCCTAAGACATGGAACAAACCAGGACTGAGTTCCTCTAAGACATCCATTAAGTTCTGGGCACTTTAATACCCATAAGGAGTGTTGTACTCGTATACCCCAGGACATAGGGGCATTGCCTACCCCATAGGCTTGCTCGTGAACCAAAAATACTATAAAATAACATAAAATTCTATAAAATACGAACCTGTTTCAAATGGAATTTTCTTCCCAGACCGTTCGTCTGCCAACCTGGTTCCTGCAGAGCGTGTGGGGTGGGGGTGGAGGTCTCCACAACTATATGCTGCACGTCCCTCCACGTCAGGTTACCACTGCGTTGTTTGAAAGTAAAATATAATGAAAATGTGACATACAAAGTAAAATATCATAATTAATAAAGCAAAATTTAAAGAAAACAGGACAAATCAAGTAAAAATCTATCAAGAAATCCCACAGATATTTCAAAGTCTTCGGAGCACCGTAGACCTATGTCCGACTTCGAAACTGCTTTAAAAAGCGTCTTACTTGGCACTGATGACGAGTGCCACGACCCCGGCCATCAAAGGCGCCGCCGCTGACGTCCCCTGGAAGTCGTGGCTACAGTGGCCATCTAATTCCGGAACCACCTGGAGGGGGAACACAAGAGAAGTGGTGGTGTCCATTTTATCGTAGTAAGCCATATAACCATTATAGAAAACGAGAGAGAAAAAGGGAAAATAACACTAACAGAACCCTCTTTTAAATGAGAGAGAGAGAGAGAGAGAGAGAGAGAATACTTTAACATAACCCTCTTTCAACTGTGTGTGTGTGTGTGTGTGTGTGTGTGAGAGAGAGAGAGAGAGAGAGAGAGAGAGAGAGAAGAAGACTTCAACATAAACCTCTTTCAACTGAGAGAGAGACAGACAGACAGACAGACAGACAGAGAGAGGAGAAGACTTTAACATAACCCTCTTTCAACTGAGAGAGAGAGAGAGAGAGAGAGAGAGAGAGAGAGAGAGAGAGAGAGAGAGAGGTACCCACCACATTCAGTGACTCCAGATGCTTCCTTTGCCTCTCCTTGGCTACTTCTAAGGAGTTTTCCCCCCCGACGTAGACTCCCGCGAGGGTAGAGGCGCAGGGCTCCTCGTAAAAGGTCGACGTACCCATGTCCGTCAGGGCAGAGACCGACAGGGTATAAATGGAGGACGTGTAGCCATCCAAGTTGCAATTGTCACCTACAACGCCCCCGTTTCCCGACGCCCAGACGTATATGGCGCCCTTGCCACCTCGCCCCTGTGGAGTAATTGATGTAGACTTGATTTAAAAGCGTCTTGGGTCTTAGGGCAGGACCTAGGGGCACTTTTGAGGGTGGGCTAAGGGGGACGTGTATAGGCCTGAAGGCGTACGTATGATTAAACGCCACATTTAAACACCTCTGCCATCACGCCCTTATGGGACTATCTAAGGGCGTATTGGCTCCTAGGGGCACTTTTGCCCAGCCCTTGAGGGTGGGATAAGAGGGACGGATATGCGTCTGAAGGCATACCTATCAGTAAACTCTAGACTCTATCTAAGGGCGTCTTGGCTTCTTAGGGCAAGACCTAGGGCCCTTTTGCACAAACAAGCAAAAGCTCACCTTCGTCACCCCTTCGATGAAAGCGATCTGGGTCAGCCTAGCAGGCCCTTCGAGCTTCGTACCGTCATCGGTGGGACCCCAGGAGGCGCTGAAGATGTCCACCTGATCGATATGGCGCGAAAGGGCCGTGAGCCTCTTGCACGTCTGTCACCTTTCCGTCGACAAGTCTCACGGCTGTGAGGATTAATTAAAATACTTAAACTTTAAATTAACAAAAGCCTCAGTCCCATTTCTGGACCTCTAAGCTAAGCGCAGGTTGGGAGAGGCATTAAAGGCCTACGTACAGTCTGCCTTGCAAAGGGAGAGAGAGAGTCATGTAAAAAGATCTCAGAGCTATCACACACACAAACAAAGTAAACTTGAGGATATTAATAAAAATATCCACACGACGAGAGGGAGAGTGAGAGAGAGAGAGAGGCACAGCTTTCTCACCTCCAACTCTGGAATCGTAAGCCACCCCTACGCCACAGATGGAATTGTTGGAAATGGCCGAGATGATTCCAGCGCAGTAGGTCCCGTGGGAATTGGAGAATGCGCTGTCAATTCTAGGCGAGGGGTCATTCAAACTGCTCCTGTCCTTTACCAGGGAATAGCTGATGTTGGGAGCCTGTGTAGATAGTTAATAATAATAATAATAATAATAATAATAATAATAATAATAATAAGACGACAGGGAGGATGAGGTATCAAACAACGACACACGAAGAAACACCGCCGACGAAGTAACAGAGAGGACGGAAATGGGTAGAAAAGATTAGACAATGGATGGAGCCAGATACAGAGAGAACAAAGATCCCCTCCATGAAAGCCTACAACACCAAGAAATTAAGAGAGAAAACAAGTGAGGGTCAATGAAATAATGGGCCTAATACACACCACCAGTATCACAGAAACAAATAACTTGACATATGCAGGAGCAAGATTAGTAGCAGAAACTGATGGGGATTCGAACACCAACACCACCAGCACAACCAACCCAACAGAAACCAAAACAGCAACCTCCTTGGAAAAGGCGCCTGGAAAAGCAAATCTTGGTGATGAGATCTGACTTGAGTAAACTGAAAGAGATGGAAGAAAAAAGGCTAAGAAGCAAGAAAAACAGGGGGGGACTCAACGAGAAATACAAAGTACAAGAGAGGGGACTAAACAACACAATAGAAGATGTAAAACAGAGGCTTAAGGCCAAAGCACACAGATCCAACGGTACATGAACAGGAATAAGGGATACCAACAGAACAAACTATTCGGAAACAACCAGAAAAGACTATACAGCCAAATAAGAGGGGAAGACAACCACCCAGAAATTCCTGAAGCCGAACCAAGTAAGAGACTCTGGGAAAAACATATGGAGCAATCCGGTATCACACAACAAACATGCAACATGGCTCCAGGAAGTCAAGGAAGAAGAAAACAGGGAGAATAAAACAAAGATTCACAGAGATCACGACAGACACAGTCAGACACCAACTAAAGAAAATGCCAAACTGGAAAGCCCCAGGTCCCGATGAAGTCCATGGATACTGGCTCAAAAACTTCAAGGCCCTACACCCACGAATAGCAGAACAACTCCAACATTGTATCTCAAATCACCAAGCACCCAAATGGATGACCACGGAAGAACATCCTTAGTACAAAAAAGACAAGAGTAAGGGAAATATAGCCAGTAACTACGGCCTATCACCTGCCTACCAATAAGTGGAAGTTACTAACAGGTATCATCAGTGAAAGGCTATACAACTACCTAGAGGAGACAAACACCATCCCCCACCAACAGAAAGGCTGCAGAAGGAAGTGTAGGGGCACAAAAGACCAGCTCCTGATAGACAAAATGGTAATGAAGAACAGTAGGAGAAGGAAAACCAACCTAAGCATGGGCCATGGATAGACTATAAGAAAGCCTTCGACATGATACCACACACTGGCTAATAGAATGCCTGAAAATATATATGGCAGAGGAAAATACCATCAGCTTCCTCAAAAATACAATGCGCAACTGGAATACAATACTTACAAGCTCTGGAATAAGACTAGCAGAGGTTAATATCAGGAGAGGGATCTTCCAGGGTGACTCACTGTCCCCCCACTACTCTTCGTAGTAGCCATGATTCCCATGACAAAAGTACTACAGAAGATGGATGCCGGGTACCAACTCAAGAAAAGAGGCAACAAAATCAACCATCTGATGTTCATGGACGACATCAAGCTGTATGGTAAGAGCATCAAGGAAATAGATACCCTAATCCAGACTGTAAGGATTGTATCTGGGGACATCAGGATGGAGTTTGGAATAGAAAAATGCGCCTTAGTCAACATACAAAAAGGCAAAGTAACGAGAACTGAAGGGATAAAAGCTACCAGATGGGAGCAACATCAAACACATAGACGAGACAGGATACAAATACCTGGGAATAATGGAAGGAGGAGATATAAAAACACCAAGAGATGAAGGACACGATCAGGAAAGAATATATGCAGAGACTCAAGGCGATACTCAAGTCAAAACTCAACGCCGGAAATATGATAAAAGCCATAAACACATGGGCAGTGCCAGTAATCAGATACAGCGCAGGAATAGTGGAATGGACGAAGGCAGAACTCCGCAGCATAGATCAGAAAACCAGGAAAAAACATATGGACAATACACAAAGCACTACACCCAAGAGCAAATACGGACAGACTATACATAACACGAAAGGAGGAGGGAGAGACTACTAAGTATAGAGGACTGCGTCAACATCGAAAACAGAGCACTGGGGCAATATCTGAAAACCAGTGAAGACGAGTGGCTAAAGAGTGCATGGGAAGAAGGACTAATAAAAGGAGACGAAGACCCAGAAATATACAGAGACAGGAGAAAGACAGAAAGAACAGAGGACTGGCACAACAAACCAATGCACGGACAATACATGAGACAGACTAAAGAACTAGCCAGCGATGACAATTGGCAATGGCTTACAGAGGGGAGAGCTAAAGAAGGAAACTGAAGGAATGATAACAGCGGCACAAGATCAGGCCCTAAGAACCAGATATGTTCAAAGTATGATAGACGGAAATAACATCTCTCCCATATGTAGGAAGTGCAATACGAAAAATGAACCATAAACCACATAGCAAGTGAATGCCCGGCACTTGCACAGAACCAGTACAAAAAGAGGCATGATTCAGTGGCAAAAGAACCCTCCACTGGAGCCTGTGCAAGAAAACCAGCTACCTTGCAATAATAATTAAGGTGGTACGTAGCACCAACCTGAAGGAGTGATAGAAAACGATCAGGCAAAGATCCTCTGGGACTATGGTATCAGAACGGATAGGGTGATACGTGCAAACAGACCAGACGTGACGTTGATTGACAAAGTCAAGAAGAAAGTATCACTCATTGATGTCGCAACCTACCATGGGACACCAGAGTTGAAGAGAAAGAGAGGGAAAAAATGGATAAGTATCAAGATCTGAAAATAGAAATAAGAAGGATATGGGATATGCCAGTTTTTGGAAATCCGTGTACCCATAATCATAGGACCACTATGGCGCGATCCCCAACCCCCCCACACCCCAAGATCCCTGAAAAGGAATCTGGAAAAACTAGAGGCTTGAAGTATCTCCGGGCCTCAATGCTAAAGAAGAGTGTGATCCTAGAAACGGACCCGCGCACCACCATAGTAAGAAAAGTGATGGACTCCTAAGGAGGCAGGATGCAACCCGGAACCCACACTATAAATACCACCCAGTCGAATTGGAGGACTGTAATAGAGCAAAAAAAAAAAAAAAAATAAAAAAATAATAATAATAATAATAATAATAATTTCTCCTTTCTGAATACTGTTTAGGATTAATACAAGACAAATAAACAAAACACAGCAAAAACCAATGAATTAAAAACCAAATACAACAATGAAAACAAAATAAAAATAAAATGAAAAAAACAAAATTTAATAACAGCAGTAGTAATAAACGATTTATGCCTCTGCAACGGCTCATTTTCCCTTACATAGTTCTGCGCGATGTCGGCATTGGTCGTCTGCAACCCGTCATCCAGGACGGAGAGGACGACCCCGCGACCCGTGTACCCGTGAAGCCAGGCCCAAGTCACGTTGAGGTCATAGCCCTGACGACCCAGTTGACCCGTGTTGCGCTGAGTAAATAAATGAATATATAGACATATTCTCCTGTCTGCGAGTTGGTGGCTTTTATAGATATGAATAATGATGAATTTTGAGTGATAATAATATTGATAATGACTGGCCTAGTCATTGTACTCACCAAGTACCACTGATCATTGTAAAATGGGTCATTGAAGTCCATGAATGGTTCGCCCAGGTGGTCGAGCCACAGACCGAAGCTTTCATCCGGAGGAGGGAGTGAAACGTCCATCCCATCGGCCTCAGTTTCGGTTAGTTTATCAACTCTAACATCATTCGCGGTGTTAGAAACTTGTCCATCCGGTATTTCAGCCATTTTGATATTATTTCTTAAAGTTCTGGGTCTCTGTTTATCAGGGATCATAGGCCTCATGTCATCTTCATCATCCTGGCATTGTTTGCAAACGGTGGCTCGAGCGCGTTGGATGCCATAGCCAAGGCTTCGAGAGAGAGGGACTCGAACGAATTGGTTTTCGTGGTACTGTCCATTTTCAAATTCAGTCGCTCTGTCTATTTCCGAGTCGTCTTCGAGGTATCCGTCGATCCTTCGAGACGATTCGCCCGAAGGCCTCTGAAGCACCCGGTTGAGAGCGTGTCTCGAAGCAGAGCGGATACCAGGGGGACTGCGGCGAACGTCGCCGCTCTCGTGAAATGTCACCCATTGTTTTCCAATATTGACGAAGTTGTTTCGCTTCTCCCTCGCGAGCGCCACTTGTTGTTCGACCCACTCGACCTTTTGGGGAGAGGTCACGAGGTTATGCTATTCACTACAAGTCTTCTGATACTTCAAAAAATATATTTTGTCAACTATCCTCTATTAACTTCCTACATTTTAGAGAAACCTTTGCTGAATCTAACAATTATGGGTCTCCTAATCGTGCTCTGGCAATCTACCAGTCTACACAGTCTGATATCTGACTGGTAGGTTGCCGCGGCAGGATAACGAGGCCTTTAAAGTTGTTGATTATACATATTGATATATTAATAATAATAATAATATGTTTGTTTACGTACCCCAGGATCCCTGGCTATGGCTTCGACCAACTCCCTCGCCGTCGTCTCCCTCCGAGATCTGCCTCTCTTGCTCCGATTCTGACGAAGTCTGCGGAAATGGAAGACGGCTGGCTCGTCGAACACCTGAAATTATATAAATATACATTATATCTTCAAAAAATTATATATATATTATATCTACAAAGAATGAATTTATAATACTACTTAATTGTTGCCCCATAACTATGACATTGGTTTTATCTCTCTAAGTTTCAGCATTATTTGTGGATTATTCATGCCAAATGCGAAGCCTCAATCTGGTATAGTTCAAAAGTTGCTTCCAAGGTTAGGCACCTACTTGACCTTTGACCCTAAAATAATTCCTATTTGACCCTGACCTCACAATATAACCTTGGACTTTATGCCCATCTGAACATCAGCTTCTTTAGTGGGTTGCATAGATCCTACCTACCCTCTGACCTCCAATTATCACCTTGACCTAAGAAATATCCGAACTCACCTGATCCAAATACTCCAAACCGTAGCTCTGCGCCAACTCGATAGCCTTCTGTTTCCCGCCCTTAATCTGGATTGCCAAGTCATCGCTCGGTTCAGACTCGTCGCCGGCCTGAAATACATTCGAACGGTAAGATTGCGGGAGTATGTGACCTCGCCGGCATTACGACGCAGACTCGGCGCCTCCCAGAGAGTGACCTGAAGTAACCTGACCCAAGGGTGTTACAGTAAACCCTCTGAGATATCCAAAAAAGTTGACCTAAACTCACCTGACCCAAAGGAATGTGATGCCTTAAGCTGCGCTGCGAATTGGCATAAGCCGTTGGGTCGACGTAGAGGTTCTTCTGCGTGTCGTGGGCAATCGTGGGGGGCGAGAGGAGGACCACCACAATTGCCCACAGCAGCAGCATTGTGGGTGCCCTCACCCACAACAGCCTGGGGGCCATGGGTCAGTCATAATTCATCTGGAGGAGATTTGAAGCCAATTAGGAATGAATAAATGAGAAGTAAGTAACTATTTCTGGTGCCTCTACCCAAACCTGCACCATCTACAGGCACGAATAAATCATAATTCATGTGAAAAACTAAAATAAAATGACCATATAAGACAATATCTGTATATCTTTATCAAGAAAACGGTGGGAGGGAGACAATTCAACATGGCGTCTCATTTTATAGTTATGATTCGTCAATCTTTATCAAATGAAATGTCTGTACTACAAATAAAAATGTCGAGAAACTTTCAACAAAATCTGTTACTGATATCTGAGATAATATTGATTTAAACGTTTATTTATTTACAATATTTTTTGTACATAAACGTTTCTGAAGTTTCATTGTATTCCTTAATTTTTAAGGGTTGAAATAAAAATCACTTTCATATATATATATATATATATATATATATATATATATATATATATATAATATATATATATATATATATATATATATATACTAATGAGTTAAGGCTGGAAACCACTAAACCACTTATACATACATACATAAATGCATATGTAAATATATATACACAAGGCATGACTTAAAATCCTTATCTTTCAGAGTTTTATCTGGAATCTATACACTGATAACCCTAAACCCCTACCATAGGTGATCTGTAAGATTAAGTGGGGTAGCATTTTGAAAAAAAAGTAATATATATATATATATATATATATATATATATATATATATATATATATATATATATATATATTACCATATATTCCTCAAAACTTGATACACTATTATAATCACTTGTTTGTTTCAGCTCCGACGAAAATCATCGTTTTGGGCCTTTATATACCCGACTCACGCTAGACATCCATGGACCAATATAGTTCTGGTCCTAGTGTTAGTGCTGGAAAAGCAGGATACAGTGTAAATGATCAGTTTACACCTAGTTACCAAAATATAGGCGAAAATTTTAGAGATTTTGTATGTTTCAGTTGTGGCAAACCAGGACACATCAGTAGGAGTTGTCCACATCGCACAATAAACCGTCCAATTCAAGTGGTAAATAAAGTTAAAGATAAACCTGTACATTTTAAGGATGATCATAAACCTGAAAATACCATTGCATTGTTGAATCAACCACAAGCATGTGGTGACAGAGGTCCTTGTTTGTTTGCTTCTCCCCTTAGGCCAGGTAAGAGGTATTGTAACGATAGCATCGACAGTAATAATATATGTGATGTTGATGAGAATATAAGTTACAAAATAGGTAACAATGATGTTCAAAATGTTAGTAATGTTGGTTGTATTGAGAATATTGTAAAAGGAAATGGAGTGAGACTACCTGAAGAGAAGTCCACATCCAAAGGTACTGAATTATATCTTGAAGGATCTCAAAGGTGTATTTGTTTATTTAGATGACATTATTATTGTTGGAGAAACCTGGGAAGATCACATTAAAAAAGTATATGATGTTTTTAAGAGGTTATTAGAATTTAATGTTACGATAAACCTTGCCAAATGTGAATTTGGAAAAACTACTGTTCAATATTTAGGACATGAAATAGGAAGTGGCCAAGTGAAACCTGTTGATTGTCATATTGAGGTCATAAAGAATTTGACCCTCCCTACATCTAAACGTGGGTGATGAAATTTTTGGGAACAGTGGGGTATTACAGGAAAATTTTGTAGAACTTTTTCAGATGTAAGCCTACCCATTAACAGAGTTGCTGAAAAAGGATGTGAAATTTGTGTGGTCAAAGGAATGTGACGATGCCTTTAATAAACTTAAGCTCATGTTAATGTCTAAGCCAGTGCTGAAATCCCCAGACTTTAATCTACCATTCAAGTTACAGGTAGACTCCAGTGAAGTAGGAGCTGGCAGTGTATTATTACAGGAACATAATGGTGTTTTACACCCTGTATCTTACTTTTCAAAGAAATATAATAGCCACCAGTTAAATTACAGTATTGTTGAAAAAGAAGCTTTGAGTTTAATTTTGAGTTTAATGCACTTTGAGATATACTTGCTTAACAGTAACTTTGAAGTAGATGTATATACTGATAATAACCCTTTAACCTTTATTAATAAATGTAAGCACAACAATAAGAGAATTTTAAGATGGTCTTTATTTTTGCAACCATTCAAACTGAATATTCACCATATAGCAGGCAAAGAAAATGTCATTGCAGATTCTCTCTCTAGATCTGTTGATTACTTAAAGGAAAGTGCTTGTTACCAACGACGTGGCAGTCTCCGATAGTTGCTGAAGGGAAGTAGCTAATGTTTAAGATTGAAAGAGTGAAAATTCAGCATGGACTGAGGAGAAGCCGCTGAGTTAAAAGGGGGGAATGTAAAGGAATATTGATTTATTGAATGTAAAATTGCAGAAAAGGTTGAAAATTGATATTTGCATACAAAAAAAATGTGTACACTAGACAACAGATGGCAGTAGCGCTTGGCGTAGGCGGTAGTCGCCAAGGATAATGTACCGAAAAATGATATTTGGTCCATGGATGTCTAGCGTGAGTCGGGTATATAAAGGCCCAAAACGATGATTTTCGTTGGAGCTGAAACAAACAAGTGATTATAATAGTGTATCAAGTTTTGAGGAATATATGGTAATGTATTGTTTATCCATTTGGAAGTTTTCTTGTGTGATGTAACGTTGGTTGCCACTAACTTTTTGATGTTACAGTGAATTATATGTTGTGTTGATGTAAAGCTTTGTGACTTGGGTATTATACTGTAAAATGCAGTGATTAGTGATGAGTAGTCTTGATGAAGTGCTGTATGGCGAGTCTTTGCTTTTGTGCAATGCGTCCGTAATTTGTTTAATGTTCTGTTTGTGACTTTAATTTCCAATTTCCTTACTAATTGTTATTAAAGTACATTTTAAGTTATAGTGGGTTGTCACTGTTTCCTGATATATTCTCCTCGTAAATCCTTACCATAGAGAGAGATTTTTTTTTATGTTACAATATATATTTATTATAATGTATATATATATATATTATAGTTATATATATAAATATATTATTATATATATATATCTATATATATAAATATATATATATTAAAAAATATATATATATATTATATTATATATATATATATATATATATATGATATAATAATATATATTATATATATATTCTCCCTTCTATAGATCCATTCGGATCAGGCTTTTTCATATTTGATATATATATATATATATATATATAGGTTATATATATATATATATATATATATAATATACATATTAATATATATATATGTATATAGATATAATATATATATATAATATATTCTCCACTTATAGAGGATCATTCGGATCAGGCTTTTAATATATATAATATATATATATATATATATCTATATATTATTATAAGATCATTGGGATATATACATATATATATATATAATTGTATATATATACCTGGTAAAAATGTTCTGTTATAACAGAATTCCATCTAATGAAAGGAGCCCATAAAACCACCAAAATATAAAGAGAGAAATACTATATTTCAGAGACTGCTGTCTCCCTCTTCAGGTAGATGAATGGAAAAAGTTACAGAAAAGGTGGCATTTATACTAAGAGGTCCATCCACAGGTAAGCCAATTTAGGTCACCCCCCCCGCTGATAATCTTCCTTTAATCTTCTTGTCAATGATATCTGAGTCCCATGCTCCCTTTGAGATATTCATTACCTGCCTCTGTTTAATCAAGGCCGATTCCATCATTTGACTCTTGTACCGGCAGTTGCTGCTATAAATTATATGTGACAAATTCCAGTTTATTCTATGGTTATGTTCATTTATATGGTTAAAAATAGCTGAGTTCTGTTGTCCATACCTAACTGACCGTTTGTGCTGTATTAATCTCTGGGGAAGTGATTTTCCTGTAAATCCAATGTAAGATTGGTCACAGTCCTGGCATGGGATTTCATAAATACCTGTGTCCTTGGGGGATGTCTTTTGTTGGACGTTGATCAGGGATTTGGCTAAGGTGTTTGGGTAAGTAAATGCATCTACTTACCCAAACACCTTAGCCAAATCCCTGATTAACATCCAACAAAAGACATCCCCCAAGGACACAGGTATTTATGAAATCCCATGCCTGGACCGTGACCAATCTTACATTTGATTTAGATGAAAATCACTTCCCCAGAGATTAATACAGCACAAACGGTCAGTTAGGTATGGACAACAGAACTCAGCTATTTTCAACCATATAAATGAACATAACCATAGAATAAACTGGAATTTGTCACGCATAATTTATAGCGGCAACTGCTGGTACAAGAGTCAAATGATGGAATCGGCCTTAATAAAGGAGAGGCAGGTAATGAACATCTCAAAAGGAGCATGGTTTTCAGATGTGATCGACAAGGTTTTTATTCAACCAACGCTTAAGAAGATTAAAGGAAGATTATCAGCGTGAGTGACCTAAATATGCTTACCTGTGTATGGACCTCTTGGTATAAATACCACATTTTCTGTAACTTTTCTCATTCATCTACCTGAAGAGGGAGACAGCAGTCTCTGAAATATAGTATTTCTCTCTTTATATTTTGGTGTTTTTATGGGCTGGGGCATATATATATATATATATATATACATATATATATATATATATATATATCTATATATATTATATAATAATATATATTATATAGTAGCTTAAAATATTTATGTCAAACAATTTCATAGCTAACATATTCCTGATCAAATTAATATGTATGCATTTTTTTATTCATCATCATCATCATCATCATCCAAGTGCCATATCCCCAAGGACATCGGCAATCATGGCTCGCCATTCCCCTCTATTTCCAGCTCTCTGCAGCAACTGAGCTGCAGACATTCTTCCTCCAGTCATTCTCACCAATCCATCCATATATTTTTGTCTAGGTCGTCCTCTCGGTCTCCTTCCCTTGATTTTACCAGTGAGAAAGAGATGCTCTAGTTCTTGTCTTCTCACTGTGTGACCCACAAATCGCATTTGTCTACCTCTCACTGAGGCCAAAAGCTCTCTTTCAAAGCCTACTCTCTCTAATACTTCCTCATTAGTTTTCCTTTCTGTCCATGATATTTTTAACATCCTTCTCCAAAACCACATTTCTGCAGCCTGTAACCTCTCCTCGTCTGCCTTCATCAAAGTCCAAGTTTCACTGCCATACAACAATGCAGACCAAACAAAACATTTCACAAACCTCTTCCTTAGATTCATAGATATTTTCGAGTTGGTGACTAATTTCTGGATCTTACCAAATGCATCTTTAGGCATGGATACTCTCTTCTTGATCTCTTTTTCGCATTTTCCATCACTTGTGACAGTGCATCCTAAATAATTAAAACTTTCGGTTTGTTTAACTGTTTCAGCATCAATTCTTATATTTATTCTTGGGTGCATTTCATCATTGGTGATAACCATAACTTCTGTTTTCTTAATATTTATTGACAGACCTCTTTCTCTGTTTGATTTGTGTAAAGTACAGATTAAAATTTGAAGTTTATCATGGGAGTCTACAACAAGTGCTGTATCATCAGCATATCTGATATTTTGAAAAAGAAACCCACAAAATCACTTTGTAACTTGTTTACTTCTAAGTATTTACATTTAATTTTGCTCCATACTCGAGTACTTTCAGGCCCTATCTGTGGCCCATTTTCAAGAGATGTCTTGAAAATTGGCCACAGATAGGGCCTGAAAGTACTCGAGTGTGGAGTAAAATTAAATGTAAATACTTAGAAGTATAGAAGTTACAAAGTGATTTTGTGGGTTTCTTTTTCAATCTTCAGAAGAAAACTGAAAGAAGTTTTGGTTTGGTATATCTGATATTATTAATATTGACTCCTTCAACCTTAATTCCTTCCATATCTCTGAGATCTCTCGTTATCGTTTTACTATATAAATGGAAGAGATCAGGTGATAACACACAGCCCTGTCTTACACCTCTCTTGATGTGCCAAGTCTCTGATTCGTCAATTTCTACTTTCACTGATACCTCTTGATTCCATTATAAATTCTTTATCAATCTTCGATCTTTCCCATCGATATTTATCTGTTCCAGTATCCTTATAAGGTTTACATGTCTAACCCGATCAAAAGCCTTTTCATAGTCAACAAAACAAACATATAGATCCTTTTTCACTTCCATTGCTCTCTCCAACAACATTCTCAAAATAAAAATTGCATTTCTTGTCCCTTTATCTCTCATAAAACCACATTGTTCATTGCCAATTTCTGGGAGTATTTTACTTCTTATTCCATCAATATATCAATGATGTATTCTCCCACAGCTACCAACATCTCTGCTGCTAGTCCATCATCGCCTGTTGCTTTATCACTTTTCATTTGTTTTAAAGATGCTTCTATCCCTCTGATCTAATTATACTTGGTCCCTCTCCGTTGTCATTCAAATCTAGATGTTCTTCTACTCTATCGTCATCAAACAATTCTCCTACATATTCAGTCCATCTTTCCAGAAGTATTTCTTTTGACTCCATTACTATAGTTCCATCCACTTTTTTTTTTATACCAGTGCTGATATTTCTCTTCTTTTTAAAAGTAGTTTCTTTCACCTTATCATACTTTCTCCATCCATCCCTTTTATCCAAACCTTCTACCTCCTCACAAATCTCATCCATCCATTTCTCCTTTTCCTTTGCGCATTCCCTCTTAATAATTCTACCCAGAGCTCTATATCTATCTTCATTTTTACCCTTTTGTTGCTGTCTTTCACATCTATTTCTTACAATTATATCATATTGGTTCTTCAGTTCCTCTGTTTTCAATAATTTCATTCGCCTCTTTGATTTAGGAATACTCTTCCTCAGATGTTTCAACTTCACCAATCAAATACTCGACAAACTTTTGTCATTTCGAATCAGATCTGATTAAGCTATAATAAACTGGACATAAGAAGCATATTTTGTACTCCAGAATGGACGAATAAGGAAATATATGTAGAAATATATCGAATTGACGAGGGACGACAGCTAGATACTCACCATCGCGTTGTTCTTCTGTCACAATCACAATGACACTAACCTTATATTTCTTCTTATCATCTGTACCTATGACAGACAGTAGGGCGTCGATGCCTTAAAGTGCCAAGTCGCAATTTCTTTATCTTTTATATTTCCTCATCTACGCCAATTTCTTTTGAATGTGGGTAGTTTAATTAATCTAGATTTTATATATTAATATTATATGTATTTAATTTGAATATATATAGCATCTGTTCTCTTTATTCATCTGGAATTAATACGCATTATCGTACATCCGCTTCGACTTCTTACATATTTTGAAAACTTTTCTTAATTGATTGAAGATTGTTTTCGTTTAATTTATGAGTTTTATCGACGTCATGCATTATTCAAGATGTATTCCAATAACATTCATATTCATCGATGTATTTTCATTTAGAAATTAAATAAATACGTCGCGACTTTCGTCTGTTTGACGAATTATCTTGAAAAGTAAGAGAGATCAGTGACGCTGTCTGGAGTCGCGGCGGAAGCCTTCGAGTTGCTAGATATAATTTAAATTGTAAATTTTATCGTGTGTAATTTGTCATTTCAAAGCATAATTCATATTTTTTAACATACCAATTCTATCTTTATAACTTGATAGATAGTATCATTGATATATTAAGTCCATTTACTTAAAAAATAAATCGTTATTTATTGCGTAGCTAGAAACTTTACGAATCTCTCACAGGAAGCCTTCTGATAAGATACGAGAACACGGTTTCTGGGATATATGTCCTTCTTGACGTCACAGTTTTCGTCTATCTCTGTATAATACACACATATGCATGTGTTTTATAGGGTGGAAATAAACACACGACAATCACTGGAGTATTTTATTTACAAAATACTTAAAATTATTGTACAACTTAACAATATACAACAGGCTTACACAAAACTGGCTTTTACAGAAAATTAAAAAAAAAAGATAAAAACACGTCCACAATCGGGTACAGATACCCAGGGGGGTTATTTAAATACCCACAGTGGGTCATAAATACCCAGAGGGATATTTAAATACCCACAGTGGGGTACAGATACCCACATGGGAGGAAAAAAAGTCCTGGTAATACTGGAGAGAAAAGTGGTCGAAACTGAATGACTCTTTTGAACCTGCATAAGTCTAGGTTAAGGCTCGAGATTTTACAGCGAGTATAGCCTGTTTATAGCTATTACTTAACAGCCTGGGAAACAGATCACACACAAAAAAGAGCTGATTCACTATTGCTCTGCTTTCGAAAAGACCAAAATACAACAAGATTGATTGGGCAAAAAAAGACAGACTAGGCCTTTCGATTCGCTTTGGAAAAGACTGAAGGTACGTATACACTAGACCTATGAATTAGGAATGGACGTTTTGATCTTACTGAATGACAAAGCTAAACAAGAATAATGAAAGGAAGTCTAAACGTTTCAAGAAAAAGGCTGAAATTTAGTTGTTTCACAGCTATAAACAATTAGGGCTGCTATAGTACAGGCTATACAGGGCTAATCCCAAATTATGAGCAGCAGTTTCCATTTTGGATAATTGACCTTTAAATAAATAATGAATTTCATTCATTTTGGTTTTTCATTCATTGCGTAAAGTGAGAAGAAAAAACTTTTTTTTTTAAATGAGGCTTGATGGGAAACAAAAAAGTAGTACTAAAAAGATATAAAAAGAGAGTATATAAAATAAAAACTTGGTTTATAAGGCACTGTGAGGATTATTTTGGTAATATAAAAAAATGAAGACGCTTCTGAATAACATTGTATAAAATCCATATGCGAATGATATAGTTTTTTATATATATGAAAATCACATTTATTTTCTCAAACCAAGGCCGCGTAGCGTCCTTAAGTCCAGGTCGCCGTAGTAGTCCTCGCTGCGTGGAGAGAAAACGGAAGAAGAAGAAGTCGGTTAGAATGTAAACATTGGGGTGGTTCAGTTTGACAGTTCTTTCATAAAACACAGCAAAATGGTTGCAATAACCTTATCATATGCTTATAAATGCAATAATTAGTGCTTATAAATCACAATATGCTTAATATGCTCATAAATGCTACAATTAGTGACTGCTGGTCGTTCTTATCTTAAGAATTGGTTTTAAATGCTATAATTAAGTTAGAATGTAAACACTGGGGTGGTTCAGTTTGACAGTTCATTTATAAAACACACTCAAAAATGGTTGTAATAACCTTACTATATGCTTTCGAATGCTATGGTTAGTGCTTATAATAAACTATAATTAGTGACTGCTGGTCGTTCTAATCTTACGAATTGCTTTAAGATGCTGTAATTAAGTTAGAATGTAAACAGTGGATTGGTTCAGTTTGTCAATTCACTCACAAAACACAACAAAATGGTTGCAATAACCTTATCATATCTTTATAAATGCTATAATTAGTGCTTATAAATGCCATAATTAGTGACTGCTGGTCGTTTAAATCTTTCAAATTGCTTTAAGATGTTGTAATTAAGTTAGAATGTAAACATTGGGGTGGTTCAGTTTGACAATTCATTCACAAAACACAACAAAATAGTTGTAATGATCTCTCAATATGCTTAATATATTTTCAAATGCTATAATTAGTGACTGCTGGTCGTTCTAATCTTAAGAATTGCTTTTAAATGCTACAATGAAGTTAGAATGTAAACATTGGGGCGGTTCAGTTTGACAGTTCATTCACAAAACAAAACAAAATGGTTGCAATGATCTCACAATATGCATAGTATGCTTTTAAAATATTATAATTAGTGACTGCTGGTCGTTCTAATCTTGCAGATTGCTTCAAGATGCTATAATCAGACTAATATTATTGCACTCTCGTGAAGGTGGAGGCTAAATCTATATCAGAAACGGACACGAAGGAAGGAAGGAAGTTGATGTTATTTCGACATGCAGAGACGAAAACAAGAAGTTATTTTAGTCACAGGAGTAAAACATAAATAAAAACAAGATCTGACACAAGAAGACAAAATGTAGAGATGGCAAATAATGGAATGGATGGCAAGTGCTTGATATGAGGGCAAAGTTTATAGATAATGATATATTCAGAGGCATAAATAGGGGGGGAAAGGGTGTATATATAGTCTTAGTCAAAAATTCTGGAGGACGTCCTTGTCATGGGAACTTTTTTTTGTGAGGGGGGACCTTGTCGCACCTACTGCTGCTGCTGGAGTTGACGGGAGGGGCCGGGGCATCTCAAGCCTGGATTGCTTCTTCCTCTGCTACTGTGTCAGCAGGCTGGGCTGCTGCTGCTGCTGCTGCTACTGGGCGGCGGGGTCTGTGGGCTGGGGCGGCTGGGGGCGCACTTCCACCTTGGCTGTCCTGAAGACCTACATTCCCCAGCAGGAGCTGACTCCTCCGAAGGGCGGTTAGGTCCAGATCGCCGTAGTAGTCAGCACTAAGAGAGTCGTAAAGTCGATTGTTGAGACGTGGTGGGGGGGAACGAGGGTGAATTGCTGGGAATGGGGGGGTGGTGGCGGGGGGGGGGGGGGGTGGGGAGTCCTCACAGGGTTGACCCTACAATGAGGACTTCCCTGAGGACTGTTTGGAGGAAGTGGTCAAGGGATCTCTCTCAGGGGAGGGTCCTGGGTTCTCCAGTGTGAGAACCTGTGAAACTAAGTTTTCCAGAATGGGGTATCTACTGAAATTTTGGAAGAGGAGGTCATGGAAAACCCTAAAAGTTTGGGCCCTGGGCCTAAATATGAGGGTCCTTGACTTTAGGCTTGCTAAAAGGGGAGTTTTTACTCTTTTAAATTGCTGGGAAAGGGATCCACTGAAACCCTCACAGTAGGGTTTTGGGACCCAAATGTGAGGGCATATATCTATGGGACATTTCCACCACGTCCCCCAAAACCCTTATCACTACAGGTCGTGATGGAGCATCACATTTTTCCTGGATTCTGTTTCACCATCAAAAGTTAACTCTCTCTCTTTCCCTCACCATCTCTTTCTCTCTAGAACAGAATCCAGTACTACACGTGAGGCTGAGTGTATTGCTATAAATGATCAAACCAGAAGAGGAGGTAGATAATGAATTCTGTTTTTCTCATGCCAAGAACCTCCCATGCGTTCATTAACAGTGCTAGACATCTAAAACTGCTTTGACTAAGACTATAAATCAGGAGTGTCTGAATCATTTCAGTAATATAGGCCATCTAGGTATGTGATCATCAATTCTAGAAACCTGCATGCAAGAGGGAAAAGCCGCCACTAAGCGACAGCGAGAACGGCTAGACTGAGCTGACAGTAATGTGATTCGCTCTGCTTGTCAGAACTTCTTGCTCAAATGAGCCACAGAAACAGTATGATGAGGAATCCACAGAGTCAGAGTCCTATTACTGTCAGATCTGTCTCTCAGCTCTGCTGGTGCTCGGCGACAACAGAAATGGAGAGACTGGGCTGATAGTTATATATAGAGCCAGGAGAGGTCGATGTGGCCTTATGTGATTGCTCTGATGAAATCATGGTCAGAATGATATATATGCTAAGGTGAACACTGATATAAAGGAAGTAGTAAGTAAATATAGTAAAAGTACATTCTAGCCTTGCAGTACCATGCTGTTACGTTCTCCACAGAAGTTGACTGGGAAAGTTAGATATATAGACACACAGTGACACAGAAATTACTACGACAAATTCTGCAATGTTATTGGGTGAAAGAATAGATCCCATATTCCCCTTTTTCTGTCCCGTAGATCTGAATTTCATTCTTCCATGCCTGCCAAGGAGTCTCTTTTTTTGGAAAGTGGGACAATTATTATGCACAATGGGGGAAAAATTTCAAGGTCTTTAAACGAGCTATGAGTTGCTTACCATCCGGGGACGTTCTCTGGATCAGCGCACTGGCCGAAGCCATCCTCTTGGCCGATCTGGAAGACCGTGCCGATGGGACATCCGTACTCGCGGGCAACACCGTCCAGGCAGACGAAGTACTGACGGCAGTCTTCGGGGTGGGGGTGGCGAGAGAAGGATCCGGTGGCAGTGAGTTCACCTGGGGCAGGGCACTGGATGTCCTGTTCCATGGCAGCTGGAAGAGCAAGGAAGGCGGTTAGCCAGAAGTCCTACCTATCTTATTTCTTCCTCATGAACACCAAGTTCTTTGGAAGTTTGCATTTCAGTTCAGTGGCCCCTTTGGTAGGCTTGTTCCACATGATTAGGTTTCATTTTTTGAATAATGATGATAAGAATAATAATGAAATAGAACAAGAATTCTTACATCAGGATCTTATCGGATTTAGCAACATTTCCCAAGAACCACTAGAATACAGACTGGCTTCTCCAGGATTCTCCTGACCAGAAATGAGCGGGAAAGATTCTCATTGCTCCGTAACTCCCAATATTGACATTGCTGGACCCAGCAGGACCCATACTAACCTCTCTGCTGTTTGCATTCGGCAATGTTGTCCATCCAGTTGCAGACGCGGGACTTCCTGTCGTAGGCCAGACCTGGGGCGCAAGCGTAACGCGAAGCCTCTCCATCCCAGCAAGACCAGAAGACGGCGCAGTCATCAGGGTCAGGGAAGATACCGTAGAGGTTGGGGCAGTGGGGGGTGGAAATTGGGGGTTCTGTGTAACACATAGAACAGACAACAATTTAGTTAGTAGCATTGGCAACTGGGTACAGAAAATATAGAAAATATAGCCAGTTTCATCTATATATTCAGAGATCATATCCCATATTACACACTTTGCTCACACAGTATATGACTGATGTATGGAAATATATGTGATATTTGTAATGGTGTCCAAAAGCATGCGAGAATGAATGAGTGTCTTTCAAAATGCAGACTAGTAAAGGCAAGGGTCATGCATCAGTGAGAAAAATTCAAGGGAGGAGACTCCAGAATTCCTGTCACGCTCTCTCTGTCACACGCCAACGGCCCTACCAAGTTCGGTGCGGCTGCCACACTCAACAGTGAACAGATAGTTGCAGTGCTCTCTCGTGTCATTCCTGTCGTCAAAGGCTAGCCCATTCCCGCACAGCTTGAATGAAGGCACGCCATCTTTGCAGCCCCAGTAGGCGTCACACTGGGTCTCGTGGGCGAAGAAGCCGTTGTCCTTGGGGCACACAAAATCTTCGTAGATGAAATCGTCCTCCTGTGCCAGTCCTGTACGTGTGTTCCAGAGCCATCACCATTAGTTAGAATCATTGGTATACTAAAGGTTCAGTGATTAGAGAAGGAGGTAATGCATGAAATGAAAGGAATCTAAGTGCTAAACTAGGTATGAGTGTATATTGTATGAGGACATGATAACCTGTTACCCGTCAGTTCGTGCCAAAACCCACAGTTCTCTAGCTAGACCAATAGGATTAAAAGACAAGTTTCTCTGGTTGTTATGCTCCAAGAAGGTCCTGCTTTGCAACAACCAGGGAGCCATTTCCTGTTTAGTAGTGTGGATTAAGTTAAGTAGGAAACAAAACGCTATCAACTAGTGAGACCATCCCTTCACCTTCTTCCTGTAAATCGTATCTGTACACAAGTTCAAGTGGAGAGGAACACAGTGGAGAACAACACACAGACCTTCTATAAATGTAAGAGTACAAAATCCCAACCACCAACTTTGCCCCGTACTTTCTGTTTCCGGTCTGTTTCGATCCAGTTTAAATACGGTTTTTCCCCAAATGTATCGACATTTCCATCACCATGAAAAATAGACTTGGACGAAAAGATGCCACTGAAGGAGAGAACAGACCCATATGACACCGCTAACCACAATCTAAACTCTTTTCTTTAATGTCCGGACAGAAAAGGGACCCAGTGTTGCTTGTGAGGGACTATGTTTGCGTTAGTAGGTGAACAAACACTGCCAGGGCAAGAAATGGACGCTCAGTGTCGCTTTGTGAGGCCATATTTGAGTGAGCAATCAGCCATTGTGTCTGTGTTGACCCTGTCACTCCGTACCGAGCTGAGGCCGACCGGTACAGTCTACATTGTGACTGTAGTCGCAGTTCTCCCTCAGGAACTCTGGGTCGGTGTCGTCGAAGGCGAGGCCGTTCCCGCAGGTCTTCAGGGTGGCGACTCCCGCCTCGCAGGAGTAGTATTTGTCGCAGGAGGTGTCGTGGGGGTAGAAGCCGAACTCGTGTGGGCACTGCCAGTTGCCCGCACCGCCGGGTGAAACCGACGACTCTTGCGCTCCTGGTATTTGCCAAAGGCAACGCGTATCGTACGAGGAGGGTGGGAGAGAGAATTTAATAATTAACTAAAGATAAACATGCATTTATCATTTTACTGCAGTTGCATACTGATTGCAGAGCTTCAAGATAAAGGAGGACACTCTGTCACTATTGAAACCTGAAAATGAAGCAAAATTGGTTAGGCTAACTACTACAGCCTTTAAGCGTATGCTGGGTAAACATTTAATCGAAACAGTTTATGAAAGTCTGTTTTCTCATCCTTAATGCCAACTATATACTTTAAAAGCCTCGTCCCAATACTCAAGTGTATGCAGAGCACATCCAGACATCTGAAACAAGAGCAAAAGTACCTTCATAGGCATTATAACAATGATTACTTAGCAAACAAAAGCAGAAAAAACATCCATGCACTTAAATCTCCAAGCACTTTCTTACACTTATCAATAAACAATCACACATGATTTAAAGCTGGTAATTTGGTTTCACAATACTTTTAGAAGTCGAATGATACAACTCTACATTTACAGCAAGTGTGGCAATCTGGTACCTGCGGCAAAAGTCTGAATTAGGCTACATTAGGCCTGGAAATTAGCCCTAGAAGCCAGTAGAGGAAGTAGTAAGCTGGCATGCAATATTATAACCTAGGCTTGAAGATGGAGTTGATTATATACCAAATGGATGAGACTACATCAGGACAGAAAGGAGATTTACATTGCTTGAAAGAAGAGCATTGTGCTGAAAAAATATAATCAAAGATACTGGTTCAAATTAGCCAGAAGTAAAAGCAGGTTTGAATAACCCTCAGGGATTCCTTATAAGCGTTATTTGCATAGCATGATTTGTGATTAACAACTGCAGTTTATAAAGGGGCTAAGACGTGTTAAGATTGCCAAGAGAGTCCTTGAGAGCTTTAAGTAAGGAAAGCAGGGGGATAAATTTGATACAGTTCTCAAAGATATTCACCACGATACTGGTAAAGACATGAAAACAGAGGCCTATTAGAAGCTAATACCCAGATGAACAATGGTCTCAATTCATGCATCATTGTCATTGTTCGTTTGTTTATGTCAGGTTTACCCTTGACTAGATTAAGGCTCTGTGAATGCTCTTGATGTTCCCTGCTCAATACCATCCCAAATTTCCATATACATATGTATGTATAGACCTAAAATCTTTATGTCTTCATGATCGGCTCCCTTGCCACCTACTAGACCTAGGAGCAACAACCCCTCCAGCAGCGGCCATGAAGAAAACGAAAACAATTTCCATTTTTATTCTCCCGGTTTCTTTCCGACCGCAAATGGAACGTTGTGGCCACGAAACCGAGCGAACGGTGAATAACCCAAATGTAGGGCAGGGCCTTGAAAACCTCTCGAGCAGCTGTGAAGTGAAATAGAAAATGGAAGTCCGAGGACGCCTTTGTCGTTTGTATTGTGGGCTCTTCTCTCCTCGCCAGCAGAGACAACAGATGGCAGACGGTTTAGATAGAGACTTTAGACCATGGAGACCCCGTTGGAAACTTCGTGATATTAATCCAGGTTTCTCGTCGCCAGGAGGCTCTCTCTCTCTCTCTTTTGCTTGTTTGTTTGCGTAGTTGTTTGTTGTTCTGGAATGATTTGCGACCAGCTATCTGTCCAGAGAAGCTGGGAGTGTTGTCATCGACAAGGACCTTAACTCTGGCAAAGTCAGCGAGCTACCACTGAGCCATGCCGGTGTAAATAAAGACAATTCCTACTGTAAAGAGCAGAAGAGCATTAGCAGTACCAGTAGATCTAGTACTATTCACACTGACAATAGCAGAAAGAGAGTTGGTAATCACTAAGAAACTGAAGAGACCTTTCACTCTCCCAACCAATTTTCCGACAAGATTCAGTTCCCCAGCAAGGTTCATCTCTCATAAAAGCGTGACCCCTAGACCTTACTATAATAAGCATTTATGGCTTGACCTGACCTGACCTGACCTTTCTCCACTTCGTACGAAAGGAGGGCATGAGAAACAATGAAGAGGAAAGATGTCAGTGAGAAACAATGAAGATTGAGGGATGGAATTCTTAGTACCCTCTTTCTCACACTCTGTACAAGACAAGACAGGCCACTCACAGAGATATTTGTGGCAATAAAGACCAATTTCCAGCCATTTTTATCAACAAAATACCGTCTCTTCTGGCCCTGACCTAATGAGTTTGGACGCTTCACACGATGTTCGTTCGAACAATAGACTCAAAGATCACACAGGGGGAGCTGGAGAGTGACGAAGGATAAGATTCCTTGGAAAAGGGAGAAAGTTTATATCCGCTTATGTTTTTGCCAGACCTTTTTCGGAGGTTAATGGAAGGTCAGAGTTAATTTTTTCGGTGTTATATCTCCATTTATTTACTTATTTGTTTGTTTATATTACCATGGCGTCGTGGCGTTTTCTGAGGGCACAGAGAAATTTGTAAAGGTCCCCCCAAAAAGTGAAAAAATAAAAAATAAAAAATCAACAAATTCTCTTACAGAAAAGTGGTAAAATATATTTGCCATCAAAACTGACAGCTTAAACGCTATAGACCCCATACTCTGAAGTGGGATAGGACAAAACCAGTCGACCAGATGAATTGAAGGGATAATTATAATCAGTAGTCAGCGACAAATTAAGGAAGATAATAAGGACGCTGAAATATATAGTCTGGGAGAAGAGGTTGAGGGGGGCAGACCACCTTGCTCTTTGACAGAAGTGAGTTCTAGCAGACTTGTGGAACAGCTGGTGAATTGAGTTAATGAACAAAAAATAAGTAAAATTGCAGTTTCTTACCAAACAGCACCTGCTAAGGACATTAATTCTGTTGTCACACGTCCAACAAATACAAAAAAACAAAAGTTTCACTTTCCACGTCAGAGAGATAGAGAGAGAGAGAGAGAGAAAGTGGCCACAAGCAAAGACTGCTTGAACAAGTAAAATTGCTTTTTTTTTTATGTGAATATTTTTGTCTTCGCAGCTGAGAGCAGTTGGAACTAATGTTGTTTTTTTTTTTTGTTCAGTGATGAATCTCTCTCTCTCTCTCTCTCTCTCTCTCTCTCTCTCTCTCTCTCTCAAGAGGAAGGTCATTGGGGAGTGCCACAAACAAGTAAAGGGAGTTTGTACACTTAAACAGGCCTTAGGCCTAGTTTTAGTGGCATTGGACGTAACCGAATCTTGCAAAAGAACAAAAAATAAAAAGCTTTACAGTCCAGGACTAAACAGAGAGAGAGAGAGAGAGAGAGAGAGAGAGAGAGAGAGAGAGCATTTTCCCCAACAATAAAACAAAATTAGGAAAAACAGATGAACAATTATATCAAATAACCTGGCACCAGAGAGAGAGAGAGAGAGAGAGAGAGAGAGAGAGAGAGAGAGAGCTTTCCACTACCTTCCCCCTCGCCCCCCCTTATTTTATAATTCGTTAAAAAGTATCAGTTCCTGATCAGACAGACGCTAAGCTTCCGTACAGATTCGATCGAATCACGTATCAAATAGTTTCTACTTTTTCTTTTTTTTTCAAAATGGCGGAATTCCACGCTCTCTTCCGCCACGTGCTACATCGTTAGCTCCGTGGAGCCGGCAGTCACGCACGTCATGAAGTACGCCTGTGATCACGATTTAAGCCGAAACCTACGTGTGGAATCTGTTAAAAATTCGACAGGAGCTGAGTCTAACTGTTAACAAGATTTGGTCAAAGTTTGGGTGAGAAGATTCGTTCTATATAAAGGAGTATTTGGTTAAGCGATTTGGTTTGCCAGCCTTGGCAGAGGTTTGCGGTCTACACGTTACTTTTACAGCCTACTGGCTTAGCTTATGCATAGGTTAAGGTCAGGATTATTGGTTAGGATTATTGATAAAAATAATTCAGTGGTATTTACGACTCTCTCTCTCTCTCCTTCTCCCTCTCGCAAACCCGTTACTTCACGCTGAGAGAGAGAGAGAGAGAGAGAGAGAGAGAGAGAGAGAGAGAGAGAGAGAAGCAATTCTATATGAATTATATTGATCAAATCATATCAATGACTGTCTATTCAAATCTATACACGAGAGTATAACCATCTTGAATTTGACGAAGATAATCTCTATCATTTACAAGAGTAGCCATCTTGATTTCCATTCAACAGAGATAATCTATCATATTGGTACTTTCCCAGCTCTCTGCAGCTGAGACAACAGGCATTTCTGCTTTCTAAGAGAAAATAGAGCATTCTATTTCCTCTCGTGAGGAATTTTGAGTCAGAAAACTGATTTTAAAATACTTTTTCTGACTACTTTTTTTTTTTATCAACTTTCATATCTTGCCGTGTGGTTTTCTCACGGCCGCGTTCAGGAACCCCATTAGATAGAAGGCAGGAAACGTTTATTCCTCGCAATCGCGGGAAACATCTGATTTAGTACCGGGGCGCTCGCTCCGCTCCGTAAAACAAATGACTGTAGTTTTCGCTGAAATGGTCGCACTAAAGTTCTAAAAGTGGCTGGCGGTACTAAAGTGACCATAATGTCGTATTATAGTTGCGTGTATGGTAGATACGTTAGACGAAGGAACGCGGCTATTTTATACAGCTTATGAGAATCAGCTGACCAATAATGGACCACAACAATCATTGACAAACGAATCAAATGAAAAAAAGACGAAGTCTTGTAAAACGCAGACGCATTGGCCATTGACCCACGTGAAAGTTTGTGTGTTTTTCCCATTATTGACGTTCGCTCCCAATTACGATCGTTCACTTTCAGCGTGAGGAGTGTGCAGGCTACATCATTTATCAATGGCGCGTTTAGAAAAATATATATATATATAATCAATCGGAACACACACACACAGCTGGCTGACGTGAGATGTGAAAGGCTTGAGAGAGAGAGAGAGAGAGAGAGAGAGAGAGAGAGAGAGAGAGAGATTGTTTACACACAGCCAACTGACGCGACTAGGAAGATTGGCAAGTGAAAAAAACGATAACTTCTCGCAATAGATACGATACCAAAATCCCAAAAAACGCCGTGGAGAGAGAGAGAGAGAGACTGTTTACACAGCCATTGAAGCGGCTAAAATGATTGGCAAGTGAAGAAATAGCAAATGATTGCAGGAGTTACGACGCAAAAAAACCATAAAAGCCTAAGGGCGTTGGTTTCCAACAACCGTTGGATAAGACATTCGGTTTTAACAAACATTTCTCAGCGACTAAATCTGATATGTAAAGGGTCAGAACGAGACACGTTAGCCTTAGAATCAAGGCTTACATCACCTCAAACATCTCTCAGATAATTATTCTAATGGATAATTGGTCTTAACGAGGCCCTATAGCCTTGAGATTAAGGCTTATATCACCTTGGATTCCCAAAAGGAGAAACTTTTGTGGAAAATTGGGAGAAAACGGAGGTTCAAGGGAAAAGAGACCTTGGGGTTGTTTCCAGGGAACGTTTCAACTTTCCAGCGCTGGGATTCCTGGACAGAGAGAGAGAGAGAGAGAGAGAGAGGTTCAACCCTCCCAGATAATTTACAAGTCAAAGTTTTGATGTTCTTTCATATATAAATAGGTATATATGTAAAGAGAGAGGGAGAGAGAGAGAGCAAACAGCTAACTTTCAGACAGAAGTTGGTGAAAATATTAAAATCAATAAAAAAAAAAGATCCACGAAAAAACTATTAAAAAAGAACACGGTTGTTCAAAGTACTTATTTCAAGACCGGTTCATGTTATCTTATTTGAATGTCTACTGGGGGCATTAATATCCTATATTATTCGCCTTCTGGGTAACTCTATGTTGTAATTACATAGTTCCTTTATTCTTCTATCTTATTCGTAGCAAAGTTTCTTTTGTAACTCTAGGAATGTTTTCAAAGACATCGCAATGTTGACAAAACTCTACTTATCACCCTGGCGTTCGTGGGAATGCCATAAGAAAAAAAAAAGCCTCTCACTTTCACTGAGGTAGGTCGAGCTAACGGTTTAAGGCAGCACGCAGACCCAGTCACCTCTTCTTCTTCAAGACCTGGAAGGTTTGTTGATGGAAGAAGGGGAGACAATCCTACCCCCTTTCCTTCCTTCCTTCCCTGGAGAAGGACCCTAAACTGGGCCCTGGATACAAGCATGACTGCGTAGTGTATGACCTTTCTTTGTTGGAACGAAGACAAACCAAGCGCCACTCTGGAAGAGTTGGGGATTCTGGAAGGTGTTGGAACCAATGATTGTTGAAGAGTTGGCGCTTTCTTTGTTGGAACGAAGACAAACAAAGCGCCACTCTGGTAGAGTTGGGGATTCTGGAAGGTACTGGAACCAATGATTGTTGAAGAAACTGGCTTCTGGAAGTCGGATCCTGCTGGAAGTTAACTGGAACCAATGATTGTTGAAGAGTTGGCGCTTCTGGAAGACAGGTTCTGCTGGAAGGTAACTGGAACCAATGATTGTTGAAGAGTTGGCGCTTCTGGAAGACAGGTCTCTCTGGAAGGTAACTGGAACCAATGGCTGTTGAAGAAGTTGGCTACTGGAAGACAGGTCCTGCTGGAAGTTAACTGGAACCAATGATTGTTATGGAGTTGGCTTCTGGAAGACAGGTCCTGCTGGAAGGTAACTGGAACCAATGACTGTTGAAGAAGCTGGCTTCTGGAAGACAGGTCCTGCTGGAAGGTAACTGGAACCAATGACTGTTGAAGAAGCTGGCTTCTGGAAGACAGGTCCTTCTGGAAGATAACTGGAACCAAGGGTTCTTCCGAACCCTTTTACCTCCATAAAGCAGCCGTAGATGTAAGAGAGAATGCACTATAGCAATAGCATGCCATTCTCGGCTATATGAGTCTTTAAGACTCATTCGCCCTTCTAAAAGACTGGATGGCATACTTAACATGAACCAGAAAGGCGTAGGAACAATGGTTCTGGGTACCTTAATTAAGCCCCTCTCACTCCCCGCCCCCCAAAAAAAAACCAGCCCCAAAGGTGGGCAACATAGTCAAACGAGCTATAGTAGACGCAACCCTTCCTGGTCGTACGCGAGCGTATAATATAGCAGTTTAAAACGTAAAACCACTTTCACCGGCCTTGAATCCCGCCGTTCACCTCTCTAGGCCTATGAATGGTAAAGAGTCATCATACTTTTCTCTCCCTTTTTATGGAAATGTCCTCTCCGATAGGCTAAAGAAATGTCAAGTTTCTTTCTCACTGAAGACGGAGGAAGACATGTCAGTCTCTCTCTCGTATCAAATCAAATCACTCTCTTTCTATCGCGGTTTCTTTGGCTCCTTCAATCATCGGTTCTTCGTGCATCCAGCCGCGTCCCCGGCGCTAGACTTATAATATTCATTTCCCTTCTGTGTTTTATTTTTTCTTTTTTTATTCTTTTGTGTGTGTGTGTGTGTGTTCCTCAAAGGGCAATCGGTTGACCAATCCTAAGAGCAGATGCCCCCCCAGGTTACGGAATTATCTCTCGTTGGCATTTCCTCTCGTTCGTAGAGGGAATACCATTACCCCCAGGTTTTCTTAAGGGACCGGGTATATATTTTGGGTAGATTTGCCCGTCCTGGGCAGCTTCAGGAATTTAAGACTGTCTACGGCACTGGAGAGACAAAAGTAATTATCTTCGTATGATAAGAGCCGTTGCAAAGGCGAATCTATGCAACTACTATTACTGATGGCGAAATAAGTAAGTTTTCGCAGAAATGATTCTCATTTTTTTGGATTTCTGACGGTTTTAAGGATTCAGAGACGGTACAAGAATCATAGAATCATAAGAGAGGGAGGGAATAGTCCTTATTACCGGCCCCCCAACCTAAAAAATGCTACGAGGACACAAGACACTTGAGAATCAGTACAAACAACCACGAATCATCCCTCAAACTAGCCCCAACCTCTTTTAAAAAAAGACACAAAAAACGGTGAAAAAAAGCCTCAATCATTCTGACATGAAGGTTGAGCAGGTGGGCGCTCCTGAAACAGAAAAAGTCATGGGCGTAGTGACATATAAA
Source organism: Macrobrachium nipponense (assembly GCF_015104395.2). Lineage (NCBI taxonomy): Eukaryota > Metazoa > Arthropoda > Malacostraca > Decapoda > Palaemonidae > Macrobrachium > Macrobrachium nipponense. The sequence continues at coordinate 27,003,336 of NC_087222.1, forward strand.
CGGGCGTAGCCCTGAGGTCGTATGTATACAGTGGGTCGCCTCCCAAAACACTCTTGTACAAAAACGTCCGTGTCACAGAGTGCAAACCAAATCGTGGGCGTATGACGTGGGCGTCAGGTAGTTGAGGGCGTGGAAATGGATAAATTTTGCGCTTGAGAGACAAACGAAAAGAAAGGAATAATCATAATCATTGTTGCTAGTCGCATATCCGTCCTTGCACACTGCGCATGTGTAGTTTTACGAGGTCTCAGCGCTGATTTAGACTAACTACTGAATAATTTAACCTTATCTTATTAAACTAACGTAGTTTAGAATTAATCACGTTAAAAATCAACTGTTTTCATCGACGGGGAACTGGTTAAGTGAGAGAAAGATCCGAAAATTATTCGGGAAATCGTGACCATAGGCTTAGAATGCACCAAACAACGGTTTGTTGACGCTGGTCCAGGCCTAAACTTAAAGAATTGGTGTTTTTTCTCATTAAACGTCTATAGTTTAGAGTTAAAGCCGTTAACAATGAACCGTTTTCAACGGAAAATTGCCTCAGTGAGGTACAGATATAGGAATTCGGATAGATAACGGAAAAAGTATGAGGGAATGCAGATTATAGGCCTATAATCTGCATTCCCTCATGTATCAGAAAACGAAACGTGGTAAGCTCACCCAGACGATAACAAGAATGAAAACAAGAAACCACACACCGAAACAAACAAAAAACAAACAAACAAACAAACTGGGTTTCAGTGCCCCCAAAGGAACCGACTATTGGGACGAAAAAGACGAAAGGAAAGGAAAGGAGGAGGAGAGGTCACGTGGTGAGCTTTTAATGGCGTGGAAAGGAGCAACCCTTTCACTTTCGTCTGTGTGGCCCACCGACAGAGAGAGAGAGAGAGAAAGTTATCCCCGTCACCAGAAGGTGTCAGGTGTCACAAAGGACAAAAGCTTTTCGAAGAACAGAGAGAGAGAGAGAGAGAGAGAGAGAGAGAGAAATACGCCATTATAGACCAAAACCGCGAGCCAGCTCGACTCGACCGCACACGAAACTCTAGACCTATTGTTGAGTGAGAAGCAATCGCGCGTCTAAGACGGACGGATAAATGAATGGATAAGCGAATAAACAAATGAATAAGTAAATAAAACAAATGAACAACGGGAGAAAAGGGAAACTCAAGATACTACGAAAGAAATTGCCTTCGACCGGTTAGCGAAAACGGCTTGGCGTGGTTGGAATTCTTTTGGTGAGAACGCTCCAAAGTCGCAGGCTCTGAGGGGGTGCGGGGCTCTGAGGGGGTGTGGGGGGCGGGGATGGGTGGGGTGGGGGGAATGATTGCATACCTGTAAATGCTCTCTCTCTCTCTCTCTCTCTAAAAGAGGAAACTCTGAGCGCACATAATTACGAAGAACTTGATTCGCTGCAAGAAAAATTAGTACCATAGACGACAGAGAGAGAGAGAGAGAGAGAGAGACAGAGAGAGACGAGGAGAGACACGAGAGATGACGAGATGAGACGACGAGATGATTGACGAGAGAGAGATCACTGACATTCCACAGTGAAAGCTATATCTCATCAGCAACCTCCTTCAGTGCGCGGAAAGTGAAACTGATGCTTAAGATAATTGAGTGAGCGGAATCTGGCAACACCGCTGTTTCTACACGACGAGCGTATTAAAAATGAATCGTCGTAAATTATATTTTTTACCTTGTTTTTTTTCACTTATTTTATGTTATTTATATATATATATATATATATATATATATATATACTATATATATATATATATATATATATGTATATATATATATTATATATATATATATATATATATATATATAATATATATATATATATATACATCACAGAAAATGACAAAATGATCACACATAAAATGTAACAAAAAAAGATATTCCTCGTCTACTTAAACCAAAAGAAATATATAACAAAACCAATGTTATTATCCATTATAAATAATAAATAAATCTGGGATAGCTACCTACCGAATCGTTGAAATCCCTCAGATCAAATTCTTTCGAGAAAGATCTCTACCTTTTGATAATCATAGATCTGACAAATTTATTGATTTGGTAGAAGAAATTGGCGTCGCAGATACTATGGGCAATATATGATTATAATAGTTATTTTAAGAGTTAATGTATAAATAGTATTAGAAAATTGCTAATATTCAATTTTGGATAACTATCTATGTCTAATGGTGCGTTGAAATTACCATCAGCACCTTTGGTAGAATATAATTTTTGAGCGCATTGCAATAAATATTTTTGATATTTTTTAATATATTAACTGTTGAATGCTATTATGCTTTAAAATATAATATTTTGAAATGTGTAAAAGGCATATTATAAAAAATATTTTTGGTATTTTTCATGTATATTAACTTAACTGTTGAATGGTTTTGTGCGATAAAATATATTTCAAAAAATAAATTTTTAACACTATTTCAGAAGTGCTTCTGGTACAAGAATGAATCTTTTTAACATAACCAAAATTTTTAGATGTGTGAAAGGCATATTACAATAAAGAAATGTATATTTTTTATATATTAACTGTCTAATGATATTATCCCTTAAAATATATTTATAAAAAGAATTTTTAACGCTATTTCAAAACTGATTCCGGTACAAGAATGAATGTTATAATATAAATCAAAATTTTGAGATATATAAAAAGCATATTACAATAAATATTTTTATATTTTTTATATATATTAACTGTTAAATTTTACGCCATGAAATGTATTTTAAAATAATCTTTTAACGCAATTTCAGACCTCTCATAAAGCATATTACAATAAATATTTTCTATATTTTATATATATATATATATTAACTGTTGAATGGTTTTGTGTCATAAAATATATTTCTAAAAATAATTTTTAAACGTTATTTCAGAACTGCTTTTGGTACAAGAACGAATTTTTTAATATAATCAAAATTTGGATCATATATGTTCTATATGTTTATATATTAACTTTTGAATGGTTTTGTGTCATAAAATATATCTTTAAAAATAATTTTTTAACTTTATTTCAGAACTGTTTCCGGTACTAGAAATGAATCTTTATGAATCTCATCATTTCTCTACTTGAAACAAAATGAACCAAAGAGGAACAGTACGTATATACATACATCCGACGCGTCACTCGAAACTGACCAAAGAAAATCACTACTGACGGAAACAATTCACCACAAATAACTTTCTCTTACGTGAGAATAAAATGTCCTTATTTTTTTATGTCTCACATCGGTTAAAAATGGAAATATTTCACCAAAATAAAAATAAAAACACGAAAATCTCTACAAATCGACGTACCGATGGCAGAGACTCCCAACAAAAGCAGGGCAGCTACGGTCTTCATCTTGTGTGTGTGTCTGTGAGCTCCGAACTCCCTGATAACTACGGCGTAAGTGACGGCTTAGCGCCCGGTGGCGCCCCCTTATATACTCCCGGCGCCGCTCCGCGGCGCGCATGCGTCATAAGCTCCTACCTTCCCTTCCCCTACCTACCCTAACCCCCTAACCCAACCCTACCTACCACCCACGGCAGAACTTTCATACGGGCGTCTTTTGGACGGTGGGGGGGGGGGGGGTGGGGGGGGGGGGGGGGGGATATAGGAAGGGGGTTCTATTGGAAATATTATGGCAGAAGACTTGAGGAAATTGCATACCATTTTTTTTTTTTTTTTTTTTTTTTTATTTTTTTTTTTTTTTTTTTTTTTTGAGGAATTGGAAGGATAAATAGTTATCTGAAATGGTTCGTGTGAGATCATCGGCAAAGTGAGAGAGAGAGAGAGAGCGAGAGAATTTATGAAATAGAAACTCATTGACACTGAGAGAGAGAGAGAGAGAATTATTCAAGAGAGAAAACAATAAAAATTGAGAGAAAGAGAGAGAGAATGATTATCTATGAAATAGAAACTAATTAAGACGGAGAGAGAAAGAGAGACAGACTGATAGACAGGCAGAGAATTTTTCAAGAGAGAAAATAATAAAAACTGAGAGAGAGAGAGAGAGAGAGAGAGAGTGGGAATGTCTTCCGGTAGATATACAACTAAAAGGAAAGATGACAGATAAAAAAAAACATCAATAGAGAAAGGATTTATTTTGAAAAACCAGGTTTTATGCCAAGAATTTTTTTCTTGTTATGAATATATGTATAGATGTGTAAATGTGTGTGTATATATATACTATATATATATATATATATATATATATATATATATATATATATATACATATGACAAATAAAAGCTGACAAACAAACGCAAACAAATACACGACTGGAAGTGCACAGAGTGTGAGCGTTAGCTTGCAAACAAACAAACAAACTAACATAGGAAATGATTAGAAACAAAGAATACCGTTAACAGAGACGCTATAAATAATCAATTTACCTTTGTATATAGAAAACGGGAATTATTCATTTTAGTGAAATATTGAGAGAGAGAGAGAGAGAGAGAGAGAGAGAGAGAGAGAGAGAGAGAGAGAGAAAGCATATCAGGTTCACCGCATTTTTTAGCTGATCAGAGAAATGTCCTGAAGATTGTCGACTTGAGAGAGAGAGAGAGAGAGAGAGAGAGAGAGAGAGAGAGAGAGAGAAAGGAGTGTAGTAGCAGGTTCACATTTTTATCATTGATTTGATGGCTGTCCCAGAGATTGTCTGTTTGAGAGAGAGAGAGAGAGAGAGAGAGGAGAGAGAGAGAGAGAGAGAGGAGGGAGATTAATGGTGGGGGGGAAGAGGTAGTGGATGGGTGAGGGAAAAGCTGTAGTGGTTAGCCTTGAAAGGAAGGGAACTTCTTCCTTCGCTACGTAAGATGCCGAGCTATGTGCTCTCTCTCTCTCTCTCTGTTTATTATTATCTCTCTCTCTCTCAGTTTATTATTATCTCTTTCTCTCTCAGTTCATTATTATCTATTAGCTCTCTATCTCTCTTTCAGTTTATTATTATTTCTGTCTCTCTCTCTCTTTCAGTTTATTATTATTTCTCTGTCCCTGTCTCTCTCAGTTTATTATTATATCTCTAGCTCTCTTTCTCAGTTTATTATTAACTCTCTCTCTCAATTTATTTTTTTTTATTATCTCTCCATTTCTCTCACTCAGTTTATTATTATTCTCTGTCCCTGTCTCTCTCAGTTGATTATTATATTTCTAAGCTCTCTTTCTCAGTTTATTATTAACTCTCTCTCTCAATTTATTATTATCTCTCCATTTCTCTCACTCAGTTTATTATTATCTCTTTGTTTATTATTATTACTCTCTCTCAGTTTATTATTCTCTGTCTTTTTCTCTCTCAGTTTATTATTATCTAAATCATTAGGAGGACACTGTGAATGCACAGTAAAACCTGCTCCTACAGATAAGTGAGCGCACGATGTCTCCTCTTAGGATGGACTGACAAGTCTCTGAGACATCCTAATCCTTGTAACTCCTTGTAACTCTCTCTCTCAGTTTATTATCTATCTCTATCTCTCTCTCTAAGTTTATTCTCTCTCTCTCTCTCTCTCAGTTTGTTATCTTTCTCTTTATCACTCTCCCTCTCTAAGTTTATTATTATCTCCCTGCCTCTTTCTCTCTCAGTTTTCATGATCTCTCTCTCTCTCTCTCTTTTTCTACCTTGACCAAAGGCAAAGTCGATTCCCCCTCGTGGGATTGTCTCTAATCCCAATTTCATCTGCAAAGCAAGAAATATATTTTAAAAAATAAATAAATATTTACCTCGACAAAGGGAAACAAATTCAAGGCGCAAATCAACTCGAGATTCATCATCATCACCATCTCTCTCTCTCTCACCATCGCGCGCTTTTGCAAGATCCACCTCACGCGCGACCTTCCGTCACCGCATAAAAATGCAAGAGGAAGTCGCCTCCAGTTGCCTCAGAGCTTAAGAGTGAGGATAACGGTCTCCATCCACAGGTCACGAAAGGGCCTCATTAAAGGCTGTTTTTAGGATGAGCCGTTCCAAAGGCTACACTTCCCAATTACTACTACTAACCCTTCTTCCCGTCAGATGGTGGCTCCCGCCGACCTCTCACTCAACCCGGATTCATAGTTGCGATCAATTCCAATCGTAATCTCGTTCTGTTTTTCGGTAGAGTTGGTCGCTCGTCGAAGGACGGCGATTAAGGGCCAAGCACGACTGATACGTTTTCGTCACCGAATTCTAAGGTTAATGATGTCATCTTCACCGAATTAACGACTCACCGTCGATGAGGAAGTGATCTGGAGTTCACGTATGATTCGAGGTCACGTGAGTTTTAATTGATATATTTATTATCCCCCTTTTTTGTTTATAACTTACAAACGGTCTCAAGAGCTCTGATATTATTTATTTAGTCTGGCCCACCCTTCCAGTCACCGACCAAAACGAAAATAACTGGTTAGTTTTGCTTTAAATATAATGCTTCTCAATGCCACCTGTATTTGTAATTACAGCTTCAGATTTGATTACCGTTTCGAATTGTGGCTACAATTGCTTCGTACTCATTTTGGTAATGCTAACAGAGCATTTTCCCGGATTCTCTCTCTCTCTTTCTCTCTCTCTCTCTCTCTAGCTTATCCGCCTGTCAAAAGACGAGAGGTTAGAAAAGTCACGGAAACAAAAATATCTTTGTTGAAGCGGAAACAAAGACCTCTCTATTCATCCTGGGGGGAAAGAATTTGGAGATGCCATCGCCCTCGGGGGCCGAAAAGACACACGAGGGTATGTACGTATACACCTTCCTTGGGCTACCTTTCCTCAGGCGGGCGAGAGAGAGAGAGAGAAGGGAAAATGAAGCAGTAGAAAGGGAAGTCTGAAGCAAACATTACCCCCCTCCTACCGTTCCACGAAGCTCACGAGAAGCGCGCTGACGAGCATATAATAACGGATGGTTGCAACACCAACCTCCTGCCACCACAACCCCTATACAACCTTTTGTGCCCCAAGAGGTTGTAGCTAATTGCCCTCCTCCTCCTCCTCCTCTTGGTAGCTTCCTCTTCGTTCCTCTTTCGAAATGAAAGCTCGGCAAGAACTTGCACAACTATTCCGGAGGAAGTTCGTCTTCCGAGTGGCGTTTGGGTCCTGGGTTGAAGGGTCTTTGAATATTCATGAATTTTGACATCTTGCGCCTTCTCCGCTTAAAACAATGGCTGCAGAGGGGATATACCTTTTAAATCAGGTGGCTCCAGAATATCTTTTAATCTTTAAATCAATGGCTCCAGAGGGTCTTTTACTCTTTAATCAGTGGCTCCAGAGGGTCTTGTCCCTAAAATCAATGGCTTGGTCCAGAGGGGATATACCTTTTAAATCAGGTGGCTCTTGAGGGTCTTGGCTCCAGAGTGTCTTTTACTCTTTAAAACAGTGGCTCCAGAGGGTCTTTTACTCTTTAACCAGCGGCTCCAGAGGGTCTTTCACTCTTTAACCAGTGGTTCCAGAGGGGATATACCTTTTGAATCAGGTGGCTCCAGAGGGTCTTTTACTCTTTAAATCAGTGGCTGCAGAGGGGTATACCTTTTAAACCATTAAAATCGAGGTTCTTGAGGTCTCATGTTCTTTAAAATCAAGGGTCCAGAGGGCCTTGTCCCCTTTAAATCAGGCTGTACAAAAGGCCTTCTGGAATGGGGTTGTTAGACCTATACCGTAAACTGTGTTACACTCAGGAAAATAGATAAAGGGTTACGCACAGCATTTGATATGGTTGAGGAACGATAAATGTTTCTGTTATTCACTCCCTGTCTCGGCTTGTTTATCCTTATGGTGGCCCATTTTCACACAATTTAGACTGGAAAAACGTGTGTTTGTAAAAGCCAAGCTTTTATTTAAAGTTTCCAGAATTATTTCAGGTTCCTTAGCCAGTTATTCAGCTCTCTCTCTCTCTTTCTCTTTCTCCTTGTAACGTCCTTCTCTTCTTCTTCTCGATCGTTCCAGTCAGTGCACAAGGCCACCTTGAGACCCTCACCTTCGCTCGACTCCAGAGCACACTCGAGTCATGCGAAAGAAACACAGAGAGAGAGAGAGAGAGAGAGAGAGAGAGAGAGAGTCCTCCAGTACTGGAGAGAGAGAGAGAGTCCAGTACTGGAACATCGCGGATGTATTCCAGAGCTCTGCTGGAATGTCATGGGGGGCGGGGGAATCATTTGTATAAGTCGGAAAGCCATCGGTATGGAACAGGTGTTGGTACTAGGCCTAGTGCTGTTTAAAGCGTCGTATATTCATTCATATTCTCGAGCATTTGTGGCTTATGCTGGAGCATCAATGGCATATTCTTTATAGTCGGGAATAAGGCGGAGCCTCAAGGAATCATTTGGAGAAAGATAGAGCTCTATTCTGGAGCTTAAATTTTGTTAATTCCAGGAATTTATCCGCTTGTTCTAAAGCCACGAATGAATTCTTCCCAAAAACTCAATTTCTTCTTTCGAAAGGTAAAGGAACACAGTGGTTTATCATTGTAGCTTGGCTTATGGTTTGCTCTAGACGCTAGGGCGAGTTTGAGATAAACCAGGAAGTTTACACTAAACCCTAAACTAATCAAAACTTCAGTTACTCGGTCTAGATTCCAATCGGAAATCTATAGATTTTGGAATCTAAATATTTGCGTCAAGACAGCTTCAGTGGTTTATCACATACTTTCATGGGTTTAATCCTGAACCTCATTGGTTTATTTCCGAATATAGGACCGTATAGAACCTCAAAATGGTTTATTCTATAATCCTGAGGGTTAACACTGAAAAAACTACTCCCCCACACTCACTTTTGAGCACGTAGATTCAATCCTGTACGAACTGGTTTATTTTCGAGCGAACGGGTTTACCTTTGAAAGCACCGGTTTATTTTTTTGGCTCGGTGGTTGATTTTCGAATGGAGTGGTTTAATTTGGAGCCCACTGGCTCATATATCCGTGAGAAACGGTTCATTTTCCAGCCCTCATCGGTCTATTGTTTCCGGCCTGGCGTGTGAGATTGCGAGAGACGCTGTCTCTCTCTCTCTCCCTCTTCTTCTTCTTTTGTTTTCACGGTTCGTGGAAACGAATTTCCTCTTTAGTTTTCCGTGAGAACTGAGCAAGCAGCCACCAAAGTGGTTCCGCGTCAGACAAATCTACTAGACACATTCTCTCAAATGTTTCTTTGTGTTCCTTCTCCGCATCCGTTCCTCTCCTCCCTTCTCCTTCTCCCTATCCTCCAACATCTTCTTGCTCCCTCCTTCACCTTCCTAACCTCCTATTCCTTCTGCTTCTCCCAGAAAAAGCCGATTTTTTTTAGAGTGAACTTGGAGGGAGATCGCCAGAGGGTAAAGAGTTTCACCCTGTGGGACTCCTCTTCTCTCTATAGACCTTCGGGAATCATGGTCACAGCTTACTTATCGTCTTATTTTCGTCTTGATCGAATCCTCGTTTTGGAGAGGTGAAAACAAAGGCCATTTTCTTGACTTTTTTTCGCTAAGATTTCCGAGTTGTTTTGGGTCTGCGGTGAATCCTTGCTTTGGGAAAGGTATAAAGACAAAAGATTTTTGCATATTTTCTGGACTTGTCGCTTGATTTTTCTTAATTTTCGAGTTGTTTTGTCTCTGACAAATCACTGTCCTTTGGACAGATACAGTAACATAGCGTAGTTTTAAAGTCCTCTCGTAATCCCAGCCAATACTTTAAAATAAATTTAATATATATTTAATCAGGAAATCAGGGGTCCCTCAGAAAGCGACTTCAAAGACTAACCAAGATGTTGAATTACCTTACCTTCGAAGAACTTCGGTAACTATGCGCAGATTGTCGGTCAGAATGTGGGGCACAATGAAGCCTGTGAGTAATTCCTTCTTTTCTTACACACACACACACACACACACAGAGAGAGAGAGAGAGAGAGAGAGAGAGAGAGAGAGAGAGAATCTTCACACTATAAGAAAGGTCGTTCACTGGCAAAGTGATTTCAAATTGCCTCCTGACGCTGAAGTACTCCCCAAGGATTCTAGAAAAATTGCGGGAAAATATGGCGCGAAAAAATTACGGGAAAAAAGGCGGGAAGACTTCCGTACAGAGTATGAGATGATGACAGTTTTTTTTATACCCGTTAATTATCCCTTTCTCTCAAGACATCCTCGCTGAGAAGGGAGGAAAAATGACTGAGGACATCAGGGAAAGGTATTCCCAACATTCGGGCGAAAGCTGATGGCAATATGATGATACCATTAGATGAAACGATGACTCTATCATTTTGGTGCGATCTCCAGGCACGTATATCTGATACGATGACAGTATGAGAATTTCAATTCTAATCAAATGAATTCATCCAACTCATAGGAAATAAACACTCCCGAATCTCCCAGAGACAAGAAATGAAAGTTTTCCTTCAGGAAAAACTTAATTTCTGTTTTAAAAATATAAGTGTCTTTTGGAAGTGTGTCAAGGTACACTACTCATCTTCAGCTTTCGGACAGAATGATTGTTGACCCCTGCATCGCTCCCAGATATATTCGTCTTCACATTTTTCAAAATAGATATTTTTTTTCTAATGATTTTCTCGAACATGAGGAATGACTGGGGCCTTGTGCAAGTATATTTTCTCTCTCAATAATTAATCAGTCGTATTTTTCTATTTATATAACTTAGTCACCGTTACTTTACTCTTTGGTAATAATATGTTAGGTAATTTTACGTTTTTATTCACTTGCTAATCAGAATACAGTTATACACTTTGTTGCTATCAATTTTCTTTTGCTCGGGGAGTAAGCCTACAAAATGCTTTGTTTTTGTTATTGTTAGGGGGTAGGAAAGGTCTATGGAAAAGCCTTAAAAGGTCTGGAAACAGTGTTTGTTGTTGAGTTAAATTTACAGGAATTTTATGATAGGATATTTATGAAGTATTTATTAGAATAAAAATGTAGAAAATAAATAATGTGCAGGTTAAACAGTACAGAACAATAATTTCTAATAAAATCAGCGCATTCATTTTTATTTTCGTTGGTGAAACAACATGCCATTAGACCGTAGATTTTAGCTCGCACTCCGAGTAAGCTGGAGGTCGTCACGCCTTTGTTTTTCCTTTCATTTATGCGGTGAATTCTTAATTAGATTCATGGCTATTATCATATTTCTGTCTTCAAATATTTTTCTTTGATTTCGTTCAATTTGACAAGTGAATGTTGTTCATTTTTATATTCGTATGTTAAATTCCTGAGACCATCTTCTTTAAAAGATTTAAAATAATTTTTTGTTCTAAATTTTGCAAAATTTATTTCAGGTATTTACTATTTTTTACTTTGCCAATTTCCAATTTTTTCAAAGTTTCCATTTTCAATTTTTTCCATCTTTTCGATCTTGAAAAACTACGTTATCTAAAAAAAAATATCTAAAAATATATCATTGATAATATTTAGAAAATATAACTTCTGACGAGTGAGAATTTATTGGGGAAAGCTATGTTTGAAGGTTAATATTGGAGACTTCACTGGTTTAATAACATAATTGCTTCAAGATCACAGTCTGAACATATATATTAGTTGCAGCTAAGTGATCATCAAGTAATATCTGTGAATGGATGTCAGTGTGTGTGGGTGTGTCTGTGTATGTGTGATTTATTAGACACATTTCATATATATGTGTGCACATTACCTGGAAGGGTTACCATTTATCAATATCATACAGTAAGATCTTCACTTTCCCACCTCTCTTTCCATCAAGCTGATTAAGCACTTGGATGTGTGCCCCAAAAAACGCCTGGAATTGGCACTGGACAATTCTAACTCCCTAAAAGAGTTCCAGTCTTCTAAAGAGACTAGTAGAACACTTTCCAGAAGATTCTGGAAGGCATTCCATTCCAGCAGATACTGGAATCAGTTTCGGGGCACAGACCTCTCTGACTGGTCCTGTGATTCCTAGCTCAAGCTAGATGTGCTTGCAAGAGTTCCAGTCTCCTAGAAGCTGATAGAATGCTTTCCAGAAGATTCTGGAAGGCATTCCATTCCACCAGATACTGGAATCAGTTTCGGGGCGCAGACCTCTCTGACTGGTCCTGTGATTCCTAGCTCAAGCTAGATGTGCTTGCAAGAGTTCCAGTCTCCTAGAAGCTGATAGAACGCTTTCCAGAAGATTCTGGAAGGCATTCCATTCCAGCAGATACTGGAATCAGTTTTGTGGTACAAACCTTTCTGACTGATCCTGTGGTTCCTAGCTCAAGCTAGATGTGCTTGCAAGAGTTCCAGTCTACTAGAAGCTGATAGAACGCTTTCCAGAAGATTCTGGAAGGCATTCCATTCCAGCAGATACTGGAATCAGTTTTGTGGTACAAACCTTTCTGACTGATCCTGTGATTCCTAGCTAAAGCTAGATATACTTGCAAGAGTTCCAGTCTCCTAGGAGCTGATAGAATACTTTCCAGAAGATTCTGGAAGGCATTCCATTCCAGCAGATACTGGAATCTGTTTTGTGGTAATACCTTTCTGACTGATCCTGTGATTCCTAGCTCAAGCTAGATGTGCTTGCAAGAGTTCCAGTCTCCTAGAAGCTGATAGAACGCTTTCCAGAAGATTCCGGAAGGCATTCCAGCAGATACTGGAATCAGTTTTGTGGTACAAACCTTTCTGATTGGTCCTGTGGTTTCTAGCTGAAGCAAGACATACTTGCAATAGTTCCAGTCTCCTAGAAGCTGATAGAACGCTTTCCAGAAGATTCTGGAAGGCATTCCAGCAGATACTGGAATTAGTTTTGATGGCATAACCTAACCGTACTTTCCAGGGGTCTGGAACCAATCCTGGAACAACTACCAACAGAGCCTTGTGTCTTTGGGACCACCCTTTTGCCAAGTTTTACAGAAACTGTTAAATAGGGTTTTACTTTCTTCGTAAGCACGTATAATACTTCCTGTAAGTTTTAAAAAGTCAAGGAATGTATATAACTTCGAATAAAACTGGGCTACCCACACTTACAGGGAGAATGGAAACAAGAAAACAAACTAAAAAAAGAAACACGTTGACGCATCTTGAAGCCACTCGAGTAGAAAGATCTATAGTGCCACTCAAAGGAGACGAATTTCCCTAACAGGTGGAGACTGAGAAGGAAGATTCCACAACTCTAAGCAGAAGAAGAAGAAGATATAGCAGTCTCATCGGCGGCTGTGAAATGACCGCCTAAGGCGACGCTGGATCCATTAAGCGATGGAGCTTGCTTTCATCACCGTAATGGCTGTGTGTGTGTGTCTTTTGCCATTTTCCCCGCCGGCCAGGCCTCCAGGCTTTGGCCATTAAGCTAATTGACCTTCGGGGCCTATATTTGGGACGGTTTTGGGTCTCTTTAGAACCCACTGCCTCCTGGAACAGGCCGCCACGCCAATGCTCATGAGTACAGAAAACAGCAATATGGGGTCTCCGTGGAGAGTTTTTGTAATTCTCTCTCTCTCTCTCTCTCTCTCTCTCTCTCTCTCTCTCTCTCTCTCTCTCTCTCTCTCTCTCTCTCTGTAAATAAGACTTTGGAAAAATTAGGAGAGACTGTTATAATGATAGTAATACTAATAATAGATTTGATAAGATTCATTTAAGAAGGCGATAAGGAAATGGATTACGTCGTGAGTCAGGAACTATTCGTCACGCTCCTGTGAGATTTAATCATTTCACGGTCGTGCCTGAGAGAGAGAGAGAGAGAGAGAGAGAGAGAGAGAGAGAGAGAGAATTGCAAAAAAACTCTCCCCCACTCTCTCTCTCTCTCTCTCTCTCTCTCTCTCTCTCTCTCTCTCTCTCTCTCTCTCTCTCTCTCTATCCTTTTTTGTTTTAGAATCATGACTGGCAGGGTTTGATAAGATAATTGAAATTCATAATTGCCAGAGATTAAGGAGTTGATAACAGCTGATGTATGTGTATATACATTGTACATGTGTTTATATATGTATGCATATATGTGTGTACGTGTGTACGTATGTACGCAAGAAAAACGACAATAACAAAAAAAAACTAAGTATATCCAAGATGTGACTTGAGTCAGTCCCTGCCTGGAACTAGTTTTCCTCCCACAGGATTTACCGGATGGAAGGCGACTCCTTTCGTCATCCTATACAGGTCCTGCAGGTTGAGGGAATCCTCTCCTTTGGTTCCTAAGGGCAGGACTGGAAAACGGGGCCTAGAAGAAGGCGTCTAGAAGGAAGTATCTAGATAGAGTTATCTAGATGTGAAGAGGTGCTTCTGTTATTGCTTTGTGGTTGTGTCCTGTGTATAGTTAATTGAGGGGTTTTTTGGTCAGATCCTATAGGATTCTAGGCGTGAGTGGGTCCTATGAAGGATAAGCACTAGGATTCTAGATGTGGTTGCGTCCTATGTATAGTTAATAGAAGGCGTTTTTGGTCAGGTCCTCTATATATATATATATATATATAATATATATATATATATATTATATATTATATATATATTTATATCTATATATATATAATATTTATATATATAATATATATAGTATATATATATATAATATTATATATATATATATATATAACACTTTTTGAAAACACAATTTATTTTTAAAAATAAAATTTCTCCCATTATAAAATCACTCAATATACCTGCTATTTTTTAGAAACTGACGGTAAATTTCCACCTCTGATATCCCTCAAGCCTCTATCTCTCTTCTGATTGGCTGATCTATCTGGATTCTAACCTCTCTGATTGGTGGGGAGGAGTAAGAAGAGCTTTCGTCCCTTGCGCTTAATCTCCGAGACGGTGCCCATCTGTCGTTTTTAGCTGCCACCCTTCCAAGGAATGACCAAACCTAATGTTTTCAAGATATTATAGATACTATATTATGATGCAAGAAATATCGTGTGATGATTCTTTTGAATCAAATAAGAAAGTAGGCAGGTCCTTGAAATGAGAGAGAGAGAGAGAGAGAGATACGATGGTCGGTTTGTTGTTATTCCTAATTTGAGAGAGGGAGAGAGAGAGAGAAAGAGAGAGATGATGATGATGGCCAAACCTTTAATTGTTATCCCTGAATTCATAAGAGAGAGAGAGAGAGAGAGAGAGAGTGATGATGATAGCCAAACCAAAATTGTTATCCCTGAATTCATAAAGAGAGAGAGAGTGATGATGATAGCCAAACCATTAATTGTTATTCTTAAATTCATAGAGAGAGAGAGAGAGAGAGAGAGAGAGATATGATGGCCAAACCATTAATTGTTATCCCTGAATTCATAAAGAGAGAGAGAGAGAGAGTGATGATGATAGCCAAACCATTAATTATTATTCTTAAATTCATAGAGAGAGAGAGAGAGAGAGAGAGAGGCTCAGAATTCAAGCGAGCGTCCACGGACGCACTTCTTAAAATGGGCATGATATATAATCCACGTATTCTACTTCCAGCGTATATGGAGAGAGAGAGAGAGAGAGAGAGAGAGACATAAAAGCACAAGGGCTCGACCACGCCCTTCTCGATGACGTCATAAAGCATCCCTTTCGTGTGGTCAGAAATTGCGCATTATAGCTTAGCAGTTTAAACCTTTGTGTTTATGTTGGCCTAGACGCATATTACGTAGTTGGTCGGTAGTGGGCTGATGTGGTCTCTGGTCTGGACAAGTTTATAGTTACACACAGAAAAAATTAGTAGCTATTAGCCTGCTTGAAGATCCCACCGCCATCTGTCGGGTGATTAGCAAACTACGCGTCTGCAATCCTTGTATGGGCATCGCGCCTCTATCTTCCAGAGTCCATGGATTCCAGCAATCCTTGTATGAAATCGAGCCTCCATCTTCCAGAGTCCATGGATTCCAGGAATCCTTGTATGAAAATCGCGCCTCCATCTTCCAGAGTCCATGGATTCCAGGAATCCTTGTATGAGAATTGCGTCACCATCTTCCAGAGTCCATGGATTCCAGGAATCCTTGTATGAGAATCGCGCCTCCATCTTCCAGAGTCCATGGATTCCAGGAATCCTTGTATGAGAATTGCATCACCATCTTCCAGAGTCCATGGATTCCAGGAATCTTTGTATGAGAATCGCATCACCATCTTCGAGGGTCCATAGATTCCAGGAATCCTTGTATGAGAATCGCGTCACCATCTTCGAGGGTCCATAGATTCCAGGAATCCTTGTATGAGAATCACTCCCATCTTCCAGAATCGATGGATTGCAAATTCCATGGATTCTAGAGCCCATGATTTCCAGAGTCCATGGATTCCAGACGCAAGTTGCTCTCTTGAATGAGAGTTTAATGAGCTGCTCATGCGCCAGGTGTATAAGAAGTGGTTATTGTCTGTTATATAAGGTTGGATTTTATCGTGTATATCTGCTTTTGTGGTAAGTTTTTTTTTTGTTTTTGTTTTTCTAATTTTTTTCAGGTTTATGTTCTGTTTTTTATTCGTGAATTCGGTATTTTTTTCTTTGCTACATTTGAAGGCCAAATTCCAGTGTTTATATTAATTATTGGCACTAACTTCTATCAGTTTTCTTCTGAAGATTGAAAAAGAAACCCACAAAATCACTGTGTAACTTGTTTACTTCTCAGTATTTACATTTAATTTTTACTCCACACTCATGAGTGTGGATTAAGGTTAAATGTAAATACTTAGAAGTAAACAAGTTACACAGTGATTTTGTGGGTTTCTTTTTCAATTATTGGCACTATTACATTTTTTGGCACTATTACCCAATAGTATTTGTAATGTCTTCCAGTGGAGTTTTACTCTTGTACACAACTAATGAAGATAGCTTGACCAGGTTCTATGTGTATTTTAGTCCAATATTGTGTACTACAGTAAGTTAAAACTAAAAATACTATAATAACTTTGAACGCCATAAAGGTCTCTGAAATGGTATGGAGGTCTATAAGTTAAAACTGTTTTACTAAAACATGGTTTTGATAAATATCCACCGGTCTCTTATAAATTCAAGTGTAACCTTCAAGGCCACCTCTTCTCGTATCTACTGTCTGTGGAAACCAGTGATCTTCCTTGGAGTAATAGACCAGTTTAAGAATTTATTTCCTTCCACGTTCAGGCTTTGGAACTTACTTCCTGCCTCTGTTTATGAGGGTCTCGATAAATTGCGTGGGCAACACGAGTGTATTAGGTTGTCGATGCCATTGGTTTGCGATTGCTGGACTTCAATCACTGAGCCTTTTTTTTTTTTTAAAGTACAACGGGGTGTACTGTAGGCAGGGCTTAAGGTTCTTTAAACCTTTTCTACAGCCAGTTTCCGTTTCAGCGTTGAATGACCTCATAGGTCCAAACGTTTGATCTTTTGGCCTGAATGTTATATTCAGTTCAGGTCTCAAGTCACCAAGGCATTTGCAAACAACCCTTAGGTCCTTGGGAGACCGCCGTTGCTAAGATGGCTGAAGGGTGATAGTTGACCATTAATTAAGAAAACTTGGTTTGTACATCTTTCGACTTATTTAATTAGAGCCTGAAGGTGGGAGGTGTTGGGGGGGGGGGGGAGACCAATTAGCCTAAATGACAGGTCAAGATTTGGTTCAAACTCTTAGCAGAAGTTAGAAAGTCAAACTTAGTTAATAATTCTTTTAAAACATCATAGTTTCCTGAGGTTCGAAGACTCGTGCACCATCTCAGACAGGATAACTATAATCGCCACTCGTTTCAAAACTATTCCCGTTGGGGTGGGGGATGTTGGGGGGGGGGGGGGGGGGGGGGGGGCGGTTAGTGCACCTTACGCGCGGTGCATTGCAGGCGTTCTTTTGCGGAGTCCCTCAGGCCACTAGCTGCTACCCCTTTCGTTCCTTTTACGGTAACATTTCATTCCCATTCGTCCATCTTGCTCTCCAACCTCTGCTCTAACCTTTCAACACTTGAATTTCCCTTTCGGCTCCGAATGACTTCGTAGGTCCCAGCTCTTGGGTTTTGGCCAAAATTCTATATATTATCAGATTTAAACTCCCATCTTCTTAAGCTTCAAGACGCCATCCTTGCAGACCAGATAACGAAACTGCTACCCATTACGAAGCGCCTCGTAAAATATACTTGTAGAAGGTGTTCTGAGCGACCTTGATGGCTGAGGTCCCCAAAGGATTGTTGCTGGGGCTCTTTGCCTTTTTTGGGGGGAGGGATTTCGACAACTTTGTATCCACCTGAGGTGGAACAGAACACAATATATAAGAATTTAGGCCAAAGGCCAAGTACTGTGGGACCTGTTCTGTGAGGTCATTCAGCGCTGACACGGCAACTAACAGTCAGAAGGGTTCTAAAGGAAGGGACGCTGCAAAGAGCCTTAAATAATGCCTACAGTGCACCACGTGAGGGGCTCTGACGGCGCTATATCCCCTACGGAGTTTGATGGGGTGGTATTGTGTTTAATGGCTATATTCTTGATATTTTTAAATTCTTATATTCTTGATGTTTTACCAGTAATATTCTTGATATTTCAAATGTTTTACAGGTCACATTCTTAACATTTTACAGGTCACATTCTTAACATTTTACAGGTCACATTCTTCATATCTCACAGGTCATAATGTATTCAATAAATCAGGTCATATTCTTTACATTCTTAATTGCCAGATTATTCTAATAAACTCGATATACAGATCTATCCATATCTTGTCAGAATGTTGATATATATTTTCTATATTTTTAAAATAGTATATTTTAGTAATATCGACATTCCATTCTTCATATTCTTACAAAATATACTCGAGGCGATTTAGCTATTATATTCTCAGCTTCTTACAGGCTACAGTGGGGAACCACACGAATAAAGAAATAAAGAAATAGTCATCTTTGTCAGTGAATATTTAGCGTTCATATTTTGACAAATTTTCTTGAATAAATAAATATTCTTCGATTTTTACCCCATTTTTCAAGGTCGTTCTTGGTCTTTTATGCCGGATGGAGGAATTATTTAATTTTTTCTGACATTTTTTTAAGAATGTTTTTGCTTGAGAGAGATGCTTGTATCTCTCTGTGTCTGATCACATCACCGTGATTCATATATACGTATTAAGCTACAAATGTCCTCTAATATCTAATTCACTCTACCTCAGAATTAATATATTTTTTATATACAATCGTTCTTCGTACTATTTCATCGTTTTTTTATATCAGTTCTTGAGTTTTATTACGTTTTTTCATTATTACCTATCTTCCCCATTTCATATCTTAGTTCCACTTACAGCTACCCATCTACCAATGTCCAAATCGTAGGTGTGATTCATATCTATTCATCTATTTCCTTACGTAAGAAATCATTCCTCCTTCGAGATCTCCACTTCAAATGCGTCTCTTTTATTCAACGTTTAATCCCATGATTCCCTGACCACGTGAGAACGGCCGTTAATAGTTTATTCACATTACTGGTAAGATTTCTGAAGAGTTCCTAAGGCGTTGCCGGAGAGAGTGAAGGCTGAGCTGTGGTCGACGTACGAATACTACTTATGTTTATGTTGGCAAAGTCGTTTGCTGACTGGGGGTAAATGACTGGTGGTCCTTCCCCCCTTGAATAGGGAGTGAGAGAGAGAGAGAGAGAGAGAGAGAGAGAGAGAGAGAGAGAGAGAGAGAGAGAGATTACAAGGATTTACAAGGATCAGGATGTCTCACAGTCTTGTCAGTCCATCCTAAGAGGAGACATTGTGTGCTCACTTACCTGTAGAAGCAGGTTTTACTGTGTCTACCTTTCTTCAGAGAGAGAGAGAGAGAGAGAGAGAGAGAGAGAGAGAGAGAGAGAGAAAGTTACAAGGATTAGGATGTCTCAAAGACTTGTCAGTCCACCCTCAGAGGAGACATCGTGTGCTCACTTATCTCTAAAAGAGCAAGGTTTTACTGTTTGTTCACAGTGTCCTCCTAATGATTTTGCCTAGCTTTCTTCAGAGAGTGAGAGAGAGAGTTACAAGGAGTTACAAGGATCTGGATGTCTCAAAGACTTGTCTCAGTTCATCCTAAGAGGAGATATCATGTGCTCGCTTATCTGTAGGAGCAGGTTTTACTGTGCATTCACAGTGTCCTCCTTATGATTTTGTCTAGCTTTCTTGTAAACTCTTCCACACTGTTGCTGTTTACAACTTCTGGTGGCAGTTTATTCCACGTGTCACATATCTTGTAGGTAAAGAAGTTCCCACAATGGGATGTGTTGTATCTCTTCAGTTCTAGTTTCCATCCATTATTTCTTGTATTGTTTTCGTTTAATGTAAATAGGTTACTGTCTACTTTTGATGTTATGCCTTCCAGTATTTTGAATGTTTCTATTAGTTGTCCTCGCAATCGTCGTGTTTCTAATTGTTCTAAAATTGAGAGAGAGAGAGAGAGAGAGAGAGAGAGAGAGAGAGAGAGAGAGAGAGAGAGAGAGAGAGAGAGATTGATAATCATTGTTATTTTAGAAAGAGAGAGAGAGTGAGAGAGATTAATAATCATTGTTGTTTTAGAGAAATAGAGAGTGTATGTGATAGTATTCATTGTTATTTTAGTGAGAGAGAGAGACAGACAGACAGACAAACAGACAGACAGACAGACAGAGATTGACGATCATTAATCTAGGGAAGAGAGAGAGGGAGAGAGAGAGAGAGAGAAAATTCTATGATTTCCTCATACAAATCTCACCTTGAATCAAATCCTACTTATCATATATCTGGCATCTCCAAACGCACGCTCAAATCACAGCGGAATCGTTCGGTGCCTAAGCGGAGTTTTCTACCGCCCCCTATCCCCTAAAAATAACTTCAGGAAGCCTCGCTAATCACGTTTTACGATCCAAACTGACGTAAACATTATTTGGTGGCCGTTTTATGACGAGATGAATCCGAAAGGCGTGCGGAGTTCGACCCTGCGATCGTCATGATGAGGAATCTTTGGCATCGAACGATTCCAGTCACGAAATGTAAACATTGGGAGATGATGATGATTATCTTACGGTTTTTGGCTTCCAGGTTCCTTGGTGGTTAATGCAACATGTTTTAGCTTATTCGGGGAGTAAGCCTATAAACTACTTATTTGTTGGGGTGTTACCCTACAAACTACTTTGTTGTTGTTTGGGGGTAGGGCGGGCTAGGATATGTCTATGGATGAGCCTAAAAAGGTCTTAAAAAAAAGGTGTTTTGCTTTGAGTTAAAGATACAGGAATTTTAGGATAAGATGTTTACGATTTATTTATTAGAATTAAAATGTAAGAAATAAATAATATGCATTTTAAACAGTAGAGAAAAAATAGATTTTAATGAAATATATTTTAATTTTCGTAGGTGAAACAAGGCTCTACTTAACCACAGATTTTAGCACGTTTCAATTTACGTTGAAAGGTAGGAATATAACTTCTACAACTTACACGCGAGGGGAAAATCTTGAGCGTGTCCCGAGTAAGCTGGAGCTCAGCCATTGGGGGGGGGGGGCAACCGTTGTTTTGCTTGCTTGAGGAAAGAAAAGCCCAGTAAGATAGTTGGGGAGTGAAAGCGTGTCAAGATAGAGGAAGATAAATGTGTATTTCGAGCGGATGTGGATTTTGTCGTATTGTAAAATGCAGACATAA